>NW_027464599.1:1516071-1819285 GCF_043290135.1 Rhipicephalus microplus | reverse complement strand
TGTCTCCGTAGCGTAATTGGCTAGCGCGATAGGCTATTAACCGAAAGGTTGGAGACTACAGCCCACCCGGTAGTGGTGCGGCGCTTTTTTTCCTTTGGGCTGATAGCTCTGAAGAAATGTTCTGACGGTGGTGAGAGTGGAGAAAGACTGTCTGCGTGGCGCAATTGGCTAGCGCGATCGGCTGTTAACTGAAAGGTTGGAGGTTCGAGCCCTACCGGGAGTGGTGTGTTGCTTTTTTTTCTTTGGGCTGATAGCTTTGAAGATATGTTCTGATGGTGGTGAGAGTGGAGCAGGACTGTCTCCGTGGCGCCATTGGCTAGCGCGATCGGCTGTTAACCGAAAGGTTCGAATTTCAAGCCCTCCCGGGAGTGGTGTGTTGCTTTTTTCTTTGCGCTGATAGCTTTGAAGATATGTTCTTATGGTGGTGATAGTGGCGCACGACTGTCTCTGTGGCGCAATTCGCTAGCACATTCGGCCGTTAACCGAAAGGCTGGAGGTTCGAGCCCACCCGGTGGTGGTGTGGCGCTTTTTTTTCTTAGGGCTGATAGCTCTGAAGAAATGTTCTGACGGTGGTGAGAGTGGAGCACGACTGTCTCCGTGGCGCAATTGGCTAGCGCGATCGGCTGTTAACCGAAAGGTTGTAGTTTCGAGCCTTCCCGGGAGTGGTGTGTTGCTCTTTTCTTTTCGCTGATAGCTTTGGAGATATGTTCTGATGGTGGTGAGAGTGGAGCACGACTGTCTCCGTGGCGCAATTGGCTAGCGCGTCCGGCTGTTAACCGAAAGGTTGGAGGTTCGAGCCCACCCGGTGGGGGTGCGGCGCTTTTTTTCTTTGAGCTGATAGTCTGAAGAAATGTTCTGCGGTGGTGAAAGTGGTGCACGACTGTCTCCGTGGCGCAATTGGCTGGCGCTATGGGCCCTTAACCGAAAGGTTGGAGGTTCGAGTCCTCCCGGGAGTGGTGTGTTGCTTTTTTTTCTTTGCGCTGATAGCATTGAAGATATGTTCTGATGGTGGTGAGAGTGGAGCACGACTGTCTCCGTGGCGTAATTGGCTAGCGCGATGGGCTAATAACCGAAAGTTTGGAGGTTCGAGCTCACCGGGTGGTGGTGCGGCGCTTTTTTTCTTTGGGCTGATAGCTCTGAAGAAATGTTCTGACGGTGGTGAGAGTGGAGCATGACTGTCTCCGTGGCGCAATTGGCTAGCGCGATGGGCTCTTAACCGAAAGGTTGGAGGTTCGAGCCCACCCGATGGTGGTGCGGCGATTTTTTTTCTTTGGGCTGATAGCTCCGAAGAAATGTTGTGACGGTGGTGAGAGTGGAGCACGACTGCCTCCGTGGCGCAATTGGCTAGCGCGATCGGCTGGTAACTAAAAAGTTGGAGGTTCGAGCCCTCCCGGGAGTGGTGTGTTGCTTTTTTTTCTTTGGGCTGATAGCTTTGAAGATATGTTCTGATGGTTGTGAGAGCGGAGCAGGACTGTCTCCGTGGCGCTATTGGCTAGCGCGATCGGCTGGTAACCGAAAGGTTGGAGGTTCGAGCCCACGCGGTGGTGGTGCGGCGCTTTTTTTCTTTGGGCTGATAGCTTTGAAGATATGTTGTGATAGTGGTGAGAATGGAGCACGACTGTCTCCGTGGCGCAATTGGCTAGCGCGATGGGCTGTTAACGGAAAAGTTGGAGGTTCGAGCCCTCTCGGGAGTGGTGTGTTGCTTTTTTCTTTGCGCTTATAGCTTTTGTTCTGATGGTGGTGAGAGTGGAGCAGGACTGTCTCCGTGGCGCAATTGGCTAGCGCGATCGGCTGTTAACCGAAAGGTTCGAGGTTCAAGCCCTCCCGGGAGTGGTGTGTTGCTTTTTATTTTTTGCTGATAGGTTTGAAGATATGTTCTGTTGGTGGTGAGAGTGGAGCACGACTCTCTCCGTTGCGCAATTGGCTAGCGCGATCGGGTGTTAACCAAAAGGTTGGAGGTTCGAGCCCACCCGGTGGTGGTGCGGCGCTTTTTTCCTTTGGGCTGATAGCTCTGAAGAATTGTTCTGACGGTGGTGAGAGTGGAGCAGGACTGTCCCCGTGGCGCCATTGGCTAGCGCAATCGGCTGTTAATCGAAAAGTTGGAGGTTCGACCTCTCCCGGGAGTTGTGTGTTGCTTTTTTCTTTGCTCTGATAGCTTTGAAGATATGTTCTGATGGTGGTGGTGTGGAGAACGACTGTCTCCGTGGCGCAATTGGCTGGCGCGATTGGCTGTTAACCGAAAGGTTGGAGGTTCGAGCCCACCCGGGAGTGGTGTGTTTCTTTTTTTTTTCTTTGCGCTGATAGCTTTGAAGTTATGTTCTGATGGTGGTGAGAGTGGAGCACGACTGTCTCCGTAGCGTAATTGGCTAGCGCGATAGGCTATTAACCGAAAGGTTGGAGACTACAGCCCACCCGGTAGTGGTGCGGCGCTTTTTTTCCTTTGGGCTGATAGCTCTGAAGAAATGTTCTGACGGTGGTGAGAGTGGAGAAAGACTGTCTCCGTGGCGCAATTGGCTAGCGCGATCGGCTGTTAACTGAAAGGTTGGAGGTTCGAGCCCTACCGGGAGTGGTGTGTTGCTTTTTTTTCGTTGGGCTGATAGCTTTGAAGATATGTTCTGATGGTGGTGAGAGTGGAGCAGGACTGTCTCCGTGGCGCCATTGGCTAGCGCGATCGGCTGTTAACCGAAAGGTTGGAGGTTCGAGCCCTCCCAGGAGTGGTGTGTTGCTTTTTTTTCTTTGGGCTGATAGCTTTGAAGATATGTTCTTATGTTGGTGATTGTGGAGCAGGACTGTCTTCATGGCGCAATTGGCTAGCGCGATCGGCTGTTAAGCGAAAGGTTGGAGGTTCGAGCCCACGCGGTGGTGGTGCGGCGCTTTTTTTTCTTTGGGCTGATAGCTTTGAAGATATGTTCTGATGGTGGTGAGAGTGGAGCAGGACTGTCTCCGTTGAGGAAGTGGCTAGCGCGATCGGCTGTTAACCGAAAGGTTGGAGGTTTGAGCCCTCCCGGGAGTGGTGTGTTGCTTTTTTTTCTTTGGGCTGATAGCTTTGAAGATATGTTCTGATGGTGGTGAGAGCGGAGCAGGACTGTCTCCGTGGCGCTATTGGCTAGCGCGATCGGGTGTTAACCGAAAGGTTGGAGGTTCGAGCCCACACGGTGGTGGTGCGGAGCTTTTTTTCTTTGGGCTGATAGCTCTGAAGAATTGTTCTGACGGTGGTGAGAGTGGAGCAGGACTGTCTCCGTGGCGCCATTGGCTAGCGCAATCGGCTGTTAATCGAAAAGTTGAAGGTTCGACCTCTTCCTGGAGTGGTGTGTTGCTTTTTTCTTTGTGCTGATAGCTTTGAAGATATGTTCTCATGGTGGTGGTGTGAAGCACGACTGTCTCCGTGGCGCAATTGGCTGGCGCGATCGGCTGTTAACCGAAAGGTTGGAGGTTCGAGCCCTCCCGAGAGTGGTGTGTTGCTTTTTTTTCTTTGCGCTGATAGCTTTGAAGATATGTTCTGATGGTGGTGAGAGTGGAGCACGACCGTCTCCGTGGCGTAATTGGCTAGCGCGATGGGCTATTAACCGAAAGGTTGGAGGTTCGAGCCCACGCGGTGGTGGTGCGGCGCTTTTTATTCTTTGGGCTGATAGCTTTGAAGATATGTTCTGATGGTGGTGAGAGTGGAGCAGGACTGTCTCCGTGGCGGAAGTGGCTAGCGCGATCGGCTGTTAACCGAAAGATTGGAGGTTCGAGCCCTCTCGGTAGTGGTGTGTTGCTTTTTTTTCTTTGGGCTGACAGCTCTGAAGAAATGTTCTGACGGTGGTGAGAGTGGAGCATGACTGTCTCCGTGGCACAATAGGCTAGCGCGATGGGCTCTTAACCGAAAGGTTGGAGGTTCGAGCCCACCCGATGGTGGTGCGGCGATTTTTTTCTTTGGGCTGATAGCTCTGAAGAAATGTTCTGGCGGTGGTGAGAGTGGAGCATGAATGTCTCCGTGGCGCAATTGGCTAGCGCGATCGGCTGTTAACCGAAAGGTTGGACGTTCGAGCCCTCCCGGGATTGGTGTGTTGCTTTTTTCTTTGCGCTGATAGCTTTGAAGTTATGTTCTGATGGTGGTGAGAGTGGAGCACGACTGTCTCCGTAGCGTAATTGGCTAGCGCGATAGGCTATTACCCGAAATGTTGGAGGCTAGAGCCCACCCGGTAGTGGTGAGGCGCCTTTTTTCCTTTGGCCTGATAGCTCTGAACAAATGTTCTGACGGTGGTGAGAGTGGAGAAAGACTGTCTCCGTGGCGCAATTGGCTAGCGCGATCGGCTCATAACTGAAAGGTTGGAGGTTCGAGCCCTCCCGGGAGTGGTGTGTTGCTTTTTTTTTCTTTGGGCTGATAGCTTTGAAGATATGTTCTGATGGTGGTGAGAGTGGAGCAGGACTGTCTCCGTGGCGCAATTGGCTAGCGCGATCGGCTGTTACCGAAAGGTTGGAGGTTCGAGCCCTCCCAGGAGTGGTGTAGCTTTTTTCTTTGCGCTGATAGCTTTGAAGATATGTTCTGATGGTGATGGGAGTGGAGCACGACTGTCTCCGTGGCGCAATTGGCTAGCGCGATCGGCTGTTAACCGAAAGGTTGGAGGTTCGAGCCCTCCCGGGAGTGGTGTGTTGCTTTTTTTTTCTTTGCGCTGATAGCTTTGAAGATATGTTCTGATGGTGGCGAGAGTGGAACACGACTGTCTCCGTGGCGTAATTGGCTAGCGCGATGGGCTATTAACCGAAAGGTTGGAGGTTCGAGCTCACCGGGTGGTGGTGCGGCGCTTTTTTTCTTTGGGCTGATAGCTCTGAAGAAATGTTCTGACGGTGGTGAGAGTAGAGCATGACTGTCTCCGTGGCGCAATTGGCTAGCGCGATGGGCTCTTTACCGAAAGGTTGGAGGTTGGAGCCCACCCGATGGTGGTGCGGCGATTTTTTTTTCTTTGGGCTGATAGCTCCGAAGAAATGTTCTGACGGTGGTGAGTGTGGAGCACGACTGCCTCCGTGGCGCAATTGGCTAGCGCGATCGGCTGGTAACTGGAAAGTTGGAGGTTCGAGCCCTCCCGGGAGTGGTGTGTTGCTTTTTTTTCTTTGGGCTGATAGCTTTGAAGATATGTTCTGATGGTGGTGAGAGCGGAGCAGGATTCTCTCCATGGCGCTATTGGCTAGCGCGATCGGCTGGTAACCGAAAGGTTGGAGGTTCGAGCCCACGCGGTGGTGGTGCGGTGCTTTTTTTCTTTGGGCTGATAGCTTTGAAGATATGTTGTGATAGTGGTGAGAGTGGAGCACGACTGTCTCCGTGGCGCAATTGACTAGCGCGATGGGCTATTAACCGAAAGTTTGGAGGCTCGAGCCCACCTGGTGGTGGTGCGGTGCTTTTTTTACTTTGGGCTGATAGCTCTGAAGAAATGTTCTGACGGTGGTGAGAGTGGAGAAAGACTGTCTCCGTGGCGGTGGTGGCTAGCGCGATCGGCTGTTACCCGAAAGGTTGGAGGTTCGAGCCCACCCGGAAGTGGTGTGTTGCTTTTTTCTTTGCGCTGAGAGCTTTGAACATATGTTCTGGTGGTGGTGAGAGTGGAGCGGGACTGTCTCCGTGGCGCAATTGGCTAGCGCGATCGGCTGTTAACCGAAAGGTTGGAGGTTCGAGCCCACCCGGTGGTGGTGCGGCGCTTTTTTTTTCTTTCGGCTGATAGCTTTGAAGATATGTTCTGATGGTGGTGAGAGTGGAGCAGGACTGTCTCCGTGGCGCAATTGGCTAGCGCGATCGGTTGTTAGCGCAAAAGTTGGAGGTTAGAGCCCTCTCGGGAGAGGTGTGTTGCTTTTTTCTTTGCGCTTATAGCTTTTGTTCTGATGGTGGTGAGAGTGGAGCACGACTGTATGCGCAGCGCAATTGGCTAGCGCGATCGGCTGTTAACCGAAAGGTTCGTGGTTCAAGCGCTCCCGGGAGTGGTGTGTTGCTTTTTTCTTTGCGCTGATAGCTTTGAAGATATGTTCTGTTGGTGGTGAGAAAGGAACACGACTATCTCCGTGGCGCCATTGGCTAGCGCGATCGGCTGTTAACCGAAAGGTTGGAGGTTCGAGCCCACACGGAGGTGGTGCGGCGCTTTTTTCCTTTGGGCTGATAGCTCTGAAGAATTGTTCTGACGGTGGTGAGAGTGGAGCATGACTGTCTCCGTGGCACAATAGGCTAGCGCGATGGGCTCTTAACCGAAAGGTTGGAGGTTCGAGCCCACCCGATGGTGGTGCGGTGATTTTTTTCTTTGGGCTGATAGCTCTGAAGAAATGTTCTGGCGGTGGTGAGAGTGGAGCATGAATGTCTCCGTGCCGCAATTGGCTAGCGCGATCGGCTGTTAACCGAAAGGTTCGACGTTCGAGCCCTCCCGGGATTGGTGTGTTGCTTTTTTCTTTGCGCTGATAGCTTTGAAGTTATGTTCTGACGGTGGTGAGAGTGGAGAAAGACTGTCTCCGTGGCGCAATTGGCTAGCGCGATCGGCTCATAACTGAAAGGTTGGAGGTTCGAGCCCTCCCAGGAGTGGTGTGTTGCTTTTTTTTCTTTGGGCTGATAGCTTTGAAGATATGTTCTTATGTTGGTGATTGTGGAGCAGGACTGTCTTCATGGCGCAATTGGCTAGCGCGATCGGCTGTTAAGCGAAAGGTTGGAGGTTCGAGCCCACGCGGTGGTGGTGCGGCGCTTTTTTTTCTTTGGGCTGATAGCTTTGAAGATATGTTCTGATGGTGGTGAGAGTGGAGCAGGACTGTCTCCGTGGAGGAAGTGGCTAGCGCGATCGGCTGTTAACCGAAAGGTTGGAGGTTCGAGCCCTCCCGGGAGTGGTGTGTTGCTTTTTTTTCTTTGGGCTGATAGCTTTGAAGATATGTTCTGATGGTGGTGAGAGCGGAGCAGGACTGTCTCCGTGGCGCTATTGGCTAGCGCGATCGGGTGTTAACCGAAAGGTTGGAGGTTCGAGCCCACACGGTGGTGGTGCGGAGCTTTTTTTCTTTGGGCTGATAGCTCTGAAGAATTGTTCTGACGGTGGTGAGAGTGGAGCAGGACTGTCTCCGTGGCGCCATTGGCTAGCGCAATCGGCTGTTAATCGAAAAGTTGAAGGTTCGACCTCTTCCTGGAGTGGTGTGTTGCTTTTTTCTTTGTGCTGATAGCTTTGAAGATATGTTCTCATGGTGGTGGTGTGAAGCACGACTGTCTCCGTGGCGCAATTGGCTGGCGCGATCGGCTGTTAACCGAAAGGTTGGAGGTTCGAGCCCTCCCGAGAGTGGTGTGTTGCTTTTTTTTCTTTGCGCTGATAGCTTTGAAGATATGTTCTGATGGTGGTGAGAGTGGAGCACGACCGTCTCCGTGGCGTAATTGGCTAGCGCGATGGGCTATTAACCGAAAGGTTGGAGGTTCGAGCCCACGCGGTGGTGGTGCGGCGCTTTTTATTCTTTGGGCTGATAGCTTTGAAGATATGTTCTGATGGTGGTGAGAGTGGAGCAGGACTGTCTCCGTGGCGGAAGTGGCTAGCGCGATCGGCTGTTAACCGAAAGATTGGAGGTTCGAGCCCTCTCGGTAGTGGTGTGTTGCTTTTTTTTCTTTGGGCTGATAGCTCTGAAGAAATGTTCTGACGGTGGTGAGAGTGGAGCATGACTGTCTCCGTGGCACAATAGGCTAGCGCGATGGGCTCTTAACCGAAAGGTTGGAGGTTCGAGCCCACCCGATGGTGGTGCGGCGATTTTTTTCTTTGGGCTGATAGCTCTGAAGAAATGTTCTGGCGGTGGTGAGAGTGGAGCATGAATGTCTCCGTGGCGCAATTGGCTAGCGCGATCGGCTGTTAACCGAAAGGTTGGACGTTCGAGCCCTCCCGGGATTGGTGTGTTGCTTTTTTCTTTGCGCTGATAGCTTTGAAGTTATGTTCTGATGGTGGTGAGAGTGGAGCACGACTGTCTCCGTAGCGTAATTGGCTAGCGCGATAGGCTATTACCCGAAATGTTGGAGGCTAGAGCCCACCCGGTAGTGGTGAGGCGCCTTTTTTCCTTTGGCCTGATAGCTCTGAACAAATGTTCTGACGGTGGTGAGAGTGGAGAAAGACTGTCTCCGTGGCGCAATTGGCTAGCGCGATCGGCTCATAACTGAAAGGTTGGAGGTTCGAGCCCTCCCGGGAGTGGTGTGTTGCTTTTTTTTTCTTTGGGCTGATAGCTTTGAAGATATGTTCTGATGGTGGTGAGAGTGGAGCAGGACTGTCTCCGTGGCGCAATTGGCTAGCGCGATCGGCTGTTACCGAAAGGTTGGAGGTTCGAGCCCTCCCAGGAGTGGTGTAGCTTTTTTCTTTGCGCTGATAGCTTTGAAGATATGTTCTGATGGTGATGGGAGTGGAGCACGACTGTCTCCATGGCGCAATTGGCTAGCGCGATCGGCTGTTAACCGAAAGGTTGGAGGTTCGAGCCCTCCCGGGAGTGGTGTGTTGCTTTTTTTTTCTTTGCGCTGATAGCTTTGAAGATATGTTCTGATGGTGGCGAGAGTGGAGCACGACTGTCTCCGTGGCGTAATTGGCTAGCGCGATGGGCTATTAACCGAAAGGTTGGAGGTTCGAGCTCACCGGGTGGTGGTGCGGCGCTTTTTTTCTTTGGGCTGATAGCTCTGAAGAATTGTTCTGACGGTGGTGAGAGTAGAGCATGACTGTCTCCGTGGCGCAATTGGCTAGCGCGATGGGCTCTTTACCGAAAGGTTGGAGGTTGGAGCCCACCCGATGGTGGTGCGGCGATTTTTTTTTTCTTTGGGCTGATAGCTCCGAAGAAATGTTCTGACGGTGGTGAGTGTGGAGCACGACTGCCTCCGTGGCGCAATTGGCTAGCGCGATCGGCTGGTAACTGGAAAGTTGGAGGTTCGAGCCCTCCCGGGAGTGGTGTGTTGCTTTTTTTTCTTTGGGCTGATAGCTTTGAAGATATGTTCTGATGGTGGTGAGAGCGGAGCAGGATTCTCTCCATGGCGCTATTGGCTAGCGCGATCGGCTGGTAACCGAAAGGTTGGAGGTTCGAGCCCACGCGGTGGTGGTGCGGTGCTTTTTTTCTTTGGGCTGATAGCTTTGAAGATATGTTGTGATAGTGGTGAGAGTGGAGCACGACTGTCTCCGTGGCGCAATTGACTAGCGCGATGGGCTATTAACCGAAAGTTTGGAGGCTCGAGCCCACCTGGTGGTGGTGCGGTGCTTTTTTTCCTTTGGGCTGATAGCTCTGAAGAAATGTTCTGACGGTGGTGAGAGTGGAGAAAGACTGTCTCCGTGGCGGTGGTGGCTAGCGCGATCGGCTGTTACCCGAAAGGTTGGAGGTTCGAGCCCACCCGGAAGTGGTGTGTTGCTTTTTTCTTTGCGCTGAGAGCTTTGAACATATGTTCTGGTGGTGGTGAGAGTGGAGCGGGACTGTCTCCGTGGCGCAATTGGCTAGCGCGATCGGCTGTTAACCGAAAGGTTGGAGGTTCGAGCCCACCCGGTGGTGGTGCGGCGCTTTTTTTTTCTTTCGGCTGATAGCTTTGAAGATATGTTCTGATGGTGGTGAGAGTGGAGCAGGACTGTCTCCGTGGCGCAATTGGCTAGCGCGATCGGTTGTTAGCGCAAAAGTTGGAGGTTAGAGCCCTCTCGGGAGAGGTGTGTTGCTTTTTTCTTTGCGCTTATAGCTTTTGTTCTGACGGTGGTGAGAGTGGAGCACGATTGTCTCCGTGGCGCAATTGGCTAGCGCGATCGGCTGTTAACCGAAAGGCTGGAGGTTCGAGCCCACCCGGTGGAGGTGCGACGCTTTTTTTTTCTTTGGGCTGATAGCTCTGAAGAAATGTTCTGACGGTGGTGAGAGCGGAGCACGACTGTCTCCGTGGCGCCATTGGCTAGCGCGACCGGCTGTTAACCGAAAGGTTTGAGGTTCGAGCCCACCCGGTGGTGGTGCGGCGTTTCTTTTTCATTGGGCTGATAGCTCTGAAGAAATGTTCTGACAGTGTGGTGAGAGTGGAGCACGACTGCCTCCGTGGCCCCATTGGCTAGCGCGATCGGCTGTTAACCGAAAGGTTGGAGGTTCGAGCCCATCCGGTGGTGGTGCGGCGCTTTTTCTTACTTGAGCTGATAGCTCTGAAGAAATGTTCTGACGGTGGTGAGAATGGAGCACGACTGTCTCCGTGGCGCAATTGGCTAGCGCGTTCAGCTGTTAACCGAAAGGTTGGAGGTTCGAGCCCACCCGGTGGTGGTGCGGCGCTTTTTTTCTTTGGGCTGATAGTGTGAAGAAATGTTCTGCGGTGGTGAGAGTGGAGCATGAATGTCTCCGTGCCGCAATTGGCTAGCGCGATCGGCTGTTAACCGAAAGGTTCGACGTTCGAGCCCTCCCGGGATTGGTGTGTTGCTTTTTTCTTTGCGCTGATAGCTTTGAAGTTATGTTCTGACGGTGGTGAGAGTGGAGAAAGACTGTCTCCGTGGCGCAATTGGCTAGCGCGATCGGCTCATAACTGAAAGGTTGGAGGTTCGAGCCCTCCCGGGAGTGGTGTTTTGCTTTTTTTTTCTTTGGGCTGATAGCTTTGAAGATATGTTCTGATGGTGGTGAGAGTGGAGCAGGACTGTCTCCGTGGCGCCATTGGCTAGCGCGATCGGCTGTTACCGAAAGGTTGGAGGTTCGAGCCCTCCCAGGAGTGGTGTGTTTCTTTTTTCTTTGCGCTGATAGCTTTGAAGATATGTTCTGATGGTGATGGGAGTGGAGCACGACTGTCTCCATGGCGCAATTGGCTAGCGCGATCGGCTGTTAACCGAAAGGTTGGAGGTTCGAGCCCTCCCGGGAGTGGTGTGTTGCTTTTTTTTCTTTGCGCTGATAGCTTTGAAGATATGTGCTGATGGTGGTGAGAGTGGAGCACGACTGTCTCCGTGGCGCAATTGGCTAGCGCGATGGGCTCTTAACCGAAAGGTTGGAGGTTCGAGCCCACCCGATGGTGGTGCGGCGATTTTTTTTCTTTGGGCTGATAGCTCCGAAGAAATGTTCTGACGGTGGTGAGAGTGGAGCACGACTGCCTGCGTGGCGCAATTGACTAGCTCGATGGGCTATTAACCGAAAGTTTGGAGGCTCGAGCCCACCTGGTGGTGGTGCGGTGCTTTTTTTCCTTTGGGCTGATAGCTCTGAAGAAATGTTCTGACGGTGGTGAGAGTGGAGAAAGACTGTCTCCGTGGCGGTGGTGGCTAGCGCGATCGGCTGTTACCCGAAAGGTTGGAGGTTGGAGCCCACCCGATGGTGGTGCGGCGATTTTTTTTCTTTGGGCTCATATCTCCGAAGATATGTTCTGACGGTGGTGAGAGTGGAGCACGACTGCCTCCGTGGCGCAATTGGCTAGCGCGATCGGCTGGTAACTGAAAAGTTGGAGGTTCGAGCACTCCCGGGAGTGGTGTGTTGCTTTTTTTTCTTTGGGCTGATTGCTTTGAAGATATGTTCTGATGGTGGTGAGAGCGGAGCAGGATTGTCTCCGTGGCGCTATTGGCTAGCGCGATCGGCTGGTAACCGAAAGGTTGGAGGTTCGAGCCCTCCCGGGAGTGGTGTGTTGCTTTTTTTTCTTTGCGCTGATAGATTTGAAGATATGTTCTGATGGTGGTGAGAGTGAAGCACGACTGTCTCCGTGGCGTAATTGGCTAGCGCGATGGGCTATTAACCGAAAGGTTGGAGGTTCGAGCCCACGCGGTGGTGGTGCGGCGCTTTTTTTTCTTTGGGCTGATAGCTCTGAAGAAATGTTCTGACGGTGGTGAGAGTGGAGCATGACTGTCTCCGTGGCGCAATTGGCTAGCGCGATGGGCTGTTAACCGAAAGGTTGGAGGTTCGAGACCACTCGGTGGAGGTGCGGCGCTTTTTTTCCTTTGGGCTGATAGCTCTAAGGAAATGTTCTGACGGTGGTGAGAGTGGAGCACGACTGTCTCCGTGGCGCAATTGGCTAGCGCGATCGGCTGTTAACCGAAAAGTTGGAGGTTCAATCCCTCCCGGGAGTGGTGTGTTGCTTTTTTCTTTGCGCTGATAGCTTTGAAGATATGTTCTGATGCTGGGGAGATTGGAGCACGACTGTCTCTGTGGCGCAATTCGCTAGCGCGTTCGGCCGTTAACCGAAAGGCTGGAGGTTCGAGCCCACCCGGTGGTGGTGTGGCGCTTTTTTTTAGGGCTGATAGCTCTGAAGAATTGTTCTGACGGTGGTGATAGCGGAGCACGACTGTCTCCGTGGCGCGATTGGCTAGCGCGATCGGCTGTTAACCGAAAGGTTGGAGGTTCGAGCCCACTCGGTGGAGGCGCGGCGCTTTTATTCCTTTGGGCTGATAGCTCTGAGGAAATGTTCTGACGGTGGTGAGAGTGAAGCACGACTGTCTCCGTGGCGCAATTGGCTAGCGCGATCGGCTGTTAACCGAAATGTTGGAGGTTCGATCCCTCCCGGTAGTAGTGTGTTGCTTTTTTCTGTGCGCTGATAGCTTTGAAGATATGTTCTGATGGTGGGGAGATTGGAGCACGACTGTCTCCGTGGTACTATTGGCTAGCGCAATCGGCTGTTAACCGAAAGGTTAGTATTTCGAGCCCTCCTGGGAGTGGTGTGTTGCTTTTTTCTTTGTGCTGATAGCTTCGAAGATATGTTCTGATGGTGGTGAGAGTGGAGCACGACTGTCTCCGTGGCACAATTGGCTAGCGCGTTCGGCCGTTAACCGAAAGGCTGGAAGTTCGAGCCCACCCGGTGGTGGTGTGGCGCTTTCTTTTCTTTGGGCTGATAGCTCTGAAGGAATGTACTGACGGTGGTGAGAGCGGAGCACGACTGTCTCCGTGGCGCCATTGGCTAGCGCGATCGGCTGTAAACCGAGAGGTTGGAGGTTCGAGCCCACCCGGTGGTGGTGCGGCGTTTCTTTTTCTTTGGGCTGATAGCTCTGAAGAAATGTTCTGACAGTGGTGAGAGTGGAGCACGACTGCCTTGGTGGTCCGATTGGCTAGCGCGATCGGCTGTTAACCGAAAGGTTGGAGGTTCGAGCCCACCCGAGAGTGGCGTGTTGCTTTTTTCTTTGCGCTGATAGCTTTGAAGATATGTTCTGATGGTGGTGGGAGTGGAGCACGACTGTCTCCGTGGCGCAATTGGCTAGCGCGATGGGCTGTTAACCGAAAGGTTGGAATGTCAAGCCCTCCCGGGAGTGGTGTGTTGCTTTTTTCTTTGCGCTGATAGCTTTGAAGATATGTTCTTATGGTGGTGATAGTGGCGCACGACTGTCTCTGTGGCGCAATTCGCTAGCGCGTTCGGCCGTTAACCGAAAGGCTGAAGGTTCGAGCCCACCCGGTGGTGGTGTGGCGCTTTTTTTTTCTTAGGGCTGATAGCTCTGAAGAAATGTTCTGACGGTGGTGATTGTGGAGCAGGACTGTCTTCATGGCGCAATTGGCTAGCGCGATCGGCTGTTAAGCGAAAGGTTGGAGGTTCGAGCCCACGCGGTGGTGGTGCGGCGCTTTTTTTTCTTTGGGCTGATAGCTTTGAAGATATGTTCTGATGGTGGTGAGAGTGGAGCAGGACTGTCTCCGTGGAGGAAGTGGCTAGCGCGATCGGCTGTTAACCGAAAGGTTGGAGGTTTGAGCCCTCCCGGGAGTGGTGTGTTGCTTTTTTTTCTTTGGGCTGATAGCTTTGAAGATATGTTCTGATGGTGGTGAGAGCGGAGCAGGACTGTCTCCGTGGCGCTATTGGCTAGCGCGATCGGGTGTTAACCGAAAGGTTGGAGGTTCGAGCCCACACGGTGGTGGTGCGGAGCTTTTTTTCTTTGGGCTGATAGCTCTGAAGAATTGTTCTGACGGTGGTGAGAGTGGAGCAGGACTGTCTCCGTGGCGCCATTGGCTAGCGCAATCGGCTGTTAATCGAAAAGTTGAAGGTTCGACCTCTTCCTGGAGTGGTGTGTTGCTTTTTTCTTTGTGCTGATAGCTTTGAAGATATGTTCTCATGGTGGTGGTGTGAAGCACGACTGTCTCCGTGGCGCAATTGGCTGGCGCGATCGGCTGTTAACCGAAAGGTTGGAGGTTCGAGCCCTCCCGAGAGTGGTGTGTTGCTTTTTTTTCTTTGCGCTGATAGCTTTGAAGATATGTTCTGATGGTGGTGAGAGTGGAGCACGACCGTCTCCGTGGCGTAATTGGCTAGCGCGATGGGCTATTAACCGAAAGGTTGGAGGTTCGAGCCCACGCGGTGGTGGTGCGGCGCTTTTTATTCTTTGGGCTGATAGCTTTGAAGATATGTTCTGATGGTGGTGAGAGTGGAGCAGGACTGTCTCCGTGGCGGAAGTGGCTAGCGCGATCGGCTGTTAACCGAAAGATTGGAGGTTCGAGCCCTCTCGGTAGTGGTGTGTTGCTTTTTTTTCTTTGGGCTGATAGCTCTGAAGAAATGTTCTGACGGTGGTGAGAGTGGAGCATGACTGTCTCCGTGGCACAATAGGCTAGCGCGATGGGCTCTTAACCGAAAGGTTGGAGGTTCGAGCCCACCCGATGGTGGTGCGGCGATTTTTTTCTTTGGGCTGATAGCTCTGAAGAAATGTTCTGGCGGTGGTGAGAGTGGAGCATGAATGTCTCCGTGGCGCAATTGGCTAGCGCGATCGGTTGTTAACCGAAAGGTTGGACGTTCGAGCCCTCCCGGGATTGGTGTGTTGCTTTTTTCTTTGCGCTGATAGCTTTGAAGTTATGTTCTGATGGTGGTGAGAGTGGAGCACGACTGTCTCCGTAGCGTAATTGGCTAGCGCGATAGGCTATTACCCGAAATGTTGGAGGCTAGAGCCCACCCGGTAGTGGTGAGGCGCCTTTTTTCCTTTGGCCTGATAGCTCTGAACAAATGTTCTGACGGTGGTGAGAGTGGAGAAAGACTGTCTCCGTGGCGCAATTGGCTAGCGCGATCGGCTCATAACTGAAAGGTTGGAGGTTCGAGCCCTCCCGGGAGTGGTGTGTTGCTTTTTTTTTCTTTGGGCTGATAGCTTTGAAGATATGTTCTGATGGTGGTGAGAGTGGAGCAGGACTGTCTCCGTGGCGCAATTGGCTAGCGCGATCGGCTGTTACCGAAAGGTTGGAGGTTCGAGCCCTCCCAGGAGTGGTGTAGCTTTTTTCTTTGCGCTGATAGCTTTGAAGATATGTTCTGATGGTGATGGGAGTGGAGCACGACTGTCTCCGTGGCGCAATTGGCTAGCGCGATCGGCTGTTAACCGAAAGGTTGGAGGTTCGAGCCCTCCCGGGAGTGGTGTGTTGCTTTTTTTTTCTTTGCGCTGATAGCTTTGAAGATATGTTCTGATGGTGGCGAGAGTGGAACACGACTGTCTCCGTGGCGTAATTGGCTAGCGCGATGGGCTATTAACCGAAAGGTTGGAGGTTCGAGCTCACCGGGTGGTGGTGCGGCGCTTTTTTTCTTTGGGCTGATAGCTCTGAAGAAATGTTCTGACGGTGGTGAGAGTAGAGCATGACTGTCTCCGTGGCGCAATTGGCTAGCGCGATGGGCTCTTTACCGAAAGGTTGGAGGTTGGAGCCCACCCGATGGTGGTGCGGCGATTTTTTTTTCTTTGGGCTGATAGCTCCGAAGAAATGTTCTGACGGTGGTGAGTGTGGAGCACGACTGCCTCCGTGGCGCAATTGGCTAGCGCGATCGGCTGGTAACTGGAAAGTTGGAGGTTCGAGCCCTCCCGGGAGTGGTGTGTTGCTTTTTTTTCTTTGGGCTGATAGCTTTGAAGATATGTTCTGATGGTGGTGAGAGCGGAGCAGGATTCTCTCCATGGCGCTATTGGCTAGCGCGATCGGCTGGTAACCGAAAGGTTGGAGGTTCGAGCCCACGCGGTGGTGGTGCGGTGCTTTTTTTCTTTGGGCTGATAGCTTTGAAGATATGTTGTGATAGTGGTGAGAGTGGAGCACGACTGTCTCCGTGGCGCAATTGACTAGCGCGATGGGCTATTAACCGAAAGTTTGGAGGCTCGAGCCCACCTGGTGGTGGTGCGGTGCTTTTTTTACTTTGGGCTGATAGCTCTGAAGAAATGTTCTGACGGTGGTGAGAGTGGAGAAAGACTGTCTCCGTGGCGGTGGTGGCTAGCGCGATCGGCTGTTACCCGAAAGGTTGGAGGTTCGAGCCCACCCGGAAGTGGTGTGTTGCTTTTTTCTTTGCGCTGAGAGCTTTGAACATATGTTCTGGTGGTGGTGAGAGTGGAGCGGGACTGTCTCCGTGGCGCAATTGGCTAGCGCGATCGGCTGTTAACCGAAAGGTTGGAGGTTCGAGCCCACCCGGTGGTGGTGCGGCGCTTTTTTTTTCTTTCGGCTGATAGCTTTGAAGATATGTTCTGATGGTGGTGAGAGTGGAGCAGGACTGTCTCCGTGGCGCAATTGGCTAGCGCGATCGGTTGTTAGCGCAAAAGTTGGAGGTTAGAGCCCTCTCGGGAGAGGTGTGTTGCTTTTTTCTTTGCGCTTATAGCTTTTGTTCTGATGGTGGTGAGAGTGGAGCACGACTGTATGCGCAGCGCAATTGGCTAGCGCGATCGGCTGTTAACCGAAAGGTTCGTGGTTCAAGCGCTCCCGGGAGTGGTGTGTTGCTTTTTTCTTTGCGCTGATAGCTTTGAAGATATGTTCTGTTGGTGGTGAGAAAGGAACACGACTATCTCCGTGGCGCCATTGGCTAGCGCGATCGGCTGTTAACCGAAAGGTTGGAGGTTCGAGCCCACACGGAGGTGGTGCGGCGCTTTTTTCCTTTGGGCTGATAGCTCTGAAGAATTGTTCTGACGGTGGTGAGAGTGGAGCATGACTGTCTCCGTGGCACAATAGGCTAGCGCGATGGGCTCTTAACCGAAAGGTTGGAGGTTCGAGCCCACCCGATGGTGGTGCGGTGATTTTTTTCTTTGGGCTGATAGCTCTGAAGAAATGTTCTGGCGGTGGTGAGAGTGGAGCATGAATGTCTCCGTGCCGCAATTGGCTAGCGCGATCGGCTGTTAACCGAAAGGTTCGACGTTCGAGCCCTCCCGGGATTGGTGTGTTGCTTTTTTCTTTGCGCTGATAGCTTTGAAGTTATGTTCTGACGGTGGTGAGAGTGGAGAAAGACTGTCTCCGTGGCGCAATTGGCTAGCGCGATCGGCTCATAACTGAAAGGTTGGAGGTTCGAGCCCTCCCAGGAGTGGTGTGTTGCTTTTTTTTCTTTGGGCTGATAGCTTTGAAGATATGTTCTTATGTTGGTGATTGTGGAGCAGGACTGTCTTCATGGCGCAATTGGCTAGCGCGATCGGCTGTTAAGCGAAAGGTTGGAGGTTCGAGCCCACGCGGTGGTGGTGCGGCGCTTTTTTTTCTTTGGGCTGATAGCTTTGAAGATATGTTCTGATGGTGGTGAGAGTGGAGCAGGACTGTCTCCGTGGAGGAAGTGGCTAGCGCGATCGGCTGTTAACCGAAAGGTTGGAGGTTCGAGCCCTCCCGGGAGTGGTGTGTTGCTTTTTTTTCTTTGGGCTGATAGCTTTGAAGATATGTTCTGATGGTGGTGAGAGCGGAGCAGGACTGTCTCCGTGGCGCTATTGGCTAGCGCGATCGGGTGTTAACCGAAAGGTTGGAGGTTCGAGCCCACACGGTGGTGGTGCGGAGCTTTTTTTCTTTGGGCTGATAGCTCTGAAGAATTGTTCTGACGGTGGTGAGAGTGGAGCAGGACTGTCTCCGTGGCGCCATTGGCTAGCGCAATCGGCTGTTAATCGAAAAGTTGAAGGTTCGACCTCTTCCTGGAGTGGTGTGTTGCTTTTTTCTTTGTGCTGATAGCTTTGAAGATATGTTCTCATGGTGGTGGTGTGAAGCACGACTGTCTCCGTGGCGCAATTGGCTGGCGCGATCGGCTGTTAACCGAAAGGTTGGAGGTTCGAGCCCTCCCGAGAGTGGTGTGTTGCTTTTTTTTCTTTGCGCTGATAGCTTTGAAGATATGTTCTGATGGTGGTGAGAGTGGAGCACGACCGTCTCCGTGGCGTAATTGGCTAGCGCGATGGGCTATTAACCGAAAGGTTGGAGGTTCGAGCCCACGCGGTGGTGGTGCGGCGCTTTTTATTCTTTGGGCTGATAGCTTTGAAGATATGTTCTGATGGTGGTGAGAGTGGAGCAGGACTGTCTCCGTGGCGGAAGTGGCTAGCGCGATCGGCTGTTAACCGAAAGATTGGAGGTTCGAGCCCTCTCGGTAGTGGTGTGTTGCTTTTTTTTCTTTGGGCTGATAGCTCTGAAGAAATGTTCTGACGGTGGTGAGAGTGGAGCATGACTGTCTCCGTGGCACAATAGGCTAGCGCGATGGGCTCTTAACCGAAAGGTTGGAGGTTCGAGCCCACCCGATGGTGGTGCGGCGATTTTTTTCTTTGGGCTGATAGCTCTGAAGAAATGTTCTGGCGGTGGTGAGAGTGGAGCATGAATGTCTCCGTGGCGCAATTGGCTAGCGCGATCGGCTGTTAACCGAAAGGTTGGACGTTCGAGCCCTCCCGGGATTGGTGTGTTGCTTTTTTCTTTGCGCTGATAGCTTTGAAGTTATGTTCTGATGGTGGTGAGAGTGGAGCACGACTGTCTCCGTAGCGTAATTGGCTAGCGCGATAGGCTATTACCCGAAATGTTGGAGGCTAGAGCCCACCCGGTAGTGGTGAGGCGCCTTTTTTCCTTTGGCCTGATAGCTCTGAACAAATGTTCTGACGGTGGTGAGAGTGGAGAAAGACTGTCTCCGTGGCGCAATTGGCTAGCGCGATCGGCTCATAACTGAAAGGTTGGAGGTTCGAGCCCTCCCGGGAGTGGTGTGTTGCTTTTTTTTTCTTTGGGCTGATAGCTTTGAAGATATGTTCTGATGGTGGTGAGAGTGGAGCAGGACTGTCTCCGTGGCGCAATTGGCTAGCGCGATCGGCTGTTACCGAAAGGTTGGAGGTTCGAGCCCTCCCAGGAGTGGTGTAGCTTTTTTCTTTGCGCTGATAGCTTTGAAGATATGTTCTGATGGTGATGGGAGTGGAGCACGACTGTCTCCATGGCGCAATTGGCTAGCGCGATCGGCTGTTAACCGAAAGGTTGGAGGTTCGAGCCCTCCCGGGAGTGGTGTGTTGCTTTTTTTTTCTTTGCGCTGATAGCTTTGAAGATATGTTCTGATGGTGGCGAGAGTGGAGCACGACTGTCTCCGTGGCGTAATTGGCTAGCGCGATGGGCTATTAACCGAAAGGTTGGAGGTTCGAGCTCACCGGGTGGTGGTGCGGCGCTTTTTTTCTTTGGGCTGATAGCTCTGAAGAATTGTTCTGACGGTGGTGAGAGTAGAGCATGACTGTCTCCGTGGCGCAATTGGCTAGCGCGATGGGCTCTTTACCGAAAGGTTGGAGGTTGGAGCCCACCCGATGGTGGTGCGGCGATTTTTTTTTCTTTGGGCTGATAGCTCCGAAGAAATGTTCTGACGGTGGTGAGTGTGGAGCACGACTGCCTCCGTGGCGCAATTGGCTAGCGCGATCGGCTGGTAACTGGAAAGTTGGAGGTTCGAGCCCTCCCGGGAGTGGTGTGTTGCTTTTTTTTCTTTGGGCTGATAGCTTTGAAGATATGTTCTGATGGTGGTGAGAGCGGAGCAGGATTCTCTCCATGGCGCTATTGGCTAGCGCGATCGGCTGGTAACCGAAAGGTTGGAGGTTCGAGCCCACGCGGTGGTGGTGCGGTGCTTTTTTTCTTTGGGCTGATAGCTTTGAAGATATGTTGTGATAGTGGTGAGAGTGGAGCACGACTGTCTCCGTGGCGCAATTGACTAGCGCGATGGGCTATTAACCGAAAGTTTGGAGGCTCGAGCCCACCTGGTGGTGGTGCGGTGCTTTTTTTCCTTTGGGCTGATAGCTCTGAAGAAATGTTCTGACGGTGGTGAGAGTGGAGAAAGACTGTCTCCGTGGCGGTGGTGGCTAGCGCGATCGGCTGTTACCCGAAAGGTTGGAGGTTCGAGCCCACCCGGAAGTGGTGTGTTGCTTTTTTCTTTGCGCTGAGAGCTTTGAACATATGTTCTGGTGGTGGTGAGAGTGGAGCGGGACTGTCTCCGTGGCGCAATTGGCTAGCGCGATCGGCTGTTAACCGAAAGGTTGGAGGTTCGAGCCCACCCGGTGGTGGTGCGGCGCTTTTTTTTTCTTTCGGCTGATAGCTTTGAAGATATGTTCTGATGGTGGTGAGAGTGGAGCAGGACTGTCTCCGTGGCGCAATTGGCTAGCGCGATCGGTTGTTAGCGCAAAAGTTGGAGGTTAGAGCCCACCCGGTGGTGGTGCGGCGTTTCTTTTTCATTGGGCTGATAGCTCTGAAGAAATGTTCTGACAGTGTGGTGAGAGTGGAGCACGACTGCCTCCGTGGCCCCATTGGCTAGCGCGATCGGCTGTTAACCGAAAGGTTGGAGGTTCGAGCCCATCCGGTGGTGGTGCGGCGCTTTTTCTTACTTGAGCTGATAGCTCTGAAGAAATGTTCTGACGGTGGTGAGAGCGGAGCACGACTGTCTCCGTGGCGCCATTGGCTAGCGCGACCGGCTGTTAACCGAAAGGTTTGAGGTTCGAGCCCACCCGGTGGTGGTGCGGCGTTTCTTTTTCATTGGGCTGATAGCTCTGAAGAAATGTTCTGACAGTGTGGTGAGAGTGGAGCACGACTGCCTCCGTGGCCCCATTGGCTAGCGCGATCGGCTGTTAACCGAAAGGTTGGAGGTTCGAGCCCATCCGGTGGTGGTGCGGCGCTTTTTCTTACTTGAGCTGATAGCTCTGAAGAAATGTTCTGACGGTGGTGAGAATGGAGCACGACTGTCTCCGTGGCGCAATTGGCTAGCGCGTTCAGCTGTTAACCGAAAGGTTGGAGGTTCGAGCCCACCCGGTGGTGGTGCGGCGCTTTTTTTCTTTGGGCTGATAGTGTGAAGAAATGTTCTGCGGTGGTGAGAGTGGAGCATGAATGTCTCCGTGCCGCAATTGGCTAGCGCGATCGGCTGTTAACCGAAAGGTTCGACGTTCGAGCCCTCCCGGGATTGGTGTGTTGCTTTTTTCTTTGCGCTGATAGCTTTGAAGTTATGTTCTGACGGTGGTGAGAGTGGAGAAAGACTGTCTCCGTGGCGCAATTGGCTAGCGCGATCGGCTCATAACTGAAAGGTTGGAGGTTCGAGCCCTCCCGGGAGTGGTGTTTTGCTTTTTTTTTCTTTGGGCTGATAGCTTTGAAGATATGTTCTGATGGTGGTGAGAGTGGAGCAGGACTGTCTCCGTGGCGCCATTGGCTAGCGCGATCGGCTGTTACCGAAAGGTTGGAGGTTCGAGCCCTCCCAGGAGTGGTGTGTTTCTTTTTTCTTTGCGCTGATAGCTTTGAAGATATGTTCTGATGGTGATGGGAGTGGAGCACGACTGTCTCCATGGCGCAATTGGCTAGCGCGATCGGCTGTTAACCGAAAGGTTGGAGGTTCGAGCCCTCCCGGGAGTGGTGTGTTGCTTTTTTTTCTTTGCGCTGATAGCTTTGAAGATATGTGCTGATGGTGGTGAGAGTGGAGCACGACTGTCTCCGTGGCGCAATTGGCTAGCGCGATGGGCTCTTAACCGAAAGGTTGGAGGTTCGAGCCCACCCGATGGTGGTGCGGCGATTTTTTTTCTTTGGGCTGATAGCTCCGAAGAAATGTTCTGACGGTGGTGAGAGTGGAGCACGACTGCCTGCGTGGCGCAATTGACTAGCTCGATGGGCTATTAACCGAAAGTTTGGAGGCTCGAGCCCACCTGGTGGTGGTGCGGTGCTTTTTTTCCTTTGGGCTGATAGCTCTGAAGAAATGTTCTGACGGTGGTGAGAGTGGAGAAAGACTGTCTCCGTGGCGGTGGTGGCTAGCGCGATCGGCTGTTACCCGAAAGGTTGGAGGTTGGAGCCCACCCGATGGTGGTGCGGCGATTTTTTTTCTTTGGGCTCATATCTCCGAAGATATGTTCTGACGGTGGTGAGAGTGGAGCACGACTGCCTCCGTGGCGCAATTGGCTAGCGCGATCGGCTGGTAACTGAAAAGTTGGAGGTTCGAGCACTCCCGGGAGTGGTGTGTTGCTTTTTTTTCTTTGGGCTGATTGCTTTGAAGATATGTTCTGATGGTGGTGAGAGCGGAGCAGGATTGTCTCCGTGGCGCTATTGGCTAGCGCGATCGGCTGGTAACCGAAAGGTTGGAGGTTCGAGCCCTCCCGGGAGTGGTGTGTTGCTTTTTTTTCTTTGCGCTGATAGATTTGAAGATATGTTCTGATGGTGGTGAGAGTGAAGCACGACTGTCTCCGTGGCGTAATTGGCTAGCGCGATGGGCTATTAACCGAAAGGTTGGAGGTTCGAGCCCACGCGGTGGTGGTGCGGCGCTTTTTTTTCTTTGGGCTGATAGCTCTGAAGAAATGTTCTGACGGTGGTGAGAGTGGAGCATGACTGTCTCCGTGGCGCAATTGGCTAGCGCGATGGGCTGTTAACCGAAAGGTTGGAGGTTCGAGACCACTCGGTGGAGGTGCGGCGCTTTTTTTCCTTTGGGCTGATAGCTCTAAGGAAATGTTCTGACGGTGGTGAGAGTGGAGCACGACTGTCTCCGTGGCGCAATTGGCTAGCGCGATCGGCTGTTAACCGAAAAGTTGGAGGTTCAATCCCTCCCGGGAGTGGTGTGTTGCTTTTTTCTTTGCGCTGATAGCTTTGAAGATATGTTCTGATGCTGGGGAGATTGGAGCACGACTGTCTCTGTGGCGCAATTCGCTAGCGCGTTCGGCCGTTAACCGAAAGGCTGGAGGTTCGAGCCCACCCGGTGGTGGTGTGGCGCTTTTTTTTAGGGCTGATAGCTCTGAAGAATTGTTCTGACGGTGGTGATAGCGGAGCACGACTGTCTCCGTGGCGCGATTGGCTAGCGCGATCGGCTGTTAACCGAAAGGTTGGAGGTTCGAGCCCACTCGGTGGAGGCGCGGCGCTTTTATTCCTTTGGGCTGATAGCTCTGAGGAAATGTTCTGACGGTGGTGAGAGTGAAGCACGACTGTCTCCGTGGCGCAATTGGCTAGCGCGATCGGCTGTTAACCGAAATGTTGGAGGTTCGATCCCTCCCGGTAGTAGTGTGTTGCTTTTTTCTGTGCGCTGATAGCTTTGAAGATATGTTCTGATGGTGGGGAGATTGGAGCACGACTGTCTCCGTGGTACTATTGGCTAGCGCAATCGGCTGTTAACCGAAAGGTTAGTATTTCGAGCCCTCCTGGGAGTGGTGTGTTGCTTTTTTCTTTGTGCTGATAGCTTCGAAGATATGTTCTGATGGTGGTGAGAGTGGAGCACGACTGTCTCCGTGGCACAATTGGCTAGCGCGTTCGGCCGTTAACCGAAAGGCTGGAAGTTCGAGCCCACCCGGTGGTGGTGTGGCGCTTTCTTTTCTTTGGGCTGATAGCTCTGAAGGAATGTACTGACGGTGGTGAGAGCGGAGCACGACTGTCTCCGTGGCGCCATTGGCTAGCGCGATCGGCTGTAAACCGAGAGGTTGGAGGTTCGAGCCCACCCGGTGGTGGTGCGGCGTTTCTTTTTCTTTGGGCTGATAGCTCTGAAGAAATGTTCTGACAGTGGTGAGAGTGGAGCACGACTGCCTTGGTGGTCCGATTGGCTAGCGCGATCGGCTGTTAACCGAAAGGTTGGAGGTTCGAGCCCACCCGAGAGTGGCGTGTTGCTTTTTTCTTTGCGCTGATAGCTTTGAAGATATGTTCTGATGGTGGTGGGAGTGGAGCACGACTGTCTCCGTGGCGCAATTGGCTAGCGCGATGGGCTGTTAACCGAAAGGTTGGAATGTCAAGCCCTCCCGGGAGTGGTGTGTTGCTTTTTTCTTTGCGCTGATAGCTTTGAAGATATGTTCTTATGGTGGTGATAGTGGCGCACGACTGTCTCTGTGGCGCAATTCGCTAGCGCGTTCGGCCGTTAACCGAAAGGCTGAAGGTTCGAGCCCACCCGGTGGTGGTGTGGCGCTTTTTTTTTCTTAGGGCTGATAGCTCTGAAGAAATGTTCTGACGGTGGTGAGAGTGGAGCACGACTGTCTCCGTGGCGCAATTGGCTAGCGCGATCGGCTGTTAACCGAAAGGTTGTAGTTTCGAGCCTTCCCGGGAGTGGTGTGTTGCTCTTTTCTTTTCGCTGATAGCTTTGGAGATATGTTCTGATGGTGGTGAGAGTGGAGCACGACTGTCTCCGAGGCGCAATTGGCTAGCGCGTTCGGCTGTTAACCGAAAGTTTGAAAGGTTCGAGCCCACCCGGTGGGGGTGCGGCGCTTTTTTTCTTTGAGCTGATAGTCTGAAGAAATGTTCTGCGGTGGTGAGAGTGGTGCACGACTGTCTCCGTGGCGCAATTGGCTGGCGCTATGGGCCCTTAACCGAAAGGTTGGAGGTTCGAGACCACTCGGTGGAGGTGCGGCGCTTTTTTTCCTTTGGGCTGATAGCTCTAAGGAAATGTTCTGACGGTGGTGAGAGTGGAGCACGACTGTCTACGTGGCGCAATTGGCTAGCGCGATCGGCTGTTAACCGAAAAGTTGGAGGTTCAATCCCTCCCGGGAGTGGTGTGTTGCTTTTTTCTTTGCGCTGATAGCTTTGAAGATATGTTCTGATGGTGGGGAGATTGGAGCACGACTGTCTCCTTGGCGCAATTGGCTAGCGCGATCGGCTGTTAACCGAAAGGTTGAAATTGCGGGCCCTCCCGTGAGTGGTGTGTTGCTTTTTTCTTTGCGCTGATTGCTTTGAAGATATGTTCTGATGGTGGTGAGAGTGGAGCACGACTGTCTCTGTGGCGCAATTGGCTAGCGCGTTCGGCCGTTAACCGAAAGGCTGGAGGTTCAAGCCCACCCGGTGGTGGTGTGGCGCTTTATTTTCTTTGGGCTGATAGCTCTGAAGAAATATTCTGACGGTGGTGAGAGTGGAGCACGATTGTCTCCGTGGCGCAATTGGCTAGCGCGATCGGCTGTTAACCGAAAGGCTGGAGGTTCGAGCCCACCCGGTGGAGGTGCGACGCTTTTTTTTTCTTTGGGCTGATAGCTCTGAAGAAATGTTCTGACGGTGGTGAGAGCGGAGCACGACTGTCTCCGTGGCGCCATTGGCTAGCGCGACCGGCTGTTAACCGAAAGGTTTGAGGTTCGAGCCCACCCGGTGGTGGTGCGGCGTTTCTTTTTCATTGGGCTGATAGCTCTGAAGAAATGTTCTGACAGTGTGGTGAGAGTGGAGCACGACTGCCTCCGTGGCCCCATTGGCTAGCGCGATCGGCTGTTAACCGAAAGGTTGGAGGTTCGAGCCCATCCGGTGGTGGTGCGGCGCTTTTTCTTACTTGAGCTGATAGCTCTGAAGAAATGTTCTGACGGTGGTGAGAATGGAGCACGACTGTCTCCGTGGCGCAATTGGCTAGCGCGTTCAGCTGTTAACCGAAAGGTTGGAGGTTCGAGCCCACCCGGTGGTGGTGCGGCGCTTTTTTTCTTTGGGCTGATAGTGTGAAGAAATGTTCTGCGGTGGTGAGAGTGGTGCACGACTGTCTCCGTGGCGCAATTGGCTAGCGCAACGGGCCCTTAACCGAAAGGTTGGAGGTTCGAGACCACTCGGTGGAGGTGCGGCGCTTTTTTTTCTTTGGGCTTATAGCTCTGAGGAAATGTTCTGACGGTGGTGAGAGTGGAGCACGACTGTCTCCGTGGCGCAAATGGCTAGCTCGATCGGCTGTTAACCGAAAAGTTGGAGGTTCGATCCCTCCCGGGAGTGGTGTGTTGCTTTTTTCTTTGCGGTGATAGCTTTGAAGATATGTTCTGATGGTGGTGAGAGTGGAGCACGACTGTCTCCGTGGCGCAATTGGCTAGCGCGTTCGGCCGTTAACCGAAAGGCTGGAGGTTCGAGCCCACCCGGTGGTGGTGTGGCGCTTTTTTTTTCTTTGGGCTGATAGCTCTGAAGAAATGTTCTGATGGTGGTGAGAGCGGAGCACGACTGTCTCCGTGGCGCCATTGGCTAGCGCGACCGGCTGTTAACCGAGAGTTTTCAGGTTCGAGCCCACCCGGTGGTGGTGCGGCGTTTCTTTTTCTTTGGGCTGATAGCTCTGAAGAAATGTTCTGAGAGTGTGGTGAGAGTGGAGCACGACTGCCTCCGTGGCCCAATTGGCTAGCGCGATCGGCTGTTAACCGAAAGGTTCGAGGTTCAAGCGCTCCCGGGAGTGGTGTGTTGCTCTTTTCTTTTCGCTGATAGCTTTGGAGATATGTTCTGATGGTGTTGAGAGTGGAGCACGACTGTCTCCGTGGCGCAATTGGCTAGCGCGATCGGCTGTTAACCGAAAGGCTGGAGGTTCGAGCCCACCCGTTGGAGGTGCGGCGCTTTTTTTTTTCTTTCGGCTGATAGCTCTGAAGAAATGTTCTGACGGTGGTGAGAGCGGAGCACGACTGTCTCCGCGGCGCCATTGGCTAGCGCGACCAGCTGTTAACCGAGAGGTTTGAGGTTCGAGCCCACCCGGTGGTGGTGCGGCGTTTCTTTTTCTTTGGGCTGATAGCTCTGAATAAATGTTCTGACAGTGTGGTGAGAGTGGAGCACGACTGCCTCCGTGGCCCAATTGGCTAGCGCGATCGGCTGTTAACCGAATGGTTGGAGGTTCGAGCCCACCCGGTGGTGGTGCGGCGCTTTTTCTTCTTTGAGCTGATAGCTCTGAAGAAATGTTCTGACGGTGGTGAGAGTGGAGCACGATTGTCTCCGTGGCGCGATTGGCTAGCGCGTTCGGCTGTTAACCGAAAGGTTGGAGGTTCGAGCCCACCCGGTGGTGGTGCGGCGCTTTTTTTTCTTTGGGCTGATAGTCTGAAGAAATGTTCTGTGGTGGTGAGAGTGGTGCACGACTGTCTCCGTGCCGCAATTGGCTAGCGCGACCGGCTGTTAACCGAAAGGTTCGACGTTCGAGCCCTCCCGGGATTGGTGTGTTGCTTTTTTCTTTGCGCTGATAGCTTTGAAGTTATGTTCTGACGGTGGTGAGAGTGGAGAAAGACTGTCTCCGTGGCGCAATTGGCTAGCGCGATCGGCTCATAACTCAAAGGTTGGAGGTTCGAGCCCTCCCGGGAGTGGTGTTTTGCTTTTTTTTTTCTTTGGGCTGATAGCTTTGAAGATATGTTCTGATGGTGGTGAGAGTGGAGCAGGACTGTCTCCGTGGCGCCATTGGCTAGCGCGATCGGCTGTTACCGAAAGGTTGGAGGTTCGAGCCCTCCCAGGAGTGGTGTGTTGCTTTTTTCTTTGCGCTGATAGCTTTGAAGATATGTTCTGATGGTGATGGGAGTGGAGCACGACTGTCTCCATGGCGCAATTGGCTAGCGCGATCGGCTGTTAACCGAAAGGTTGGAGGTTCGAGCCCTCCCGGGAGTGGTGTGTTGCTTTTTTTTCTTTGCGCTGATAGCTTTGAAGATATGTGCTGATGGTGGTGAGAGTGGAGCACGACTGTCTCCGTGGCGCAATTGGCTAGCGCGATGTGCTCTTAACCGGAAAGTTGGAGGTTCGAGCCCACCCGATGGTGGTGCGGCGATTTTTTTCCTTTGGGCTGATAGCTCTGAAGAAATGTTCTGACGGTGGTGAGAGTGGAGAAAGACTGTCTCCGTGGCGGTGGTGGCTAGCGCGATCGGCTGTTACCCGAAAGGTTGGAGGTTGGAGCCCACCCGATGGTGGTGCGGCGATTTTTTTTCTTTGGGCTGATAGCTCCGAAGAAATGTTCTGACGGTGGTGAGAGTGGAGCACGACTGCCTCCGTGGCGCAATTGGCTAGCGCGATCGGCTGGTAACTGAAAAGTTGGAGGTTCGAGCACTCCCGGGAGTGGTGTGTTGCTTTTTTTTTCTTTGGGCTGATTGCTTTGAAGATATGTTCTGATGGTGGTGAGAGCGGAGCAGGATTGTCTCCGTGGCGCTATTGGCTAGCGCGATCGGCTGGTAACCGAAAGGTTGGAGGTTCGAGCCCTCCCGGGAGTGGTGTGTTGCTTTTTTTTCTTTGCGCTGATAGATTTGAAGATATGTTCTGATGGTGGTGAGAGTGAAGCACGACTGTCTCCGTGGCGTAATTGGCTAGCGCGATGGGCTATTAACCGAAAGGTTGGAGGTTCGAGCCCACGCGGTGGTGGTGCGGCGCTTTTTTTTCTTTGGGCTGATAGCTCTGAAGAAATGTTCTGACGGTGGTGAGAGTGGAGCATGACTGTCTCCGTGGCGCAATTGGCTAGCGCGATGGGCTGTTAACCGAAAGGTTGGAGGTTCGAGACCACTCGGTGGAGGTGCGGCGCTTTTTTTCCTTTGGGCTGATAGCTCTAAGGAAATGTTCTGACGGTGGTGAGAATGGAGCACGACTGTCTCCGTGGCGCAATTGGCTAGCGCGATCGGCTGTTAACCGAAAAGTTGGAGGTTCAATCCCTCCCGGGAGTGGTGTGTTGCTTTTTTCTTTGCGCTGATAGCTTTGAAGATATGTTCTGATGCTGGGGAGATTGGAGCACGACTGTCTCTGTGGCGCAATTCGCTAGCGCGTTCGGCCGTTAACCGAAAGGCTGGTAGTTCGAGCCCACCCGGTGGTGGTGTGGCGCTTTTTTTTAGGGCTGATAGCTCTGAAGAAATGTTCTGACGGTGGTGATAGCGGAGCACGACTGTCTCCGTGGCGCGATTGGCTAGCGCGATCGGCTGTTAACCGAAAGGTTGGAGGTTCGAGCCCACTCGGTGGAGGCGCGGCGCTTTTATTCCTTTGGGCTGATAGCTCTGAGGAAATGTTCTGACGGTGGTGAGAGTGAAGCACGACTGTCTCCGTGGCACAATTGGCTAGCGCGATCGGCTGTTAACCGAAATGTTGGAGGTTCGATCCCTCCCGGTAGTAGTGTGTTGCTTTTTTCTGTGCGCTGATAGCTTTGAAGATATGTTCTGATGGTGGGGAGATTGGAGCACGACTGTCTCCGTGGTACTATTGGCTAGCGCAATCGGCTGTTAACCGAAAGGTTAGTATTTCGAGCCCTCCTGGGAGTGGTGTGTTGCTTTTTTCTTTGTGCTGATAGCTTCGAAGATATGTTCTGATGGTGGTGAGAGTGGAGCACGACTGTCTCCGTGGCACAATTGGCTAGCGCGTTCGGCCTTTAACCGAAAGGCTGGAAGTTCGAGCCCACCCGGTGGTGGTGTGGCGCTTTCTTTTTCTTTGGGCTGATAGCTCTGAAGAAATGTTCTGACAGTGGTGAGAGTGGAGCACGACTGCCTTGGTGGTCCGATTGGCTAGCGCGATCGGCTGTTAACCGAAAGGTTGGAGGTTCGAGCCCACCCGAGAGTGGCGTGTTGCTTTTTTCTTTGCGCTGATAGCTTTGAAGATATGTTCTGATGGTGGTGGGAGTGGAGCACGACTGTCTCCGTGGCGCAATTGGCTAGCGCGATGGGCTGTTAACCGAAAGGTTGGAGGTTCGAGCCCTCCCGGGATTGGTGTGTTGCCTTTTTCTTTACGCTGATAGCTTTGAAGTTATGTTCTGATGGTGGTGAGAGTGGAGCACGACTGTCTCCGTGGCGTAATTGGCAAGTGCGATGGGCTGTTAACCGAAAGGTTGGAATGTCAAGCCCTCCCGGGAGTGGTGTGTTGCTTTTTTCTTTGCGCTGATAGCTTTGAAGATATGTTCTTATGGTGGTGATAGTGGCGCACGACTGTCTCTGTGGCGCAATTCGCTAGCGCGTTCGGCCGTTAACCGAAAGGCTGAAGGTTCGAGCCCACCCGGTGGTGGTGTGGCGCTTTTTTTTTCTTAGGGCTGATAGCTCTGAAGAAATGTTCTGACGGTGGTGAGAGTGGAGCACGACTGTCTCCGTGGCGCAATTGGCTAGCGCGATCGGCTGTTAACCGAAAGGTTGTAGTTTCGAGCCTTCCCGGGAGTGGTGTGTTGCTCTTTTCTTTTCGCTGATAGCTTTGGAGATATGTTCTGATGGTGGTGAGAGTGGAGCACGACTGTCTCCGAGGCGCAATTGGCTAGCGCGTTCGGCTGTTAACCGAAAGTTTGGAGGTTCGAGCCCACCCGGTGGGGGTGCGGCGCTTTTTTTCTTTGAGCTGATAGTCTGAAGAAATGTTCTGCGGTGGTGAGAGTGGTGCACGACTGTCTCCGTGGCGCAATTGGCTGGCGCTATGGGCCCTTAACCGAAAGGTTGGAGGTTCGAGACCACTCGGTGGAGGTGCGGCGCTTTTTTTCCTTTGGGCTGATAGCTCTAAGGAAATGTTCTGACGGTGGTGAGAGTGGAGCACGACTGTCTCCGTGGCGCAATTGGCTAGCGCGATCGGCTGTTAACCGAAAAGTTGGAGGTTCAATCCCTCCCGGGAGTGGTGTGTTGCTTTTTTCTTTGCGCTGATAGCTTTGAAGATATGTTCTGATGGTGGGGAGATTGGAGCACGACTGTCTCCTTGGCGCAATTGGCTAGCGCGATCGGCTGTTAACCGAAAGGTTGAAATTGCGAGCCCTCCCGTGAGTGGTGTGTTGCTTTTTTCTTTGCGCTGATTGCTTTGAAGATATGTTGTGATGGTGGTGAGAGTGGAGCACGACTGTCTCTGTGGCGCAGTTGGCTAGCGCGTTCGGCCGTTAACCGAAAGGCTGGAGGTTCAAGCCCACCCGGTGGTGGTGTGGCGCTTTATTTTCTTTGGGCTGATAGCTCTGAAGAAATATTCTGACGGTGGTGAGAGCGGAGCACGACTGTCTCCGTGGCGCCATTGGCTAGCGCGATCGGATGTTAACCGAAAGGTTGGAGGTTTGAGCCCACCCGGTGGAGGTGCGGCGCTTTTTATTCTTTGAGCTGATAGCTCTGAAGAAATGTTCTGACGGTGGTGAGAGTGGAGCACGACTGTCTCCGTGGCGCAATTGGCTAGCGCGATCGGCTGTTAACCGAAACGTTGTAGTTTCGAGCCTTCCCGGGAGTGGTGTGTTGCTCTTTTCTTTTCGCTGATAGCTTTGGAGATATGTTCTGATGGTGGTGAGAGTGGAGCACGATTGTCTCCGTGGCGCAATTGGCTAGCGCGATCGGCTGTTAACCGAAAGGCTGGAGGTTCGAGCCCACCCGGTGGAGGTGCGACGCTTTTTTTTCTTTGGGCTGATAGCTCTGAAGAAATGTTCTGACGGTGGTGAGAGCGGAGCACGACTGTCTCCGTGGCGCCATTGGCTAGCGCGACCGGCTGTTAACCGAAAGGTTTGAGGTTCGAGCCCACCCGGTGGTGGTGCGGCGTTTCTTTTTCATTGGGCTGATAGCTCTGAAGAAATGTTCTGACAGTGTGGTGAGAGTGGAGCACGACTGCCTCCGTGGCCCAATTGGCTAGCGCGATCCGCTGTTAACCGAAAGGTTGGAGGTTCGAGCCCATCTGGTGGTGGTGCGGCGCTTTTTCTTACTTGAGCTGATAGCTCTGAAGAAATGTTCTGACGGTGGTGAGAATGGAGCACGACTGTCTCCGTGGCGCAATTGGCTAGCGCGTTCAGCTGTTAACCGAAAGGTTGGAGGTTCGAGCCCACCCGGTGGTGGTGCGGCGCTTTTTTTCTTTGGGCTGATAGTGTGAAGAAATGTTCTGCGGTGGTGAGAGTGGTGCACGACTGTCTCCGTGGCGCAATTGGCTAGCGCAACGGGCCCTTAACCGAAAGGTTGGAGGTTCGAGACCACTCGGTGGAGGTGCGGCGCTTTTTTTTCTTTGGGCTTATAGCTCTGAGGAAATGTTCTGACGGTGGTGAGAGTGGAGCACGACTGTCTCCGTGGCGCAAATGGCTAGCTCGATCGGCTGTTAACCGAAAAGTTGGAGGTTCGATCCCTCCCGGAAGTGGTGTGTTGCTTTTTTCTTTGCGGTGATAGCTTTGAAGATATGTTCTGATGGTGGTGAGAGTGGAGCACGACTGTCTCCGTGGCGCAATTGGCTAGCGCGTTCGGCCGTTAACCGAAAGGCTGGAGGTTCGAGCCCACCCGGTGGTGGTGTGGCGCTTTTTTTTCTTTGGGCTGATAGCTCTGAAGAAATGTTCTGACGGTGGTGAGAGCGGAGCACGACTGTCTCCATGGCGCCATTGGCTAGCGCGACCGGCTGTTAACCGAGAGTTTTCAGGTTCGAGCCCACCCGGTGGTGGTGCGGCGTTTCTTTTTCTTTGGGCTGATAGCTCTGAAGAAATGTTCTGAGAGTGTGGTGAGAGTGGAGCACGACTGCCTCCGTGGCCCAATTGGCTAGCGCGATCGGCTGTTAACCGAAAGGTTCGAGGTTCAAGCGCTCCCGGGAGTGGTGTGTTGCTCTTTTCTTTTCGCTGATAGCTTTGGAGATATGTTCTGATGGTGTTGAGAGTGGAGCACGACTGTCTCCGTGGCGCAATTGGCTAGCGCGATCGGCTGTTAACCGAAAGGCTGGAGGTTCGAGCCCACCCGGTGGAGGTGCGGCGCTTTTTTTTTCTTTCGGCTGATAGCTCTGAAGAAATGTTCTGACGGTGGTGAGAGCGGAGCACGACTGTCTCCGTGGCGCCATTGGCTAGCGCGACCAGCTGTTAACCGAGAGGTTTGAGGTTCGAGCCCACCCGGTGGTGGTGCGGCGTTTCTTTTTCTTTGGGCTGATAGCTCTGAATAAATGTTCTGACAGTGTGGTGAGAGTGGAGCACGACTGCCTCCGTGGCCCAATTGGCTAGCGCGATCGGCTGTTAACCGAATGGTTGGAGGTTCGAGCCCACCCGGTGGTGGTGCGGCGCTTTTTCTTCTTTGAGCTGATAGCTCTGAAGAAATGTTCTGACGGTGGTGAGAGTGGAGCACGATTGTCTCCGTGGCGCGATTGGCTAGCGCGTTCGGCTGTTAACCGAAAGGTTGGAGGTTCGAGCCCACCCGGTGGTGGTGCGGCGCTTTTTTTTCTTTGGGCTGATAGTCTGAAGAAATGTTCTGTGGTGGTGAGAGTGGTGCACGACTGTCTCCGTGGCGCACATGGCTAGCACAATGGGCCCTTAACCGAAAGGTTGGAGGATCGAGCCCACTCGGTGGAGGCGCGGCGCTTTTTTTCCTTTGGGCTGATAGCTCTGAGGAAATGTTCTGACGGTGGTGAGTGTGGAGAAAGACTGTCTCCGTGGCGTAATTGGCTAGTGCGATCGGCCGTTAACCGAAAGGTTGGAGGTTCGAGCCCTCCCAGGGGTGGTGTGTTGCTTTTTTTTTCTTTGGGCTGATAGCTTTGAAGATATGTTCTGATGGTGGTGATAGTGGCGCACGACTGTCTCTGTGGCGCAATTCGCTAGCGCGTTCGGCCGTTAACCGAAATGTTGGAGGTTCGATCCCTCCCGGTAGTAGTGTGTTGCTTTTTTCTGTGCGCTGATAGCTTTGAAGATATGTTCTGATGGTGGAGAGATTGGAGCACGACTGTCTCCGTGGTACCATTGGCTAGCGCAACCGGCTGTTAACCGAAAGGTTAGTATTTCGAGCCCTCCCGGGAGTGGTGTGTTGCTTTTTTCTTTCTGCTGATAGCTTCGAAGATATGTTCTGATGGTGGTGAGAGTGGAGCACGACTGTCTCCGTGGCACAATTGGCTAGCGTATTCGGCCGTTAAGCGAAAGGCTGGAAGTTCGAGCCCACCCGGTGGTGGTGTGGCGCTTTCTTTTCTTTGGGCTGATAGCTCTGAAGAAATGTACTGACGGTGGTGAGAGCGGAGCACGACTGTCTCCGTGGCGCCATTGGCTAGCGCGATCGGCTGTAAACCGAGAGGTTGGAGGTTCGTGCCCACCCGGTGGTGGTGCGGCGTTTCTTTTCCTTTGGGCTGATAGCTCTGAAGAAATGTTCTGACAGTGGTGAGAGTGGAGCACGACTGCCTCCGTGGTCCGATTGGCTAGCGCGATCGGCTGTTAACCGAAAGGTTGGAGGTTCGAGCCCACGCTAGAGTGGCGTGTTGCTTTTTTCTTTGCGCTGATAGCTTTGAAGATATGTTCTGATGGTGGTGGGAGTGGAGCACGACTGTCTCCGTGGCGCAATTGGCTAGCGCGATGGGCTATTAACCGAAAGGTTGGAGGTTCGAGCCCACCCGGTGGTGGTGCGGCGCTTTTTTTTCTTTGGGCTGATAGCTCTGAAGAAATGTTCTGACAGTGGTGAGAGTGGAGCACGACTGCCTCCGTGGCGCAATTGGCTAGCGCGATGGGCTGTTAACCGAAAGGTTGGAGGTTCGAGCCCTCCCGGGATTGGTGTGTTGCTTTTTTCTTTACGCTGATAGCTTTGAAGTTACGTTCTGATGGTGGTGAGAGTGGAGCACGACTGTCTCCGTGGCGTAATTGGCTAGTGCGATGGGCTGTAAACCGAAAGGTTGGAATTTCAAGCCCTCCCGGGAGTGGTGTGTTGCTTTTTTCTTTGCGCTGATAGCTTTGAAGATATGTTCTTATGGTGGTGATAGTGGCGCACGACTGTCTCTTAGGCGCAATTCGCTAGCGCGTTCGGCCGTTAACCGAAAGGCTGGAGGTTCGAGCCCACCCGGTGGTGGTGTGGCGCTTTTTTTTCTTAGGGCTGATAGCTCTGAAGAAATGTTCTGACGGTGGTGAGAGCGGAGCACGACTGTCTCCGTGGCGCCATTGGCTAGCGCGATCGGCTGTTAACCGAAAGATAGTAGGTTCGAGCCCACCCGGTGGTGGTGCGGCGCTTTTTCTTCTTTGAGCTGATAGCTCTGAAGAAGTGTTCTGACGGTGGTGAGAGTGGAGCACGACTGTCTCCGTGGCGCAATTGGCTAGCGCGATCGGCTGTTAACCGAAAGGTTGTAGTTTCGAGCCTTCCCGGGAGTGGTGTGTTGCTCTTTTCTTTTCGCTGATAGCTTTGAAGATATGTTCTGATGGTGGGGACATTGAAGCACGACTGTCTCCGTGGCGCGATTGGCTAGCGCGATCGGCTGTTAACCGAAAGGTTGGAATTTCGAGCCCTCCCGTGAGTGGTGTGTTGCCTTTTTCTTTGCGCTGATTGCTTTTAAGATATGTTCTGATGGTGGTGAGAGTGGAGCACGACTGTCTCCGTGGCGCAATTGGCTAGCGCGTTCGGCCGTTAACCGAAAGGCTGGAGGTTCGAGCACACCCGGTGGTGGTGTGGCGCTTTATTTTCTTTGGGCTGATAGCTCTGAAGAAATGTTCTGACGGTGGTGAGAGCGGAGCACGACTGTCTTCATGGCGCAATTGGCTAGCGCGATCGGCTGTTAACCGAAAGGTTGTAGTTTCGAGCCTTCCCGGGAGTGGTGTGTTGCTTATTTCTTTGCGCTGATAGCTTTGAAGATATGTTCTGATGGTGGGGAGAGTGGAGCATGACTGTCTCCGTGGCACAATTGGCTAGCGCGTTCGGCCGTTAACCGAAAGGCTGGAAGTTCGAGCCCACCCGGTGGTGGTGTGGCGCTTTTTTTCTTTGGGCTGATAGCTCTGAAGAAATGTACTGACGGTGGTGAGAGCGGAGCACGACTGTCTCCGTGGCGCCATTGGCTAGCGCGATCGGCTGTTAACCGAGAGGTTGGAGGTTCGAGCCCACCCGGTGGTGGTGCGGCGTTTCTTTTTCTTCGGGCTGATAGCTCTGAAGAAATGTTCTGACAGTGGTCAGAGTGGAGCACGACTGCCTCCGTGGTCCAATTGGCTAGCGCGATCGGCTGTTAACCGAAAGGTTGGAGGTTCGAGCCCACCCGGTGGTGGTGCGGCGCTTTTTCTTCTTTGAGCTGATAGCTCTGAAGAAATGTTCTGACGGTGGTGAGAGTGTAGAAAGACTGTCTCCGTGGCGTAATTCGCTAGCACGATCGGCTGTTAACTGAAAGGTTGGAGGTTCGAGCCCTCCCGGGAGTGGTGTTGCTTTTTTTTCTTTGGGCTGATAGCTTTGAAGATATGTTCTGATGGTGGTGAGAGTGGAGCACGACTGTCTCCGTGGCGCAATTGGCTAGCGCGTTCGGCTGTTAACCGAAAGGTTGGAGGTTCGAGCCCACCCGGTGGTGGTGCGGCGCTTTTTTTTCTTTGGGCTGATAGTCTGAAGAAATGTTCTGTGGTGGTGAGAGTGGTGCACGACTGTCTCCGTGCCGCAATTGGCTAGCGCGACCGGCTGTTAACCGAAAGGTTCGACGTTCGAGCCCTCCCGGGATTGGTGTGTTGCTTTTTTCTTTGCGCTGATAGCTTTGAAGTTATGTTCTGACGGTGGTGAGATTGGAGCACGACTGTCTCCGTGGCGCAATTGGCTAGCGCGATCGGCTGTTAACCGAAAGGTTGGAATTTCGAGCCCTCCCGGGAGTGGTGTTTTGCTTTTTTTTTTCTTTGGGCTGATAGCTTTGAAGATATGTTCTGATGGTGGTGAGAGTGGAGCAGGACTGTCTCCGTGGCGCCATTGGCTAGCGCGATCGGCTGTTACCGAAAGGTTGGAGGTTCGAGCCCTCCCAGGAGTGGTGTGTTGCTTTTTTCTTTGCGCTGATAGCTTTGAAGATATGTTCTGATGGTGATGGGAGTGGAGCACGACTGTCTCCATGGCGCAATTGGCTAGCGCGATCGGCTGTTAACCGAAAGGTTGGAGGTTCGAGCCCTCCCGGGAGTGGTGTGTTGCTTTTTTTTCTTTGCGCTGATAGCTTTGAAGATATGTGCTGATGGTGGTGAGAGTGGAGCACGACTGTCTCCGTGGCGCAATTGGCTAGCGCGATGTGCTCTTAACCGGAAAGTTGGAGGTTCGAGCCCACCCGATGGTGGTGCGGCGATTTTTTTCCTTTGGGCTGATAGCTCTGAAGAAATGTTCTGACGGTGGTGAGAGTGGAGAAAGACTGTCTCCGTGGCGGTGGTGGCTAGCGCGATCGGCTGTTACCCGAAAGGTTGGAGGTTGGAGCCCACCCGATGGTGGTGCGGCGATTTTTTTTCTTTGGGCTGATAGCTCCGAAGAAATGTTCTGACGGTGGTGAGAGTGGAGCACGACTGCCTCCGTGGCGCAATTGGCTAGCGCGATCGGCTGGTAACTGAAAAGTTGGAGGTTCGAGCACTCCCGGGAGTGGTGTGTTGCTTTTTTTTTCTTTGGGCTGATTGCTTTGAAGATATGTTCTGATGGTGGTGAGAGCGGAGCAGGATTGTCTCCGTGGCGCTATTGGCTAGCGCGATCGGCTGGTAACCGAAAGGTTGGAGGTTCGAGCCCTCCCGGGAGTGGTGTGTTGCTTTTTTTTCTTTGCGCTGATAGATTTGAAGATATGTTCTGATGGTGGTGAGAGTGAAGCACGACTGTCTCCGTGGCGTAATTGGCTAGCGCGATGGGCTATTAACCGAAAGGTTGGAGGTTCGAGCCCACGCGGTGGTGGTGCGGCGCTTTTTTTTCTTTGGGCTGATAGCTCTGAAGAAATGTTCTGACGGTGGTGAGAGTGGAGCATGACTGTCTCCGTGGCGCAATTGGCTAGCGCGATGGGCTGTTAACCGAAAGGTTGGAGGTTCGAGACCACTCGGTGGAGGTGCGGCGCTTTTTTTCCTTTGGGCTGATAGCTCTAAGGAAATGTTCTGACGGTGGTGAGAATGGAGCACGACTGTCTCCGTGGCGCAATTGGCTAGCGCGATCGGCTGTTAACCGAAAAGTTGGAGGTTCAATCCCTCCCGGGAGTGGTGTGTTGCTTTTTTCTTTGCGCTGATAGCTTTGAAGATATGTTCTGATGCTGGGGAGATTGGAGCACGACTGTCTCTGTGGCGCAATTCGCTAGCGCGTTCGGCCGTTAACCGAAAGGCTGGTAGTTCGAGCCCACCCGGTGGTGGTGTGGCGCTTTTTTTTAGGGCTGATAGCTCTGAAGAAATGTTCTGACGGTGGTGATAGCGGAGCACGACTGTCTCCGTGGCGCGATTGGCTAGCGCGATCGGCTGTTAACCGAAAGGTTGGAGGTTCGAGCCCACTCGGTGGAGGCGCGGCGCTTTTATTCCTTTGGGCTGATAGCTCTGAGGAAATGTTCTGACGGTGGTGAGAGTGAAGCACGACTGTCTCCGTGGCACAATTGGCTAGCGCGATCGGCTGTTAACCGAAATGTTGGAGGTTCGATCCCTCCCGGTAGTAGTGTGTTGCTTTTTTCTGTGCGCTGATAGCTTTGAAGATATGTTCTGATGGTGGGGAGATTGGAGCACGACTGTCTCCGTGGTACTATTGGCTAGCGCAATCGGCTGTTAACCGAAAGGTTAGTATTTCGAGCCCTCCTGGGAGTGGTGTGTTGCTTTTTTCTTTGTGCTGATAGCTTCGAAGATATGTTCTGATGGTGGTGAGAGTGGAGCACGACTGTCTCCGTGGCACAATTGGCTAGCGCGTTCGGCCTTTAACCGAAAGGCTGGAAGTTCGAGCCCACCCGGTGGTGGTGTGGCGCTTTCTTTTTCTTTGGGCTGATAGCTCTGAAGAAATGTTCTGACAGTGGTGAGAGTGGAGCACGACTGCCTTGGTGGTCCGATTGGCTAGCGCGATCGGCTGTTAACCGAAAGGTTGGAGGTTCGAGCCCACCCGAGAGTGGCGTGTTGCTTTTTTCTTTGCGCTGATAGCTTTGAAGATATGTTCTGATGGTGGTGGGAGTGGAGCACGACTGTCTCCGTGGCGCAATTGGCTAGCGCGATGGGCTGTTAACCGAAAGGTTGGAGGTTCGAGCCCTCCCGGGATTGGTGTGTTGCCTTTTTCTTTACGCTGATAGCTTTGAAGTTATGTTCTGATGGTGGTGAGAGTGGAGCACGACTGTCTCCGTGGCGTAATTGGCAAGTGCGATGGGCTGTTAACCGAAAGGTTGGAATGTCAAGCCCTCCCGGGAGTGGTGTGTTGCTTTTTTCTTTGCGCTGATAGCTTTGAAGATATGTTCTTATGGTGGTGATAGTGGCGCACGACTGTCTCTGTGGCGCAATTCGCTAGCGCGTTCGGCCGTTAACCGAAAGGCTGAAGGTTCGAGCCCACCCGGTGGTGGTGTGGCGCTTTTTTTTTCTTAGGGCTGATAGCTCTGAAGAAATGTTCTGACGGTGGTGAGAGTGGAGCACGACTGTCTCCGTGGCGCAATTGGCTAGCGCGATCGGCTGTTAACCGAAAGGTTGTAGTTTCGAGCCTTCCCGGGAGTGGTGTGTTGCTCTTTTCTTTTCGCTGATAGCTTTGGAGATATGTTCTGATGGTGGTGAGAGTGGAGCACGACTGTCTCCGAGGCGCAATTGGCTAGCGCGTTCGGCTGTTAACCGAAAGTTTGGAGGTTCGAGCCCACCCGGTGGGGGTGCGGCGCTTTTTTTCTTTGAGCTGATAGTCTGAAGAAATGTTCTGCGGTGGTGAGAGTGGTGCACGACTGTCTCCGTGGCGCAATTGGCTGGCGCTATGGGCCCTTAACCGAAAGGTTGGAGGTTCGAGACCACTCGGTGGAGGTGCGGCGCTTTTTTTCCTTTGGGCTGATAGCTCTAAGGAAATGTTCTGACGGTGGTGAGAGTGGAGCACGACTGTCTCCGTGGCGCAATTGGCTAGCGCGATCGGCTGTTAACCGAAAAGTTGGAGGTTCAATCCCTCCCGGGAGTGGTGTGTTGCTTTTTTCTTTGCGCTGATAGCTTTGAAGATATGTTCTGATGGTGGGGAGATTGGAGCACGACTGTCTCCTTGGCGCAATTGGCTAGCGCGATCGGCTGTTAACCGAAAGGTTGAAATTGCGAGCCCTCCCGTGAGTGGTGTGTTGCTTTTTTCTTTGCGCTGATTGCTTTGAAGATATGTTGTGATGGTGGTGAGAGTGGAGCACGACTGTCTCTGTGGCGCAGTTGGCTAGCGCGTTCGGCCGTTAACCGAAAGGCTGGAGGTTCAAGCCCACCCGGTGGTGGTGTGGCGCTTTATTTTCTTTGGGCTGATAGCTCTGAAGAAATATTCTGACGGTGGTGAGAGCGGAGCACGACTGTCTCCGTGGCGCCATTGGCTAGCGCGATCGGATGTTAACCGAAAGGTTGGAGGTTTGAGCCCACCCGATGGAGGTGCGGCGCTTTTTATTCTTTGAGCTGATAGCTCTGAAGAAATGTTCTGACGGTGGTGAGAGTGGAGCACGACTGTCTCCGTGGCGCAATTGGCTAGCGCGATCGGCTGTTAACCGAAACGTTGTAGTTTCGAGCCTTCCCGGGAGTGGTGTGTTGCTCTTTTCTTTTCGCTGATAGCTTTGGAGATATGTTCTGATGGTGGTGAGAGTGGAGCACGATTGTCTCCGTGGCGCAATTGGCTAGCGCGATCGGCTGTTAACCGAAAGGCTGGAGGTTCGAGCCCACCCGGTGGAGGTGCGACGCTTTTTTTTCTTTGGGCTGATAGCTCTGAAGAAATGTTCTGACGGTGGTGAGAGCGGAGCACGACTGTCTCCGTGGCGCCATTGGCTAGCGCGACCGGCTGTTAACCGAAAGGTTTGAGGTTCGAGCCCACCCGGTGGTGGTGCGGCGTTTCTTTTTCATTGGGCTGATAGCTCTGAAGAAATGTTCTGACAGTGTGGTGAGAGTGGAGCACGACTGCCTCCGTGGCCCAATTGGCTAGCGCGATCCGCTGTTAACCGAAAGGTTGGAGGTTCGAGCCCATCTGGTGGTGGTGCGGCGCTTTTTCTTACTTGAGCTGATAGCTCTGAAGAAATGTTCTGACGGTGGTGAGAATGGAGCACGACTGTCTCCGTGGCGCAATTGGCTAGCGCGTTCAGCTGTTAACCGAAAGGTTGGAGGTTCGAGCCCACCCGGTGGTGGTGCGGCGCTTTTTTTCTTTGGGCTGATAGTGTGAAGAAATGTTCTGCGGTGGTGAGAGTGGTGCACGACTGTCTCCGTGGCGCAATTGGCTAGCGCAACGGGCCCTTAACCGAAAGGTTGGAGGTTCGAGACCACTCGGTGGAGGTGCGGCGCTTTTTTTTCTTTGGGCTTATAGCTCTGAGGAAATGTTCTGACGGTGGTGAGAGTGGAGCACGACTGTCTCCGTGGCGCAAATGGCTAGCTCGATCGGCTGTTAACCGAAAAGTTGGAGGTTCGATCCCTCCCGGGAGTGGTGTGTTGCTTTTTTCTTTGCGGTGATAGCTTTGAAGATATGTTCTGATGGTGGTGAGAGTGGAGCACGACTGTCTCCGTGGCGCAATTGGCTAGCGCGTTCGGCCGTTAACCGAAAGGCTGGAGGTTCGAGCCCACCCGGTGGTGGTGTGGCGCTTTTTTTTCTTTGGGCTGATAGCTCTGAAGAAATGTTCTGACGGTGGTGAGAGCGGAGCACGACTGTCTCCGTGGCGCCATTGGCTAGCGCGACCGGCTGTTAACCGAGAGTTTTCAGGTTCGAGCCCACCCGGTGGTGGTGCGGCGTTTCTTTTTCTTTGGGCTGATAGCTCTGAAGAAATGTTCTGAGAGTGTGGTGAGAGTGGAGCACGACTGCCTCCGTGGCCCAATTGGCTAGCGCGATCGGCTGTTAACCGAAAGGTTCGAGGTTCAAGCGCTCCCGGGAGTGGTGTGTTGCTCTTTTCTTTTCGCTGATAGCTTTGGAGATATGTTCTGATGGTGTTGAGAGTGGAGCACGACTGTCTCCGTGGCGCAATTGGCTAGCGCGATCGGCTGTTAACCGAAAGGCTGGAGGTTCGAGCCCACCCGGTGGAGGTGCGGCGCTTTTTTTTTCTTTCGGCTGATAGCTCTGAAGAAATGTTCTGACGGTGGTGAGAGCGGAGCACGACTGTCTCCGTGGCGCCATTGGCTAGCGCGACCAGCTGTTAACCGAGAGGTTTGAGGTTCGAGCCCACCCGGTGGTGGTGCGGCGTTTCTTTTTCTTTGGGCTGATAGCTCTGAATAAATGTTCTGACAGTGTGGTGAGAGTGGAGCACGACTGCCTCCGTGGCCCAATTGGCTAGCGCGATCGGCTGTTAACCGAATGGTTGGAGGTTCGAGCCCACCCGGTGGTGGTGCGGCGCTTTTTCTTCTTTGAGCTGATAGCTCTGAAGAAATGTTCTGACGGTGGTGAGAGTGGAGCACGATTGTCTCCGTGGCGCGATTGGCTAGCGCGTTCGGCTGTTAACCGAAAGGTTGGAGGTTCGAGCCCACCCGGTGGTGGTGCGGCGCTTTTTTTTCTTTGGGCTGATAGTCTGAAGAAATGTTCTGTGGTGGTGAGAGTGGTGCACGACTGTCTCCGTGGCGCACATGGCTAGCACAATGGGCCCTTAACCGAAAGGTTGGAGGATCGAGCCCACTCGGTGGAGGCGCGGCGCTTTTTTTCCTTTGGGCTGATAGCTCTGAGGAAATGTTCTGACGGTGGTGAGTGTGGAGAAAGACTGTCTCCGTGGCGTAATTGGCTAGTGCGATCGGCCGTTAACCGAAAGGTTGGAGGTTCGAGCCCTCCCAGGGGTGGTGTGTTGCTTTTTTTTTCTTTGGGCTGATAGCTTTGAAGATATGTTCTGATGGTGGTGATAGTGGCGCACGACTGTCTCTGTGGCGCAATTCGCTAGCGCGTTCGGCCGTTAACCGAAATGTTGGAGGTTCGATCCCTCCCGGTAGTAGTGTGTTGCTTTTTTCTGTGCGCTGATAGCTTTGAAGATATGTTCTGATGGTGGAGAGATTGGAGCACGACTGTCTCCGTGGTACCATTGGCTAGCGCAACCGGCTGTTAACCGAAAGGTTAGTATTTCGAGCCCTCCCGGGAGTGGTGTGTTGCTTTTTTCTTTCTGCTGATAGCTTCGAAGATATGTTCTGATGGTGGTGAGAGTGGAGCACGACTGTCTCCGTGGCACAATTGGCTAGCGTATTCGGCCGTTAAGCGAAAGGCTGGAAGTTCGAGCCCACCCGGTGGTGGTGTGGCGCTTTCTTTTCTTTGGGCTGATAGCTCTGAAGAAATGTACTGACGGTGGTGAGAGCGGAGCACGACTGTCTCCGTGGCGCCATTGGCTAGCGCGATCGGCTGTAAACCGAGAGGTTGGAGGTTCGTGCCCACCCGGTGGTGGTGCGGCGTTTCTTTTCCTTTGGGCTGATAGCTCTGAAGAAATGTTCTGACAGTGGTGAGAGTGGAGCACGACTGCCTCCGTGGTCCGATTGGCTAGCGCGATCGGCTGTTAACCGAAAGGTTGGAGGTTCGAGCCCACGCTAGAGTGGCGTGTTGCTTTTTTCTTTGCGCTGATAGCTTTGAAGATATGTTCTGATGGTGGTGAGAGTGGAGCACGACTGTCTCCGTGGCGTAATTGGCTAGTGCGATGGGCTGTAAACCGAAAGGTTGGAATTTCAAGCCCTCCCGGGAGTGGTGTGTTGCTTTTTTCTTTGCGCTGATAGCTTTGAAGATATGTTCTTATGGTGGTGATAGTGGCGCACGACTGTCTCTTAGGCGCAATTCGCTAGCGCGTTCGGCCGTTAACCGAAAGGCTGGAGGTTCGAGCCCACCCGGTGGTGGTGTGGCGCTTTTTTTTCTTAGGGCTGATAGCTCTGAAGAAATGTTCTGACGGTGGTGAGAGCGGAGCACGACTGTCTCCGTGGCGCCATTGGCTAGCGCGATCGGCTGTTAACCGAAAGATAGTAGGTTCGAGCCCACCCGGTGGTGGTGCGGCGCTTTTTCTTCTTTGAGCTGATAGCTCTGAAGAAGTGTTCTGACGGTGGTGAGAGTGGAGCACGACTGTCTCCGTGGCGCAATTGGCTAGCGCGATCGGCTGTTAACCGAAAGGTTGTAGTTTCGAGCCTTCCCGGGAGTGGTGTGTTGCTCTTTTCTTTTCGCTGATAGCTTTGAAGATATGTTCTGATGGTGGGGACATTGAAGCACGACTGTCTCCGTGGCGCGATTGGCTAGCGCGATCGGCTGTTAACCGAAAGGTTGGAATTTCGAGCCCTCCCGTGAGTGGTGTGTTGCCTTTTTCTTTGCGCTGATTGCTTTTAAGATATGTTCTGATGGTGGTGAGAGTGGAGCACGACTGTCTCCGTGGCGCAATTGGCTAGCGCGTTCGGCCGTTAACCGAAAGGCTGGAGGTTCGAGCACACCCGGTGGTGGTGTGGCGCTTTATTTTCTTTGGGCTGATAGCTCTGAAGAAATGTTCTGACGGTGGTGAGAGCGGAGCACGACTGTCTTCATGGCGCAATTGGCTAGCGCGATCGGCTGTTAACCGAAAGGTTGTAGTTTCGAGCCTTCCCGGGAGTGGTGTGTTGCTTATTTCTTTGCGCTGATAGCTTTGAAGATATGTTCTGATGGTGGGGAGAGTGGAGCATGACTGTCTCCGTGGCACAATTGGCTAGCGCGTTCGGCCGTTAACCGAAAGGCTGGAAGTTCGAGCCCACCCGGTGGTGGTGTGGCGCTTTTTTTCTTTGGGCTGATAGCTCTGAAGAAATGTACTGACGGTGGTGAGAGCGGAGCACGACTGTCTCCGTGGCGCCATTGGCTAGCGCGATCGGCTGTTAACCGAGAGGTTGGAGGTTCGAGCCCACCCGGTGGTGGTGCGGCGTTTCTTTTTCTTCGGGCTGATAGCTCTGAAGAAATGTTCTGACAGTGGTCAGAGTGGAGCACGACTGCCTCCGTGGTCCAATTGGCTAGCGCGATCGGCTGTTAACCGAAAGGTTGGAGGTTCGAGCCCACCCGGTGGTGGTGCGGCGCTTTTTCTTCTTTGAGCTGATAGCTCTGAAGAAATGTTCTGACGGTGGTGAGAGTGTAGAAAGACTGTCTCCGTGGCGTAATTCGCTAGCACGATCGGCTGTTAACTGAAAGGTTGGAGGTTCGAGCCCTCCCGGGAGTGGTGTTGCTTTTTTTTCTTTGGGCTGATAGCTTTGAAGATATGTTCTGATGGTGGTGAGAGTGGAGCACGACTGTCTCCGTGGCGCAATTGGCTAGCGCGTTCGGCTGTTAACCGAAAGGTTGGAGGTTCGAGCCCACCCGGTGGTGGTGCGGCGCTTTTTTTCCTTTGGGCTTATAGCTCTGAGGAAATGTTCTGACGGTGGTGAGAGTGGAGCACGACTGTCTCCGTGGCGCAATTGGCTAGCGCGATCGGCTGTTAACCGAAAAGTTGGAGGTTCGATCTTTCCCGGGAGTGGTGTGTTGCTTTTTTCTTTGCGCTGATAGCTTTGAAGATATGTTCTGATGGTGGGGAGATTGGAGCACGACTGTCTCCGTGGCGCAATTGGCTAGCGCGATCGGCTGTTAACCGAAAGGTTGGAATTTCGAGCCCTCCCGTGAGTAGTGTGTTGCTTTTTTCTTTGAGCTGATAGCTTTGAAGATACGTTCTGATGGTGGGGAGAGTGGAGCACGACTGTCTCCGTGGCGCAATTGGCTAGCGCGTTCGGCCGTTAACCGAAAGGCTGGAGGTTCGAGCCCACCCGGTGGTGGTGTGGCGCTTTTTTTCTTTGGGCTGATAGCTCTGAAGAAATGTTCTGACGGTGGTGAGAGCGGAGCACGACTGTCTCCGTGGCGCCATTGGCTAGCGCGATCGGCTGTTAACCGAAAGGCTGGAGGTTCGAGCCCACCTGGTGGAGGTGCGGCGCTTTTTTTTCTTTCGGCTGATAGCTCTGAAGAAATGTTCTGACGGTGGTGAGAGCGGAGCACGACTGTCTCCGTGGCGCCATTGGCTAGCGCGACCAGCTGTTAACCGAAAGGTTTGAGGTTCGAGCCCACCCGGTGGTGGTGCGGCGTTTCTTTTTCTGTGGGCTGATAGCTCTGAATAAATGTTCTGACAGTGTGGTGAGAGTGGAGCACGACTGCCTCCGTGGCCCAATTGGCTAGCGCGATCGGCTGTTAACCGAAAAGTTGGAGGTTCGATCCCTCCCGGGAGTGGTGTGTTGCTTTTTTCTTTGCGGTGATAGCTTTGAAGATATGTTCTGATGGTGTTGAGAGTGGAGCACGACTGTCTCCGTGGCGCAATTGGCTAGCGCGTTCGGCCGTTAACCGAAAGGCTGGAGGTTCGAGCCCACCCGGTGGTGGTGTGGCGCTTTTTTTCTTTGGGCTGATAGCTCTGAAGAAATGTTCTGACGGTGGTGAGAGCGGAGCACGACTGTCTCCGTGGCGCCATTGGCTAGCGCGACCGGCTGTTAACCAAGAGTTTTCAGGTTCGAGCCCACCCGGTGGTGGTGCGGCGTTTCTTTTTCTTTGGGCTGATAGCTCTGAAGAAATGTTCTGAGAATGTGGTGAGAGTGGAGCACGACTGCCTCCGTGGCCCAATTGGCTAGCGCGATCGGCTGTTAACCGAAAGGTTCGAGGTTCAAGCGCTCCCGGGAGTGGTGTGTTGCTCTTTTCTTTTCGCTGATAGCTTTGGAGATGTGTTCTGATGGTGGTGAGAGTGGAGCACGACTGTCTCCGTGGCGCAATTGGCTAGCGCGATCGGCTGTTAACCGAAAGGCTGGAGGTTCGAGCCCACCCGGTGGAGGTGCGGCGCTTTTTTTTTCTTTCGGATGATAGCTCTGAAGAAATGTTCTGACGGTGGTGAGAGCGGAGCACGACTGTCTCCGTGGCGCCATTGGCTAGCGCGACCAGCTGTTAACCGAGAGGTTTGAGGTTCGAGCCCACCCGGTGGTGGTGCGGCGTTTCTTTTTCTTTGGGCTGATAGCTCTGGATAAATGTTCTGACAGTGTGGTGAGAGTGGAGCACGACTGTCTCCGTCGCCCAATTGGCTAGCGCGATCGGCTGTTAACCGAATGGTTGGAGGTTCGAGCCCACCCGGTGGTGGTGCGGCGCTTTTTCTTCTTTGAGCTGATAGCTCTGAAGAAATGTTCTGACGGTGGTGAGAGCGGAGCACGACTGTCTCCGTGGCGCCATTGGCTAGCGCGATCGGCTGTTAACCGAAAGGTTGGAGGTTCGAGCCCACCCGGTGGAGGTGCGGCGCTTTTTATTCTTTGAGCTGATAGCTCTGAAGAAATGTTCTGACGGTGGTGAGAGTGGAGCACGACTGTCTCCGTGGCGCAATTGGCTAGCGCGATCGGCTGTTAACCGAAAGGTTGTAGTATCGAGCCTTCCCGGGAGTGGTGTGTTGCTCTTTTCTTTTCGCTGATAGCTTTGGAGATATGTTCTGATGGTGGTGAGAGTGGAGTACGATTGTCTCCGTGGCGCAATTGGCTAGCGCGATCGGCTGTTAACCGAAAGGCTGGAGGTTCGAGCCCACCCGGTGGAGGTGCGACGCTTTTTTTTTCTTTGGGCTGATAGCTCTGAAGAAATGTTCTGACGGTGGTGAGAGCGGAGCACGACTGTCTCCGTGGCGCCATTGGCTAGCGCGACCAGCTGTTAACCGAGAGGTTTGAGGTTCGAGCCCACCCGGTGGTGGTGCGGCGTTTCTTTTTCTTTGGGCTGATAGCTCTGAATAAAAGTTCTGACAGTGTGGTGAGAGTGGAGCACGACTGCCTCCGTGGCCCAATTGGCTAGCGCGATCGGCTGTTAACCGAAAAGTTGGAGGTTCGATCCCTCCCGGGAGTGGTTGGTTGCTTTTTTCTTTGCGGTGATAGCTTTGAAGATATGTTCTGATGGTGGTGAGAGTGGAGCACGACTGTCTCCGTGGCGCAATTGGCTAGCACGTTCGGCCGTTAACCGAAAGGCTGGAGGTTCGAGCCCACCCGGTGGTGGTGTGGCGCTTTTTTTTCTTTGGGCTGATAGCTCTGAAGAAATGTTCTGACGGTGGTGAGAGCGGAGCACGACTGTCTCCGTGGCGCCATTGGCTAGCGCGACCGGCTGTTAACCGAGAGTTTTCAGGTTCGAGCCCACCCGGTGGTGGTGCGGCGTTTCTTTTTCTTTGGGCTGATAGCTCTGAAGAAATGTTCTGACAGTGTGGTGAGAGTGGAGCACGACTGCCTCCGTGGCCCAATTGGCTAGCGCGATCGGCTGTTAACCGAAAGGTTCGAGGTTCAAGCGCTCCCGGGAGTGGTGTGTTGCTCTTTTCTTTTCGCTGATAGCTTTGGAGATATGTTCTGATGGTGGTGAGAGTGGAGCACGACTGTCTCCGTGGCGCAATTGGCTAGCACGATCGGCTGTTAACCGAAAGGCTGGAGGTTCGAGCCCACCCGGTGGAGGTGCGGCGCTTTTTTTTTCTTTCGGCTGATAGCTCTGAAGAAATGTTCTGACGGTGGTGAGAGCGGAGCACGACTGTCTCCGTGGCGCCATTGGCTAGCGCGACCAGCTGTTAACCGAGAGGTTTGAGGTTCCAACCCACCCGGTGGTGGTGCGGGGTTTCATTTTCTTTGGGCTGATAGCTCTGAATAAATGTTCTGACGGTGGTGAGAGCGGAGCACGACTGTCTCCGTGGCGCCATTGGCTAGCGCGACCGGCTGTTAACCGAGAGTTTTCAGGTTCGAGCCCACCCGGTGGTGGTGCGGCGTTTCTTTTTCTTTGGGCTGATAGCTCTGAAGAAATGTTCTGAGAGTGTGGTGAGAGTGGAGCACGACTGCCTCCGTGGCCCAATTGGCTAGCGCGATCGGCTGTTAACCGAATGGTTGGAGGTTCGAGCCCACCCGGTGGTGGTGCGGCGCTTTTTCTTCTTTGAGCTGATAGCTCTGAAGAAATGTTCTGACGGTGGTGAGAGTGGAGCACGATTGTCTCCGTGGCGCGATTGGCTAGCACGTTCGGCTGTTAACCGAAAGGTTGGAGGTTCGAGCCCACCCGGTGGTGGTGCGGCGCTTTTTTTTCTCTAGGCTGATAGTCTGAAGAAATGTTGTGTGGTGGTGAGAGTGGTGCACGACTGTCTCCGTGGCGCAAATGGCTAGCTCAATGGGCCCTTAACCGAAAGGTTGGAGGATCGAGCCCACTCGGTGGGGGCGCGGCGCTTTTTTTCCTTTGGGCTGATAGCTCTGAGGAAATGTTCTGACGGTGGTGAGAGTGGAGCACGACTGTCTCCGTGGCGCAATTGGCTAGCGCGATCGGCTGTTAACCGAAATGTTGGAGGTTCGATCCCTCCCGGGAGTGGTGTGTTGCTTTTTTCTTTGCGCTGATAGCTTTGAAGATATGTTCTGATGGTGGGGAGATTGGAGCACGACTGTCTCCGTGGCGCAATTGGCTAGCGCGATCGGCTGTTAACCGAAAGGTTGGAATTTCGAGCCCTCCCGTGAGTAGTGTGTTGCTTTTTTCTTTGAGCTGATAGCTTTGAAGATACGTTCTGATGATGGGGAGAGTGGAGCACGACTGTCTCCGTGGCGCAATTGGCTAGCGCGTTCGGCCGTTAACCGAAAGGCTGGAGGTTCGAGCCCACCCGGTGGTGGTGTGGCGCTTTTTTTCTTTGGGCTGATAGCTCTGAAGAAATGTTCTGACGGTGGTGAGAGCGGAGCACGACTGTCTCCGTGGCGCCATTGGCTAGCGCGACCGGCTGTTAACCGAGAGTTTTCAGGATCGAGCCCACCCGGTGGTGGTGCGGCGTTTCTTTTTCTTTGGGCTGATAGCTCTGAAGAAATGTTCTGACAGTGTGGTGAGAGTGGAGCACGACTGCCTCCGTGGCCCAATTGGCTAGCGCGATCGGCTGTTAACCGAAAGGTTCGAGGTTCAAGCGCTCCCGGGAGTGGTGTGTTGCTCTTTTCTTTTCGCTGATAGCTTTGGAGATATGTTCTGATGGTGGTGAGAGTGGAGCACGACTGTCTCCGTGGCGCAATTGGCTAGCGCGATCGGCTGTTAACCGAAAGGCTGGAGGTTCGAGCCCACCTGGTGGAGGTGCGGCGCTTTTTTTTCTTTCGGCTGATAGCTCTGAAGAAATGTTCTGACGGTGGTGAGAGCGGAGCACGACTGTCTCCGTGGCGCCATTGGCTAGCGCGACCAGCTGTTAACCGAAAGGTTTGAGGTTCGAGCCCACCCGGTGGTGGTGCGGCGTTTCTTTTTCTGTGGGCTGATAGCTCTGAATAAATGTTCTGACAGTGTGGTGAGAGTGGAGCACGACTGCCTCCGTGGCCCAATTGGCTAGCGCGATCGGCTGTTAACCGAAAAGTTGGAGGTTCGATCCCTCCCGGGAGTGGTGTGTTGCTTTTTTCTTTGCGGTGATAGCTTTGAAGATATGTTCTGATGGTGTTGAGAGTGGAGCACGACTGTCTCCGTGGCGCAATTGGCTAGCGCGTTCGGCCGTTAACCGAAAGGCTGGAGGTTCGAGCCCACCCGGTGGTGGTGTGGCGCTTTTTTTCTTTGGGCTGATAGCTCTGAAGAAATGTTCTGACGGTGGTGAGAGCGGAGCACGACTGTCTCCGTGGCGCCATTGGCTAGCGCGACCGGCTGTTAACCAAGAGTTTTCAGGTTCGAGCCCACCCGGTGGTGGTGCGGCGTTTCTTTTTCTTTGGGCTGATAGCTCTGAAGAAATGTTCTGAGAATGTGGTGAGAGTGGAGCACGACTGCCTCCGTGGCCCAATTGGCTAGCGCGATCGGCTGTTAACCGAAAGGTTCGAGGTTCAAGCGCTCCCGGGAGTGGTGTGTTGCTCTTTTCTTTTCGCTGATAGCTTTGGAGATATGTTCTGATGGTGGTGAGAGTGGAGCACGACTGTCTCCGTGGCGCAATTGGCTAGCGCGATCGGCTGTTAACCGAAAGGCTGGAGGTTCGAGCCCACCCGGTGGAGGTGCGGCGCTTTTTTTTTTCTTTCGGCTGATAGCTCTGAAGAAATGTTGTGACGGTGGTGAGAGCGGAGCACGACTGTCTCCGTGGCGCCATTGGCTAGCGCGACCAGCTGTTAACCGAGAGGTTTGAGGTTCGAGCCCACCCGGTGGTGGTGCGGCGTTTCTTTTTCTTTGGGCTGATAGCTCTGGATAAATGTTCTGACAGTGTGGTGAGAGTGGAGCACGACTGTCTCCGTGGCCCAATTGGCTAGCGCGATCGGCTGTTAACCGAATGGTTGGAGGTTCGAGCCCACCCGGTGGTGGTGCGGCGCTTTTTCTTCTTTGAGCTGATAGCTCTGAAGAAATGTTGTGACGGTGGTGAGAGCGGAGCACGACTGTCTCCGTGGCGCCATTGGCTAGCGCGATCGGCTGTTAACCGAAAGGTTGGAGGTTCGAGCCCACCCGGTGGAGGTGCGGCGCTTTTTATTCTTTGAGCTGATAGCTCTGAAGAAATGTTCTGACGGTGGTGAGAGTGGAGCACGACTGTCTCCGTGGCGCAATTGGCTAGCGCGATCGGCTGTTAACCGAAAGGTTGTAGTATCGAGCCTTCCCGGGAGTGGTGTGTTGCTCTTTTCTTTTCGCTGATAGCTTTGGAGATATGTTCTGATGGTGGTGAGAGTGGAGTACGATTGTCTCCGTGGCGCAATTGGCTAGCGCGATCGGCTGTTAACCGAAAGGCTGGAGGTTCGAGCCCACCCGGTGGAGGTGCGACGTTTTTTTTTTCTTTGGGCTGATAGCTCTGAAGAAATGTTCTGACGGTGGTGAGAGCGGAGCACGACTGTCTCCGTGGCGCCATTGGCTAGCGCGACCAGCTGTTAACCGAGAGGTTTGAGGTTCGAGCCCACCCGGTGGTGGTGCGGCGTTTCTTTTTCTTTGGGCTGATAGCTCTGAATAAATGTTCTGACAGTGTGGTGAGAGTGGAGCACGACTGCCTCCGTGGCCCAATTGGCTAGCGCGATCGGCTGTTAACCGAAAAGTTGGAGGTTCGATCCCTCCCGGGAGTGGTTGGTTGCTTTTTTCTTTGCGGTGATAGCTTTGAAGGTATGTTCTGATGGTGGTGAGAGTGGAGCACGACTGTCTCCGTGGCGCAATTGGCTAGCACGTTCGGCCGTTAACCGAAAGGCTGGAGGTTCGAGCCCACCCGGTGGTGGTGTGGCGCTTTTTTTTCTTTGGGCTGATAGCTCTGAAGAAATGTTCTGACGGTGGTGAGAGCGGAGCACGACTGTCTCCGTGGCGCCATTGGCTAGCGCGACCGGCGGTTAACCGAGAGTTTTCAGGTTCGAGCCCACCCGGTGGTGGTGCGGCGTTTCTTTTTCTTTGGGCTGATAGCTCTGAAGAAATGTTCTGACAGTGTGGTGAGAGTGGAGCACGACTGCCTCCGTGGCCCAATTGGCTAGCGCGATCGGCTGTTAACCGAAAGGTTCGAGGTTCAAGCGCTCCCGGGAGTGGTGTGGTGCTCTTTTCTTTTCGCTGATAGCTTTGGAGATATGTTCTGATGGTGGTGAGAGTGGAGCACGACTGTCTCCGTGGCGCAATTGGCTAGCACGATCGGCTGTTAACCGAAAGGCTGGAGGTTCGAGCCCACCCGGTGGAGGTGCGGCGCTTTTTTTTTCTTTCGGCTGATAGCTCTGAAGAAATGTTCTGACGGTGGTGAGAGCGGAGCACGACTGTCTCCGTGGCGCCATTGGCTAGCGCGACCAGCTGTTAACCGAGAGGTTTGAGGTTCCAACCCACCCGGTGGTGGTGCGGGGTTTCATTTTCTTTGGGCTGATAGCTCTGAATAAATGTTCTGACGGTGGTGAGAGCGGAGCACGACTGTCTCCGTGGCGCCATTGGCTAGCGCGACCGGCTGTTAACCGAGAGTTTTCAGGTTCGAGCCCACCCGGTGGTGGTGCGGCGTTTCTTTTTCTTTGGGCTGATAGCTCTGAAGAAATGTTCTGAGAGTGTGGTGAGAGTGGAGCACGACTGCCTCCGTGGCCCAATTGGCTAGCGCGATCGGCTGTTAACCGAATGGTTGGAGGTTCGAGCCCACCCGGTGGTGGTGCGGCGCTTTTTCTTCTTTGAGCTGATAGCTCTGAAGAAATGTTCTGACGGTGGTGAGAGTGGAGCACGATTGTCTCCGTGGCGCGATTGGCTAGCACGTTCGGCTGTTAACCGAAAGGTTGGAGGTTCGAGCCCACCCGGTGGTGGTGCGGCGCTTTTTTTTCTTTAGGCTGATAGTCTGAAGAAATGTTCTGTGGTGGTGAGAGTGGTGCACGAATGTCTCCGTGGCGCAAATGGCTAGCTCAATGGGCCCTTAACCGAAAGGTTGGAGGATCGAGCCCACTCGGTGGGGGCGCGGCGCTTTTTTTCCTTTGGGCTGATAGCTCTGAGGAAATGTTCTGACGGTGGTGAGAGTGGAGCACGACTGTCTCCGTGGCGCAATTGGCTAGCGCGATCGGCTGTTAACCGAAATGTTGGAGGTTCGATCCCTCCCGGGAGTGATGTGTTGCTTTTTTCTTTGCGCTGATAGCTTGGAAGATATGTTCTGATGGTGGTGAGAGTGGAGCACGACTGTCTCCGTGGCACAAACGGCTAGCGCGTTCGGCCGTTAACCGAAAGGCTGGAAGTTCGAGCCCACCCGGTGCTGGTGTGGCGCTTTTTTTTCTTTGGGCTGATAGCTCTGAAGAAATGTACTGACGGTGGTGAGAGTGGTTCACGACTGTCCCCGTGGCGCAATTGGCTAGCACAATGGGCCCTTAACCGAAAGGTTGGAGGTTCGAGACCACTCGGTGGAGGTGCGGCGCTTTTTTTCCTTTGGGCTGATAGCTCTAAGGAAATGTTCTGACGGTGGTGAGAGTGGAGCACGACTGTCTCCGTGGCGCAATTGGCTAGCGCGATCGGCTGTTAACCGAAAAGTTGGAGGTTCAATCCCTCCCGGAAGAGGTGTGTTGCTTTTTTCTTTGCGCTGATTGCTTTTAAGATATGTTCTGATGGTGGTGAGAGTGGAGCACGACTGTCTCCGTGGCGCAATTGGCTAGCGCGTTCGGCCGTTAACCGAAAGGCTGGAGGTTCGAGCCCACCCGGTGGTGGTGTGGCGCTTTATTTTCTTTGGGCTGATAGCTCTGAAGAAATGTTCTGACGGTGGTGAGAGCGGAGCACGACTGTCTCCGTGGCGCCATTGGCTAGCGCGATCGGCTGTTAAGCGAAAGGTTGGAGGTTCGAGCCCACCCGGTGGAGGTGCGCCGCTTTTTTTTTCTTTCGGCTGATAGCTCTGAAGAAATGTTCTTACGGTGGTGAGAGCGGAGCACGACTGTCTCCGTGGCGCCATTGGCTAGCTCAATGGGCCCTTAACCGAAAGGTTGGAGGATCGAGCCTACCCGGTGGTGGTGCGGCGTTTCTTTTTCTTTGGGCTGATAGCTCTGAAGAAATGTTCTGACAGTGTGGTGAGAGTGGAGCACGACTGCCTCCGTGGCCCAATTGGCTAGCGCGATCGGCTGTTAACCGAAAGGTTCGAGGTTCAAGCGCTACCGGGAGTGGTGTGTTGCTCTTTTCTTTTCGCTGATAGCTTTGGAGATATGTTCTGATGGTGGTGAGAGTGGAGCACGACTGTCTCCGTGGCGCAATTGGCTAGCGCGATCGGCTGTTAACCGAAAGGCTGGAGGTTCGAGCCCACCCGGTGGAGGTGCGGCGCTTTTTTTTCTTTCGGCTGATAGCTCTGAAGAAATGTTCTGACGGTGGTGAGAGCGGAGCACGACTGTCTCCGTGGCGCCATTGGCTAGCGCGACCAGCTGTTAACCGAAAGGTTTGAGGTTCGAGCCCACCCGGTGGTGGTGCGGCGTTTCTTTTTCTTTGGGCTGATAGCTCTGAATAAATGTTCTGACAGTGTGGTGAGAGTGGAGCACGACTGCCTCCCTGGCCCAATTGGCTAGCGCGATCGGCTGTTAACCGAAAAGTTGGAGGTTCGATCCCTCCCGGGAGTGGTGTGTTGCTTTTTTCTTTGCGGTGATAGCTTTGAAGATATGTTCTGATGGTGTTGAGAGTGGAGCACGACTGTCTCCGTGGCGCAATTGGCTAGCGCGTTCGGCCGTTAACCGAAAGGCTGGAGGTTCGAGCCCACTCGGTGGTGGTGTGGCGCTTTTTTTCTTTGGGCTGATAGCTCTGAAGAAATGTTCTGACGGTGGTGAGAGCGGAGCACGACTGTCTCCGTGGCGCCATTGGCTAGCGCGACCGGCTGTTAACCGAGAGTTTTCAGGTTCGAGCCCACCCGGTGGTGGTGCGGCGTTTCTTTTTCTTTGGGCTGATAGCTCTGAAGAAATGTTCTGAGAGTGTGGTGAGAGTGGAGCACGACTGCCTCCGTGGCCCAATTGGCTAACGCGATCGGCTGTTAACCGAAAGGTTCGAGGTTCAAGCGCTCCCGGGAGTGGTGTGTTGCTCTTTTCTTTTCGCTGATAGCTTTGGAGATATGTTCTGATGGTGGTGAGAGTGGAGCACGACCGTCTCCGTGGCGCAATTGGCTAGCGCGATCGGCTGTTAACCGAAAGGCTGGAGGTTCGAGCCCACCCGGTGGAGGTGCGGCGCTTTTTTTTTCTTTCGGCTGATAGCTCTGAAGAAATGTTCTGACGGTGGTGAGAGCGGAGCACGACTGTCTCCGTGGCGCCATTGGCTAGCGCGACCAGCTGTTAACCGAGAGGTTTGAGGTTCGAGCCCACCCGGTGGTGGTGCGGCGTTTCTTTTTCTTTGGGCTGATAGCTCTGAATAAATGTTCTGACAGTGTGGTGAGAGTGGAGCACGACTGTCTCCGTGGCCCAATTGGCTAGCGCGATCGGCTGTTAACCGAATGGTTGGAGGTTCGAGCCCACCCGGTGGTGGTGCGGCGCTTTTTCTTCTTTGAGCTGATAGCTCTGAAGAAATGTTCTGACGGTGGTGAGAGCGGAGCACGACTGTCTTCGTGGCGCCATTGGCTAGCGCGATCGGCTGTTAACCGAAAGGTTGGAGGTTCGAGCCCACCCGGTGGAGGTGCGGCGCTTTTTATTCTTTGAGCTGATAGCTCTGAAGAAATGTTCTGACGGTGGTGAGAGTGGAGCACGACTGTCTCCGTGGCGCAATTGGCTAGCGCGATCGGCTGTTAACCGAAAGGTTGTAGTATCGAGCCTTCCCGGGAGTGGTGTGTTGCTCTTTTCTTTTCGCTGATAGCTTTGGAGATATGTTCTGATGGTGGTGAGAGTGGAGTACGATTGTCTCCGTGGCGCAATTGGCTAGCGCGATCGGCTGTTAACCGAAAGGCTGGAGGTTCGAGCCCACCCGGTGGAGGTGCGACGCTTTTTTTTCTTTGGGCTGATAGCTCTGAAGAAATGTTCTGACGGTGGTGAGAGCGGAGCACGACTGTCTCCGTGGCGCCATTGGCTAGCGCGACCAGCTGTTAACCGAGAGGTTTGAGGTTCGAGCCCACCCGGTGGTGGTGCGGCGTTTCTTTTTCTTTGGGCTGATAGCTCTGAATAAATGTTCTGACAGTGTGGTGAGAGTGGAGCACGACTGCCTCCGTGGCCAAATTGGCTAGCGCGATCGGCTGTTAACCGAAAAGTTGGAGGTTCGATCCCTCCCGGGAGTGGTTGGTTGCTTTTTTCTTTGCGGTGATAGCTTTGAAGATATGTTCTGATGGTGGTGAGAGTGGAGCACGACTGTCTCTGTGGCGCAATTGGCTAGCACGTTCGGCCGTTAACCGAAAGGCTGGAGGTTCGAGCCCACTCGGTGGTGGTGTGGCGCTTTTTTTCTTTGGGCTGATAGCTCTGAAGAAATGTTCTGACGGTGGTGAGAGCGGAGCACGACTGTCTCCGTGGCGCCATTGGCTAGCGCGACCGGCTGTTAACCGAGAGTTTTCAGGTTCGAGCCCACCCGGTGGTGGTGCGGCGTTTCTTTTTCTTTGGGCTGATAGCTCTGAAGAAATGTTCTGAGAGTGTGGTGAGAGTGGAGCACGACTGCCTCCGTGGCCCAATTGGCTAACGCGATCGGCTGTTAACCGAAAGGTTCGAGGTTCAAGCGCTCCCGGGAGTGGTGTGTTGCTCTTTTCTTTTCGCTGATAGCTTTGGAGATATGTTCTGATGGTGGTGAGAGTGGAGCACGACCGTCTCCGTGGCGCAATTGGCTAGCGCGATCGGCTGTTAACCGAAAGGCTGGAGGTTCGAGCCCACCCGGTGGAGGTGCGGCGCTTTTTTTTTCTTTCGGCTGATAGCTCTGAAGAAATGTTCTGACGGTGGTGAGAGCGGAGCACGACTGTCTCCGTGGCGCCATTGGCTAGCGCGACCAGCTGTTAACCGAGAGGTTTGAGGTTCGAGCCCACCCGGTGGTGGTGCGGCGTTTCTTTTTCTTTGGGCTGATAGCTCTGAATAAATGTTCTGACAGTGTGGTGAGAGTGGAGCACGACTGTCTCCGTGGCCCAATTGGCTAGCGCGATCGGCTGTTAACCGAATGGTTGGAGGTTCGAGCCCACCCGGTGGTGGTGCGGCGCTTTTTCTTCTTTGAGCTGATAGCTCTGAAGAAATGTTCTGACGGTGGTGAGAGCGGAGCACGACTGTCTTCGTGGCGCCATTGGCTAGCGCGATCGGCTGTTAACCGAAAGGTTGGAGGTTCGAGCCCACCCGGTGGAGGTGCGGCGCTTTTTATTCTTTGAGCTGATAGCTCTGAAGAAATGTTCTGACGGTGGTGAGAGTGGAGCACGACTGTCTCCGTGGCGCAATTGGCTAGCGCGATCGGCTGTTAACCGAAAGGTTGTAGTATCGAGCCTTCCCGGGAGTGGTGTGTTGCTCTTTTCTTTTCGCTGATAGCTTTGGAGATATGTTCTGATGGTGGTGAGAGTGGAGTACGATTGTCTCCGTGGCGCAATTGGCTAGCGCGATCGGCTGTTAACCGAAAGGCTGGAGGTTCGAGCCCACCCGGTGGAGGTGCGACGCTTTTTTTTTCTTTGGGCTGATAGCTCTGAAGAAATGTTCTGACGGTGGTGAGAGCGGAGCACGACTGTCTCCGTGGCGCCATTGGCTAGCGCGACCAGCTGTTAACCGAGAGGTTTGAGGTTCGAGCCCACCCGGTGGTGGTGCGGCGTTTCTTTTTCTTTGGGCTGATAGCTCTGAATAAATGTTCTGACAGTGTGGTGAGAGTGGAGCACGACTGCCTCCGTGGCCCAATTGGCTAGCGCGATCGGCTGTTAACCGAAAAGTTGGAGGTTCGATCCCTCCCGGGAGTGGTTGGTTGCTTTTTTCTTTGCGGTGATAGCTTTGAAGATATGTTCTGATGGTGGTGAGAGTGGAGCACGACTGTCTCTGTGGCGCAATTGGCTAGCACGTTCGGCCGTTAACCGAAAGGCTGGAGGTTCGAGCCCACCCGGTGGTGGTGTGGCGCTTTTTTTTCTTTGGGCTGATAGCTCTGAAGAAATGTTCTGACGGTGGTGAGAGCGGAGCACGACTGTCTCCGTGGCGCCATTGGCTAGCGCGACCGGCTGTTAACCGAGAGTTTTCAGGTTCGAGCCCACCCGGTGGTGGTGCGGCGTTTCTTTTTCTTTGGGCTGATAGCTCTGAAGAAATGTTCTGACAGTGTGGTGAGAGTGGAGCACGACTGCCTCCGTGGCCCAATTGGCTAGCGCGATCAGCTGTTAACCGAAAGGTTCGAGGTTCAAGCGCTCCCGGGAGTGGTGTGTTGCTCTTTTCTTTTCGCTGATAGCTTTGGAGATATGTTCTGATGGTGGTGAGAGTGGAGCACGACTGTCTCCGTGGCGCAATTGGCTAGCGCGATCGGCTGTTAACCGAAAGGCTGGAGGTTCGAGCCCACCCGGTGGAGGTGCGGCGCTTTTTTTTTTCTTTCGGCTGATAGCTCTGAAGAAATGTTCTGACGGTGGTGAGAGCGGAGCACGACTGTCTCCGTGGCGCCATTGGCTAGCGCGACCAGCTGTTAACCGAGAGGTTTGAGGTTCGAGCCCACCCGGTGGTGGTGCGGGGTTTCATTTTCTTTGGGCTGATAGCTCTGAATAAATGTTCTGACAGTGTGGTGAGAGTGGAGCACGACTGCCTCCGTAGCCCAATTGGCTAGCGCGATCGGCTGTTAACCGAAAAGTTGGAGGTTCGATCCCTCCCGGGAGTGGTGTGTTGCTTTTTTCTTTGCGGTGATAGCTTTGAAGATATGTTCTGATGGTGGTGAGAGTGGAGCAGGACTGTCTCCGTGGCGCAATTGGCTAGCGCGTTCGGCCGTTAACCGAAAGGCTGGAGGTTCGAGCCCACCCGGTGGTGGTGTGGCGCTTTTTTTTCTTTGGGCTGATAGTTCTGAAGAAATGTTCTGACGGTGGTGAGAGCGGAGCACGACTGTCTCCGTGGCGCCATTCGCTAGCGCGACCGGCTGTTAACCGAGAGTTTTCAGGTTCGAGCCCGCCCGATGGTGGTGCGGCGTTTCTTTTTCTTTGGGCTGATAGCTCTGAAGAAATGTTCTGACAGTGTGGTGAGAGTGGAGCACGACTGCCTCCGTGGCCCAATTGGCTAGCGCGATCGGCTGTTAACCGAAAGGTTCGAGGTTCAAGCGCTCCCGGGAGTGGTGTGTTGCTCTTTTCTTTTCGCTGATAGCTTTGGAGATATGTTCTGATGGTGGTGAGAGTGGAGCACGACTGTCTCCGTGGCGCAATTGGCTAGCGCGATCGGCTGTTAACCGAAAGGCTGGAGGTTCGAGCCCACCCGGTGGAGGTGCGGCGCTTTTTTTTTCTTTCGGCTGATAGCTCTGAAGAAATGTTCTGACGGTGGTGAGAGTGGAGCACGACTGTCTCCGTGGCGCAATTGGCTAGCTCGATCGGCTGTTAACCGAAAAGTTGGAGGTTCGATCCCTCCCGGGAGTGGTGTGTTGCTTTATTCTTTGCGCTGATAGCTTTGAAGATATGTTCTGATGGTGGGGAGATTGGAGCCCGACTGTCTCCGTGGCGCAATTGGCTAGCGCGATCGGCTGTTAACCGAAAGGTTGGAATTTCGAGCCCTCCCGTGAGTGGTGTGTTGCTTTTTTCTTTGCGGTGATAGCTTTGAAGATATGTTCTGATGGTGGTGAGAGTGGAGCACGACTGTCTCCGTGGCGCAATTGGCTAGCGCGTTTGGCCGTTAACCGAAAGGCTGGAGGTTCGAGCCCACCCGGTGGTGGTGTGGCGCTTTTTTTTCTTTGGGCTGATAGCTCTGAAGAAATGTTCTGACGGTGGTGAGAGCGGAGCACGACTGTCTCCGTGGCGCCATTGGCTAGCGCGACCGGCTGTTAACCGAGAGTTTTCAGGTTCGAGCCCACCCGGTGGTGGTGCGGCGTTTCTTTTTCTTTGGGCTGATAGCTCTGAAGAAATGTTCTGACAGTGTGGTGAGAGTGGAGCACGACTGCCTCCGTGGCCCAATTGGCTAGCGCGATCGGCTGTTAACCGAAAGGTTCGAGGTTCAAGCCCACCCGGTGGTGGTGCGGCGCTTTTTCTTCTTTGAGCTGATAGCTCTGAAGAAATGTTCTGACGGTGGTGAGAGTGGAGCACGATTGTCTCCGTGGCGCGATTGGCTAGCGCGTTCGGCTGTTAACCGAAAGGTTGGAGGTTCGAGCCCACCCGGTGGTGGTGCGGCGCTTTTTTTCTTTGGGCTGATAGTCTGAAGAAATATTCTGTGGTGGTGAGAGTGGTGCACGACTGTCTCCGTGGCGCAAATGGCTAGCTCAATGGGCCCTTAACCGAAAGGTTGGAGGATCGAGCCCACTCGGTGGAGGCGTGGCGCTTTTTTTCCTTTGGGCTGATAGCTCTGAGAAAATGTTCTGACGGTGGTGAGAGTGGAGCACGACTGTCTCCATGGCGCAATTGGCTAGCGCGATCGGCTGTTAACCGAAATGTTGGAGGTTCGATCCCTCCCGGGAGTGATGTGTTGCTTTTTTCTTTGCGCTGATAGCTTGGAAGATATGTTCTGATGGTGGTGAGAGTGGAGCACGACTGTCTCCGTGGCACAAACGGCTAGCGCGTTCGGCCGTTAACCGAAAGGCTGGAAGTTCGAGCCCACCCGGTGCTGGTGTGGCGCTTTTTTTTCTTTAGGCTGATAGCTCTGAAGAAATGTACTGACGGTGGTGAGAGTGGTTCACGACTGTCCCCGTGGCGCAATTGGCTAGCACAATGGGCCCTTAACCGAAAGGTTGGAGGTTCGAGACCACTCGGTGGAGGTGCGGCGCTTTTTTTCCTTTGGGCTGATAGCTCTAAGGAAATGTTCTGACGGTGGTGAGAGTGGAGCACGACTGTCTCCGTGGCGCAATTGGCTAGCGCGATCGGCTGTTAACCGAAAAGTTGGAGGTTCAATCCCTCCCGGAAGTGGTGTGTTGCTTTTTTCTTTGCGCTGATTGCTTTTAAGATATGTTCTGATGGTGGTGAGAGTGGAGCACGACTGTCTCCGTGGCGCAATTGGCTAGCGCGTTCGGCCGTTAACCGAAAGGCTGGAGGTTCGAGCCCACCCGGTGGTGGTGTGGCGCTTTATTTTCTTTGGGCTGATAGCTCTGAAGAAATGTTCTGACGGTGGTGAGAGCGGAGCACGACTGTCTCCGTGGCGCCATTGGCTAGCGCGATCGGCTGTTAACCGAAAGGTTGGAGGTTCGAGCCCACCCGGTGGAGGTGCGGCGCTTTTTATTCTTTGAGCTGATAGCTCTGAAGAAATGTTCTGACGATGGTGAGAGTGGAGCACGACTGTCTCCGTGGCGCAATTGGCTAGCGCGATCGGCTGTTAACCGAAAGGTTGTAGTTTCGAGCCTTCCCGGGAGTGGTGTGTTGCTCTTTTCTTTTCGCTGATAGCTTTGGAGATATGTTCTGATGGTGGTGAGAGTGGAGTACGATTGTCTCCGTGGCGCAATTGGCTAGCGCGATCGGCTGTTAACCGAAAGGCTGGAGGTTCGAGCCCACTCGGTGGAGGTGCGACGCTTTTTTTTCTTTGGGCTGATAGCTCTGAAGAAATGTTCTGACGGTGGTGAGAGCGGAGCACGACTGTCTCCGTGGCGCCATTGGCTAGCGCGACCGGCTGATAACCGAAAGGTTTGAGGTTCGAGCCCACCCGGTGGTGGTGCGGCGTTTCTTTTTCATTGGGCTGATAGCTCTGAAGAAATGTTCTGACAGTGTGGTGAGAGTGGAGCACGACTGCCTCCGTGGCCCAATTGGCTAGCGCGATCGGCTGTTAACCGAAAGGTTGGAGGTTCGAGCCCATCCGGTGGTGGTGCGGCGCTTTTTCCTACTTGAGCTGATAGCTCTGAAGAAATGTTCTGACGGTGGTGAGAGTTGAGCACGACTGTCTCCGTGGCGCAATTGGCTAGCGCGTTCGGCTGTTAACCGAAAGGTTGGAGGTTCGAGCCCACCCGGTGGTGGTGCGGCGCTTTTTTTCTTTGGGCTGATAGTCTGAAGAAATGTTCTGCGGTGGTGAGATTGGTGCACGACTGTCTCCGTGGCGCAATTGGCTAGCGCAACGGGCCCTTAACCGAAAGGTTGGAGGTTCGAGACCACTCGGTGGAGGTGCGGCGCTTTTTTTCCTTTGGGCTTATAGCTCTGAGGAAATGTTCTGACGGTGGTGAGAGTGGAGCACGACTGTCTCCGTGGCGCAATTGGCTAGCTCGATCGGCTGTTAACCGAAAAGTTGGAGGTTCGATCCCTCCCGGGAGTGGTGTGTTGCTTTATTCTTTGCGCTGATAGCTTTGAAGATATGTTCTGATGGTGGGGAGATTGGAGCCCGACTGTCTCCGTGGCGCAATTGGCTAGCGCGATCGGCTGTTAACCGAAAGGTTGGAATTTCGAGCCCTCCCGTGAGTGGTGTGTTGCTTTTTTCTTTGCGGTGATAGCTTTGAAGATATGTTCTGATGGTGGTGAGAGTGGAGCACGACTGTCTCCGTGGCGCAATTGGCTAGCGCGTTCGGCCGTTAACCGAAAGGCTGGAGGTTCGAGCCCACCCGGTGGTGGTGTGGCGCTTTTTTTTCTTTGGGCTGATAGCTCTGAAGAAATGTTCTGACGGTGGTGAGAGCGGAGCACGACTGTCTCCGTGGCGCCATTGGCTAGCGCGACCGGCTGTTAACCGAGAGTTTTCAGGTTCGAGCCCACCCGGTGGTGGTGCGGCGTTTTTTTTTCTTTGGGCTGATAGCTCTGAAGAAATGTTCTGACAGTGTGGTGAGAGTGGAGCACGACTTCCTCCGTGGCCCAATTGGCTAGCGCGATCGGCTGTTAACCGAAAGGTTCGAGGTTCAAGCCCACCCGGTGGTGGTGCGGCGCTTTTTCTTCTTTGAGCTGATAGCTCTGAAGAAATGTTCTGACGGTGTTGAGAGTGGAGCACGATTGTCTCCGTGGCGCGATTGGCTAGCGCGTTCGGCTGTTAACCGAAAGGTTGGAGGTTCGAGCCCACCCGGTGGTGGTGCGGCACTTTTTTTTCTTTGGGCTGATAGTCTGAAGAAATGTTCTGTGGTGGTGAGAGTGGTGCACGACTGTCTCCGTGGCGCAAATGGCTAGCACAATGGGCCCTTTACCGAAAGGTTGGAGGATCGAGCCCACTCGGTGGAGGCGTGGCGCTTTTTTTCCTTTGGGCTGATAGCTCTGAGGAAATGTTCTGACGGTGGTGAGAGTGGAGCACGACTGTCTCCGTGGCGCAATTGGCTAGCGCGATCGGCTGTTAACCGAAATGTTGGAGGTTCGATCCCTCCCGGGAGTGATGTGTTGCTTTTTTCTTTGCGCTGATAGCTTTGAAGATATGTTCTGATGGTGGTGAGAGTGGAGCACGACTGTCTCCGTGGCACAAATGGCTAGCGCGTTCGGCCGTTAACCGAAAGGCTGGAAGTTCGAGCCCACCCGGTGCTGGTGTGGCGCTTTTTTTTCTTTGGGCTGATAGCTCTGAAGAAATGTACTGACGGTGGTGAGAGTGGTGCACGACTGTCCCCGTGGCGCAATTGGCTAGCGCAATGGGCCCTTAACCGAAAGGTTGGAGGTTCGAGACCACTCGGAGGAGGTGCGGCGCTTTTTTTCCTTTGGGCTGATAGCTCTAAAGAAATGTTCTGACGGTGGTGAAAGTGGAGCACGACTGTCTCCGTGGCGCAATTGGCTAGCGCGATCGGCTGTTAACCGAAAAGTTGGAGGTTCAATCCCTCCCGGAAGAGGTGTGTTGCTTTTTTCTTTGCGCTGATAGCTTTGAAAATATGTTCTGATGGTGGGGAGATTGGAGCACGACTGTCTCCGTGGCGCAATTGGCTAGCGCGATCGGCTGTTAACCGAAAGGTTGGAATTTCGAGCCCTCCCGTGAGTGGTGTGTTGCTTTTTTTCTTTGCGCTGATTGCTTTGAAGATATGTTCTGATGGTGGTGAGAGTGGAGCACGACTGTCTCCTTGGCGCAATTGGCTAGCGCGTTCGGCCGTTAACCGAAAGGCTGGAGGTTCGAGCCCACCCGGTGGTGGTGTGGCACTTTATTTTCTTTGGGCTGATAGCTCTGAAGAAATGTTCTGACGGTAGTGAGAGTGGAGCACGACTGTCTCCGTGGCGCCATTGGCTAGCGCGATCAGCTGTTAACCGAAAGGTTGGAGGTTCGAGCCCACCCGGTGGTGGTGCGGCGCTTTTTATTCTTTGAGCTGATAGCTCTGAAGAAATGTTCTGACGGTAGTGAGAGTGGAGCACGACTGTCTCCATGGCGCAATTGGCTAGCGCGATCGGCTGTTAACCGAAAGGTTGTAGTTTCGAGCCTTCCCGGGAGTGGTGTGTTGCTCTTTTCTTTTCGCTGATAGCTTTGGAGATATGTTCTGATGGTGGTGAGAGTGGAGCACGATTGTCTCCGTGGCGCAATTGGCTAGCGCGATCGGCTGTTAACCGAAAGGCTGGAGGTTCAAGCCCACCCGGTAAAGGTGCGACGCTTTTATTTTCTTTGGGCTGATAGCTCTGAAGAAATGTTCTGACGGTGGTGAGAGCGGAGCACGACTGTCTCCGTGGCGCCATTGGCTAGCGCGACCGGCTGTTAACCGAAAGGTTTGAGGTTCGAGCCCACCCGGTGGTGGTGCAGCGTTTCTTTTTCATTGGGCTGATAGCTCTGAAGAAATGTTCTGACAGTGTGGTGAGAGTGGAGCACGACTGCCTCCGTGGCCCAATTGGCTAGCGCGATCGGCTGTTAACCTAAAGGTGGGAGGTTCGAGCCCACCCCGTGGTGGTGCGGCGCTTTTTCTTACTTGAGCTGATAGCTCTGAAGAAACGTTCTGACGGTGGTGAGAGTGGAGCACGACTGTCTCCGTGGCACAATTGGCTAGCGCGTTCGGCCGTTAACCGAAAGGCTGGAAGTTCGAGCCCACCCGGTGGTGGTGTGGCGCTTTTTTTTCTTTGGGCTGATAGCTCTGAAGAAATGTACTGACGGTGGTGAGAGCGGAGCACGTCTGTCTCCGTGGCGCCATTGGCTAGCGCGATCGGCTGTTAACCGAGAGGTTGGAGGTTCGAGCCCACCCGGTGGTGGTGCGGCGTTTCTTTTTCTTCGGGCTGATAGCTCTGAAGAAATGTTCTGACAGTGGTCAGAGTGGAGCACGACTGCCTACGTGGTCCAATTGGCTAGCGCAATCGGCTGTTAACCGAAAGGTTGGAGGTTCGAGCCCACCCGGTGGTGGTGCGGCGCTTTTTCTTCTTTGAGCTGATAGCTCCGAAGAAATGTTCTGACGGTGGTGAGAGTGGAGAAAGACTGTCTCCGTGGCGTAATTCGCTAGCACGATCGGCTGTTAACTGAAAGGTTGGAGGTTCAATCCCTCCCGGAAGTGGTGTGTTGCTTTTTTCTTTGCGCTGATAGCTTTGAAAATATGTTCTGATGGTGGGGAGATTGGAGCACGACTGTCTCCGTGGCGCAATTGGCTAGCGCGATCGGCTGTTAACCGAAAGGTTGGAATTTCGAGCCCTCCCGTGAGTGGTGTGTTGCTTTTTTTCTTTGCGCTGATTGCTTTGAAGATATGTTCTGATGGTGGTGAGAGTGGAGCACGACTGTCTCCGTGGCGCAATTGGCTAGCGCGTTCGGCCGTTAACCGAAAGGCTGGAGGTTCGAGCCCACCCGGTGGTGGTGTGGCACTTTATTTTCTTTGGGCTGATAGCTCTGAAGAAATGTTCTGACGGTAGTGAGAGTGGAGCACGACTGTCTCCGTGGCGCCATTGGCTAGCGCGATCAGCTGTTAACCGAAAGGTTGGAGGTTCGAGCCCACCCGGTGGTGGTGCGGCGCTTTTTATTCTTTGAGCTGATAGCTCTGAAGAAATGTTCTGACGGTAGTGAGAGTGGAGCACGACTGTCTCCATGGCGCAATTGGCTAGCGCGATCGGCTGTTAACCGAAAGGTTGTAGTTTCGAGCCTTCCCGGGAGTGGTGTGTTGCTCTTTTCTTTTCGCTGATAGCTTTGGAGATATGTTCTGATGGTGGTGAGAGTGGAGCACGATTGTCTCCGTGGCGCAATTGGCTAGCGCGATCGGCTGTTAACCGAAAGGCTGGAGGTTCAAGCCCACCCGGTAAAGGTGCGACGCTTTTATTTTCTTTGGGCTGATAGCTCTGAAGAAATGTTCTGACGGTGGTGAGAGCGGAGCACGACTGTCTCCGTGGCGCCATTGGCTAGCGCGACCGGCTGTTAACCGAAAGGTTTGAGGTTCGAGCCCACCCGGTGGTGGTGCAGCGTTTCTTTTTCATTGGGCTGATAGCTCTGAAGAAATGTTCTGACAGTGTGGTGAGAGTGGAGCACGACTGCCTCCGTGGCCCAATTGGCTAGCGCGATCGGCTGTTAACCTAAAGGTTGGAGGTTCGAGCCCACCCCGTGGTGGTGCGGCGCTTTTCCTTACTTGAGCTGATAGCTCTGAAGAAACGTTCTGACGGTGGTGAGAGTGGAGCACGACTGTCTCCGTGGCACAATTGGCTAGCGCGTTCGGCCGTTAACCGAAAGGCTGGAAGTTCGAGCCCACCCGGTGGTGGTGTGGCGCTTTTTTTTCTTTGGGCTGATAGCTCTGAAGAAATGTACTGACGGTGGTGAGAGCGGAGCACGTCTGTCTCCGTGGCGCCATTGGCTAGCGCGATCGGCTGTTAACCGAGAGGTTGGAGGTTCGAGCCCACCCGGTGGTGGTGCGGCGTTTCTTTTTCTTCGGGCTGATAGCTCTGAAGAAATGTTCTGACAGTGGTCAGAGTGGAGCACGACTGCCTACGTGGTCCAATTGGCTAGCGCGATCGGCTGTTAACCGAAATGTTGGAGGTTCGATCCCTCCCGGGAGTGATGTGTTGCTTTTTTCTTTGCGCTGATAGCTTTGAAGATATGTTCTGATGGTGGTGAGAGTGGAGCACGACTGTCTCCGTGGCACAAATGGCTAGCGCGTTCGGCCGTTAACCGAAAGGCTGGAAGTTCGAGCCCACCCGGTGCTGGTGTGGCGCTTTTTTTTCTTTGGGCTGATAGCTCTGAAGAAATGTACTGACGGTGGTGAGAGTGGTGCACGACTGTCCCCGTGGCGCAATTGGCTAGCGCAATGGGCCCTTAACCGAAAGGTTGGAGGTTCGAGACCACTCGGTGGAGGTGCGGCGCTTTTTTTCCTTTGGGCTGATAGCTCTAAAGAAATGTTCTGACGGTGGTGAGAGTGGAGCACGACTGTCTCCGTGGCGCAATTGGCTAGCGCGATCGGCTGTTAACCGAAAAGTTGGAGGTTCAATCCCTCCCGGAAGTGGTGTGTTGCTTTTTTCTTTGCGCTGATAGCTTTGAAAATATGTTCTGATGGTGGGGAGATTTGAGCACGACTGTCTCCGTGGCGCAATTGGCTAGCGCGATCGGCTGTTAACCGAAAGGTTGGATTTCGAGCCCTCCCGTGAGTGGTGTGTTGCTTTTTTTCTTTGCGCTGATTGCTTTGAAGATATGTTCTGATGGTGTTGAGAGTGGAGCACGACTGTCTCCGTGGCGCAATTGGCTAGCGCGTTCGGCCGTTAACCGAAAGGCTGGAGGTTCGAGCCCACCCGGTGGTGGTGTGGCACTTTATTTTCTTTGGGCTGATAGCTCTGAAGAAATGTTCTGACGGTAGTGAGAGTGGAGCACGACTGTCTCCGTGGCGCCATTGGCTAGCGCGATCAACTGTTAACCGAAAGGTTGGAGGTTCGAGCCCACCCGGTGGTGGTGCGGCGCTTTTTATTCTTTGAGCTGATAGCTCTGAAGAAATGTTCTGACGGTAGTGAGAGTGGAGCACGACTGTCTCCATGGCGCAATTGGCTAGCGCGATCGGCTGTTAACCGAAAGGTTGTAGTTTCGAGCCTTCCCGGGAGTGGTGTGTTGCTCTTTTCTTTTCGCTGATAGCTTTGGAGATATGTTCTGATGGTGGTGAGAGTGGAGCACGATTGTCTCCGTGGCGCAATTGGCTAGCGCGATCGGCTGTTAACCGAAAGGCTGGAGGTTCAAGCCCACCCGGTAAAGGTGCGACGCTTTTATTTTCTTTGGGCTGATAGCTCTGAAGAAATGTTCTGACGGTGGTGAGAGCGGAGCACGACTGTCTCCGTGGCGCCATTGGCTAGCGCGACCGGCTGTTAACCGAAAGGTTTGAGGTTCGAGCCCACCCGGTGGTGGTGCAGCGTTTCTTTTTCATTGGGCTGATAGCTCTGAAGAAATGTTCTGACAGTGTGGTGAGAGTGGAGCACGACTGCCTCCGTGGCCCAATTGGCTAGCGCGATCGGCTGTTAACCTAAAGGTGGGAGGTTCGAGCCCACCCCGTGGTGGTGCGGCGCTTTTTCTTACTTGAGCTGATAGCTCTGAAGAAACGTTCTGACGGTGGTGAGAGTGGAGCACGACTGTCTCCGTGGCACAATTGGCTAGCGCGTTCGGCCGTTAACCGAAAGGCTGGAAGTTCGAGCCCACCCGGTGGTGGTGTGGCGCTTTTTTTTCTTTGGGCTGATAGCTCTGAAGAAATGTACTGACGGTGGTGAGAGCGGAGCACGTCTGTCTCCGTGGCGCCATTGGCTAGCGCGATCGGCTGTTAACCGAGAGGTTGGAGGTTCGAGCCCACCCGGTGGTGGTGCGGCGTTTCTTTTTCTTCGGGCTGATAGCTCTGAAGAAATGTTCTGACAGTGGTCAGAGTGGAGCACGACTGCCTACGTGGTCCAATTGGCTAGCGCAATCGGCTGTTAACCGAAAGGTTGGAGGTTCGAGCCCACCCGGTGGTGGTGCGGCGCTTTTTCTTCTTTGAGCTGATAGCTCCGAAGAAATGTTCTGACGGTGGTGAGAGTGGAGAAAGACTGTCTCCGTGGCGTAATTCGCTAGCACGATCGGCTGTTAACTGAAAGGTTGGAGGTTCAATCCCTCCCGGAAGTGGTGTGTTGCTTTTTTCTTTGCGCTGATAGCTTTGAAAATATGTTCTGATGGTGGGGAGATTGGAGCACGACTGTCTCCGTGGCGCAATTGGCTAGCGCGATCGGCTGTTAACCGAAAGGTTGGAATTTCGAGCCCTCCCGTGAGTGGTGTGTTGCTTTTTTTCTTTGCGCTGATTGCTTTGAAGATATGTTCTGATGGTGGTGAGAGTGGAGCACGACTGTCTCCGTGGCGCAATTGGCTAGCGCGTTCGGCCGTTAACCGAAAGGCTGGAGGTTCGAGCCCACCCGGTGGTGGTGTGGCACTTTATTTTCTTTGGGCTGATAGCTCTGAAGAAATGTTCTGACGGTAGTGAGAGTGGAGCACGACTGTCTCCGTGGCGCCATTGGCTAGCGCGATCAGCTGTTAACCGAAAGGTTGGAGGTTCGAGCCCACCCGGTGGTGGTGCGGCGCTTTTTATTCTTTGAGCTGATAGCTCTGAAGAAATGTTCTGACGGTAGTGAGAGTGGAGCACGACTGTCTCCATGGCGCAATTGGCTAGCGCGATCGGCTGTTAACCGAAAGGTTGTAGTTTCGAGCCTTCCCGGGAGTGGTGTGTTGCTCTTTTCTTTTCGCTGATAGCTTTGGAGATATGTTCTGATGGTGGTGAGAGTGGAGCACGATTGTCTCCGTGGCGCAATTGGCTAGCGCGATCGGCTGTTAACCGAAAGGCTGGAGGTTCAAGCCCACCCGGTAAAGGTGCGACGCTTTTATTTTCTTTGGGCTGATAGCTCTGAAGAAATGTTCTGACGGTGGTGAGAGCGGAGCACGACTGTCTCCGTGGCGCCATTGGCTAGCGCGACCGGCTGTTAACCGAAAGGTTTGAGGTTCGAGCCCACCCGGTGGTGGTGCAGCGTTTCTTTTTCATTGGGCTGATAGCTCTGAAGAAATGTTCTGACAGTGTGGTGAGAGTGGAGCACGACTGCCTCCGTGGCCCAATTGGCTAGCGCGATCGGCTGTTAACCTAAAGGTTGGAGGTTCGAGCCCACCCCGTGGTGGTGCGGCGCTTTTCCTTACTTGAGCTGATAGCTCTGAAGAAACGTTCTGACGGTGGTGAGAGTGGAGCACGACTGTCTCCGTGGCACAATTGGCTAGCGCGTTCGGCCGTTAACCGAAAGGCTGGAAGTTCGAGCCCACCCGGTGGTGGTGTGGCGCTTTTTTTTCTTTGGGCTGATAGCTCTGAAGAAATGTACTGACGGTGGTGAGAGCGGAGCACGTCTGTCTCCGTGGCGCCATTGGCTAGCGCGATCGGCTGTTAACCGAGAGGTTGGAGGTTCGAGCCCACCCGGTGGTGGTGCGGCGTTTCTTTTTCTTCGGGCTGATAGCTCTGAAGAAATGTTCTGACAGTGGTCAGAGTGGAGCACGACTGCCTACGTGGTCCAATTGGCTAGCGCGATCGGCTGTTAACCGAAATGTTGGAGGTTCGATCCCTCCCGGGAGTGATGTGTTGCTTTTTTCTTTGCGCTGATAGCTTTGAAGATATGTTCTGATGGTGGTGAGAGTGGAGCACGACTGTCTCCGTGGCACAAATGGCTAGCGCGTTCGGCCGTTAACCGAAAGGCTGGAAGTTCGAGCCCACCCGGTGCTGGTGTGGCGCTTTTTTTTCTTTGGGCTGATAGCTCTGAAGAAATGTACTGACGGTGGTGAGAGTGGTGCACGACTGTCCCCGTGGCGCAATTGGCTAGCGCAATGGGCCCTTAACCGAAAGGTTGGAGGTTCGAGACCACTCGGTGGAGGTGCGGCGCTTTTTTTCCTTTGGGCTGATAGCTCTAAAGAAATGTTCTGACGGTGGTGAGAGTGGAGCACGACTGTCTCCGTGGCGCAATTGGCTAGCGCGATCGGCTGTTAACCGAAAAGTTGGAGGTTCAATCCCTCCCGGAAGTGGTGTGTTGCTTTTTTCTTTGCGCTGATAGCTTTGAAAATATGTTCTGATGGTGGGGAGATTGGAGCACGACTGTCTCCGTGGCGCAATTGGCTAGCGCGATCGGCTGTTAACCGAAAGGTTGGATTTCGAGCCCTCCCGTGAGTGGTGTGTTGCTTTTTTTCTTTGCGCTGATTGCTTTGAAGATATGTTCTGATGGTGGTGAGAGTAGAGCACGACTGTCTCCGTGGCGCAATTGGCTAGCGCGTTCGGCCGTTAACCGAAAGGCTGGAGGTTCGAGCCCACCCGGTGGTGGTGTGGCACTTTATTTTCTTTGGGCTGATAGCTCTGAAGAAATGTTCTGACGGTAGTGAGAGTGGAGCACGACTGTCTCCGTGGCGCCATTGGCTAGCGCGATCAACTGTTAACCGAAAGGTTGGAGGTTCGAGCCCACCCGGTGGTGGTGCGGCGCTTTTTATTCTTTGAGCTGATAGCTCTGAAGAAATGTTCTGACGGTAGTGAGAGTGGAGCACGACTGTCTCCATGGCGCAATTGGCTAGCGCGATCGGCTGTTAACCGAAAGGTTGTAGTTTCGAGCCTTCCCGGGAGTGGTGTGTTGCTCTTTTCTTTTCGCTGATAGCTTTGGAGATATGTTCTGATGGTGGTGAGAGTGGAGCACGATTGTCTCCGTGGCGCAATTGGCTAGCGCGATCGGCTGTTAACCGAAAGGCTGGAGGTTCAAGCCCACCCGGTAAAGGTGCGACGCTTTTATTTTCTTTGGGCTGATAGCTCTGAAGAAATGTTCTGACGGTGGTGAGAGCGGAGCACGACTGTCTCCGTGGCGCCATTGGCTAGCGCGACCGGCTGTTAACCGAAAGGTTTGAGGTTCGAGCCCACCCGGTGGTGGTGCAGCGTTTCTTTTTCATTGGGCTGATAGCTCTGAAGAAATGTTCTGACAGTGTGGTGAGAGTGGAGCACGACTGCCTCCGTGGCCCAATTGGCTAGCGCGATCGGCTGTTAACCTAAAGGTTGGAGGTTCGAGCCCACCCCGTGGTGGTGCGGCGCTTTTTCTTACTTGAGCTGATAGCTCTGAAGAAACGTTCTGACGGTGGTGAGAGTGGAGCACGACTGTCTCCGTGGCACAATTGGCTAGCGCGTTCGGCCGTTAACCGAAAGGCTGGAAGTTCGAGCCCACCCGGTGGTGGTGTGGCGCTTTTTTTTCTTTGGGCTGATAGCTCTGAAGAAATGTACTGACGGTGGTGAGAGCGGAGCACGTCTGTCTCCGTGGCGCCATTGGCTAGCGCGATCGGCTGTTAACCGAGAGGTTGGAGGTTCGAGCCCACCCGGTGGTGGTGCGGCGTTTCTTTTTCTTCGGGCTGATAGCTCTGAAGAAATGTTCTGACAGTGGTCAGAGTGGAGCACGACTGCCTACGTGGTCCAATTGGCTAGCGCGATCGGCTGTTAACCGAAAGGTTGGAGGTTCGAGCCCACCCGGTGGTGGTGCGGCGCTTTTTCTTCTTTGAGCTGATAGCTCCGAAGAAATGTTCTGACGGTGGTGAGAGTGGAGCACGACTGTCTCCGTGGCGCAATTGGCTAGCGCGATCGGCTGTTAACCGAAAAGTTGGAGGTTCGATCCCTCCCGGGAGTGGTGTGTTGCTTTTTTCTTTGCGCTGATAGCTTTGAAGATACGTTCTGATGGTGGTGAGAGTGGAGCACGACTGTCTCCGTTGCGCAATTGGCTAGCGCGTTCGGCCGTTAACCGAAAGGCTGGTGGTTCGAGACCACTCGGTGGAGGTGCGGCGCTTTTTTTTCCTTTGGGCTTATAGCTCTGAGGAAATGTTCTGATGGTGGGGAGATTGGAGCACGACTGTCTCCGTGGCGCAATTGGCTAGCGCGATCGGCTGTTAACCAAAAGGTTGGAATTTCGAGCCCTCCCGTGAGTAGTGTGTTGCTTTTTTCTTTGCGCTGATAGCTTTGAAGATACGTTCTGATGGTGGTGAGAGTGGAGCACGACTGTCTCCGTGGCGCAATTGGCTAGCGCGTTCGGCCGTTAACCGAAAGGCTGGAGGTTCGAGCCCACCCGGTGGTGGTGTGGCGCTTTTTTTTCTTTGGGCTGATAGCTCTGAAGAAATGTTCTGACGGTGGTGAGAGCGGAGCACGACTGTCTCCGTGGCGCCATTGGCTAGCGCGACCGGCTGTTAACAAGGAGTTTTCAGGTTCGAACCCACCCGGTGGTGGTGCGGCGTTTCTTTTTCTTTGGGCTGATAGCTCTGAAGAAATGTTCTGACAGTGTGGTGAGAGTGGAGCACGACTGCCTCCGTGGCCCAATTGGCTAGCGCGATCGGCTGTTAACCGAAAGGTTCGAGGTTCAAGCGCTCCCGGGAGTGGTGTGTTGCTCTTTTCTTTTCGCTGATAGCTTTGGAGATATGTTCTGATGGTGGTGAGAGTGGAGCACGACTGTCTCCGTGGCGCAATTGGCTAGCGCGATCGGCTGTTAACCGAAAGGCTGGAGGTTCGAGCCCACCCGGTGGAGGTGCGGCGCTTTTTTTTTCTTTCGGCTGATAGCTCTGAAGAAATGTTCTGACGGTGGTGAGAGCGGAGCACGACTGTCTCCGTCGCGCCATTGGCTAGCGCGACCAGCTGTTAACCAAGAGGTTGGAGGTTCGAGCCCACCCGGTGGTGGTGCGGCGCTTTTTCTTCTTTGAGCTGATAGCTCTGAAGAAATGTTCTGACGGTGGTGAGAGTGGAGCACGATTGTCTCCGTGGCGCGATTGGCTAGCGCGTTCGGCTGTTAACCGAAAGGTTGGAGGTTCGAGCCCACTCGGGGGTGGTGCGGCGCTTTTTTTTCTTTGGGCTGATAGTCTGAAGAAATGTTCTGTGGTGGTGAGAGTGGTGCACGACTGTCTCCGTGGCGCAAATGGCTTGCACAATGGGCCCTTAACCGAAAGGTTGGAGGATCGAGCCCACTCGGTGGAGGCGCGGCGCTTTTTTTCCTTTGGGCTGATAGCTCTGAGGAAATGTTCTGACGGTGGTGAGAGTGGAGCACGACTGTCTCCGTGGCGCAATTGGCTAGCGCGATCGGCTGTTAACCGAAATGTTGGAGGTTCGATCCCTCCCGGGAGTGATGTGTTGCTTTTTTCTTTGCGCTGATAGCTTTGAAGATATGTTCTGATGGTGGTGAGAGTGGAGCACGACTGTCTCCGTGGCACAAATGGCTAGCGCGTTCGGCCGTTAACCGAAAGGCTGGAAGTTCGAGCCCACCCGGTGCTGGTGTGGCGCTTTTTTTTCTTTGGGCTGATAGCTCTGAAGAAATGTACTGACGGTGGTGAGAGTGGTGCACGACTGTCCCCGTGGCGCAATTGGCTAGCGCAATGGGCCGTTAACCGAAAGGTTGGAGGTTCGAGACCACTCGGTGGAGGTGCGGCGCTTTTTTTCCTTTGGGCTGATAGCTCTAAGGAAATGTTCTGACGGTGGTGAGAGTGGAGCACGACTTTCTCCGTGGCGCAATTGGCTAGCGCGATCGGCTGTTAACCGAAAAGTTGGAGGTTCAATCCCTCCCGGAAGTGGTGTGTTGCTTTTTTCTTTGCGCTGATAGCTTTGAAGATATGTTCGGATGGTGGGGAGATTGGAGCACGACTGTCTCCGTGGCGCAATTGGCTAGCGCGATCGGCTGTTAACCGAAAGGTTGGAATTTCGAGCCCTCCCGTGAGTGGTGTGTTGCTTTTTTTCTTTGCGCTGATTGCTTTGAAGATATGTTCTGATGGTGGTGAGAGTGGAGCACGACTGTCTCCGTGGCGCAATTGGCTAGCGCGTTCGGCCGTTAACCGAAAGGCTGGAGGTTCGAGCCCACCCGGTGGTGGTGTGGCGCTTTATTTTCTTTGGGCTGATAGCTCTGAAGAAATGTTCTGACGGTGGTGAGAGCGGAGCACGACTGTCTCCGTGGCGCCATTGGCTAGCGCGATCAGCTGTTAACCGAAAGGTTGGAGGTTCGAGCCCACCCGGTCGTGGTGCGGCGCTTTTTATTCTTTCAGCTGATAGCTCTGAAGAAATGTTCTGACGGTGGTGAGAGTGGAGCACGACTGTCTCCATGGCGCAATTGGCTAGCGCGATCGGCTGTTAACCGAAAGGTTGTAGCTTCGAGCCTTCCCGGGAGTGGTGTGTTGCTCTTTTCTTTTCGCTGATAGCTTTGGAGATATGTTCTGATGGTGGTGAGAGTGGAGCACGACTGTCTCCGTGGCGCAATTGGCTAGCGCGATCGGCTGTTAACTGAAAGGCTGGAGGTTCGAGCCCACCCGGTGGAGGTGCGGCGCTTTTTTTTTCTTTCGGCTGATAGCTCTGAAGAAATGTTCTGACGGTGGTGAGAGCGGAGCACGACTGTCTCCGTGGCGCCATTGGCTAGCGCGACCAGCTGTTAACCGAGAGGTTTGAGGTTCGAGCCCACCCGGTGGTGGTGCGGCGTTTCTTTTTCTTTGGGCTGATAGCTCTGAATAAATGTTCTGACAGTGTGGTGAGAGTGGAGCACGACTGCCTCCGTGGCCCAATTGGATAGCGCGATCGGCTGTTAACCAAATGGTTGGAGGTTCGAGCCCACCCGGTGGTGGTGCGGCGCTTTTTCTTCTTTGAGCTGATAGCTCTGAAGAAATGTTCTGACGGTGGTGAGAGTGGAGCACGATTGTCTCCGTGGCGCGATTGGCTAGCGCGTTCGGCAGTTAACCGAAAGGTTGGAGGTTCGAGCCCACCCGGTGGTGGTGCGGCGCTTTTTTTTGTTTGGGCTGATAGTCTGAAGAAATGTTCTGTGGTGGTGAGATTGGTGCACGACTGTCTCCGTGGCGCAAATGGCTAGCACAATGGGCCCTTAACCGAAAGGTTGGAGGATCGAGCACACTCGGTGGAGGCGCGGCGCTTTTTTTCCTTTGGGCTGATAGCTCTGAGGAAATGTTCTGACGGTGGTGAGAGTGGAGCACGACTGTCTCCGTGGAGCAATTGGCTAGCGCGATCGGCTGTTAACCGAAATGTTGGAGGTTCGATCCCTCCCGGGAGTGATGTGTTGCTTTTTTCTTTGCGCTGATAGCTTTGAAGATATGTTCTGATGGTGGGGAGATTGGAGCACGACTGTCTCCGTGGCGCAATTGGATAGCGCGATCGGCCGTTAACCGAAAGGTTGGAATTTCGAGCCCTCCCGTGAGTGGTGTGTTGCTTGTTTCTTTGCGCTGATTGCTTTTAAGATATGTTCTGATGGTGGTGAGAGTGGAGCACGACTGTCTCCGTGGCGCAATTGGCTAGTGCGTTCGGCCGTTAACCGAAAGGCTGGAGGTTCGAGCCCACCCGGTGGTGGTGTGGCGCTTTATTTTCTTTGGGCTGATAGCTCTGAAGAAATGTTCTGACGGTGGTGAAAGCGGAGCACGACTGTCTCCGTGGCGCCATTGGCTAGCGCGATCGGCTGTTAACCGAAAGGTTGGAGGTTCGAGCCCACCCGGTGGAGGTGTGGCGCTTTTTATTCTTTGAACTGATAGCTCTGAAGAAATGTTCTGACGGTGGTGAGAGTGGAGCACGACTGTCTCCGTGGCGCAATTGGCTAGCGCGATCGGCTGTTAACCGAAAGGTTGTAGTTTCGAACCTTCCCGGGAGTGGTGTGTTGCTCTTTTCTTTTCGCTGATAGTTTTGGAGATATGTTCTGATGGTGGTGAGAGTGGAGTACGATTGTCTCCGTGGCGCAATTGGCTAGCGCGATCGGCTGTTAACCGAAAGGCTGGAGGTTCGAGCCCACCCGGTGGAGGTGCGACGCTTTTTTTTTCTTTGGGCTGATAGCTCTGAAGAAATGTTCTGACGGTGGTGAGAGCGGAGCACGGCTGTCTCCGTGGCGCCATTGGCTAGCGCGATCGGCTGTTAACCGAAAGGTTGGAGGTTTGAGCCCATCCAGTGGTGGTGCGGCGCTTTTTCTTACTTGAGCTGATAGCTCTGAAGAAATGTTCTGACGGTGGTGAGAGTGGAGCACGACTGTCTCCGTGGCGCAATTGGCTAGCGCGTTCGGCTGTTAACCGAAAGGTTGGAGGTTCGAGCCCACCCGGTGGTGGTGCGGCGCTTTTTTTCTTTGGGCTGATAGTCTGAAGAAATGTTCTGCGGTGGTGAGAGTGGTGCACGACTGTCTCCGTGGCGCAATTGGCTAGCACAACGGGCCCTTAACCGAAAGGTTGGAGGTTCGAGACCACTCGGTAGAGGTGCGGCGCTTTTTTTCCTTTGGGCTTATAGCTCTGAGGAAATGTTCTGACGGTGGTGAGAGTGGAGCACGACTGTCTCCGTGGCGCAATTGGCTAGCTCGATCGGCTGTTAACCGAAAAGTTGGAGGTTTGATCCCTGCCGGGAGTGGTGTGTTGCTTTATTCTTTGCGCTGATAGCTTTGAAGATATGTTCTGATGGTGGGGAGATTGGAGCCCGACTGTCTCCGTGGCGCAATTGGCTAGCGCGATCGGCTGTGAACCGAAAGGTTGGAATTTCGAGCCCTCCCGTGAGTGGTGTGTTGCTTTTTTCTTTGCGGTGATAGCTTTGAAGATATGTTCTGATGGTGGTGAGAGTGGAGCACGACTGTCTCCGTGGCGCAATTGGCTAGCGCGTTCGGCCGTTAACCGAAAGGCTGGAGGTTCGAGCCCACCCGGTGGTGGTGTGGCGCTTTTTTTTCTTTGGGCTGATAGCTCTGAAGAAATGTTCTGACGGTGGTGAGAGCGGAGCACGACTGTCTCCGTGGCGCCATTGGCTAGCGCGACCGGCTGTTAACCGAGAGTTTTCAGGTTCGAGCCCACCCGGTGGTGGTGCGGCGTTTCTTTTTCTTTGGGCTGATAGCTCTGAAGAAATGTTCTGACAGTGTGGTGAGAGTGGAGCACGACTGCCTCCGTGGCCCAATTGGCTAGCGCGATCGGCTGTTAACCGAAAGGTTCGAGGTTCAAGCCCACCCGGTGGTGGTGCGGCGCTTTTTCTTCTTTGAGCTGATAGCTCTGAAGAAATGTTCTGACGGTGGTGAGAGTGGAGCACGATTGTCTCCGTGGCGCGATTGGCTAGCGCGTGCGGCTGTTAACCGAAAGGTTGGAGGTTCGAGCCCACCCGGTGGTGGTGCGGCGCTTTTTTTCTTTGGGCTGATAGTCTGAAGAAATGTTCTGTGGTGGTGAGAGTGGTGCACGACTGTCCCCGTGGCGCAATTGGCTAGCGCAATGGGCCCTTAACCGAAAGGTTGGAGGTTCGAGACCACTCGGTGGAGGTGCGGCGCTTTCTTTCCTTTGGGCTGATAGCTCTAAGCAAATGTTCTGACGGTGGTGAGAGTGGAGCACGACTGTCTCCGTGGCGCAATTGGCTAGCGCGATCGGCTGTTAACCGAAAAGTTGGAGGTTCAATCCCTCCCGGAAGTGGTGTGTTGCTTTTTTCTTTGCGCTGATAGCTTTGAAAATATGTTCTGATGGTGGGGAGATTGGAGCACGACTGTCTCCGTGGCGCAATTGGCTAGCGCGATCGGCTGTTAACCGAAAGGTTGGAATTTCGAGCCCTCCCGTGAGTGGTGTGTTGCTTTTTTTCTTTGCGCAGATTGCTTTGAAGATATGTTCTGATGGTGGTGAGAGTGGAGCACGACTGTCTCCGTGGCGCAATTGGCTAGCGCGTTCGGCCGTTATCCGAAAGGCTGGAGGTTCGAGCCCACCCGGTGGTGGTGCGGCGCTTTTTATTCTTTGGGCTGATAGCTCTGAAGAAATGTTCTGACGGTGGTGAGAGTGGAGCACGACTGTCTCCGTGGCGCAATTGGCTAGCGCGATCGGCTGTTAACCGAAAGGTTGTAGTTTCGAGCCTTCTCGGGAGTGGTGTGTTGCTCTTTTCTTTTCGCTGATAGCTTTGGAGATACGTTCTGATGGTGGTGAGAGTGGAGCACGATTGTCTCCGTGGCGCAATTGGCTAGCGCGATCGGCTGTTAACCGAAAGGCTGGAGGTTCGAGCCCACCCGGTGGAGGTGCGGCGCTTTTTTTTTCTTTCGGCTGATAGCTCTGAAGAAATTTTCTGACGGTGGTGAGAGCGGAGCACGACTGTCTCCGTGGCGCCATTGGCTAGCGCGACCAGCTGTTAACCGAGAGGTTTGATGTTCGAGCCCACCCGGTGGTGGTGCGGCGTTTCTTTTTCTTTGGGCTGATAGCTCTGAATAAATGTTCTGACAGTGTGGTGAGAGTGGAGCACGACTGCCTCCGTGGCCCAATTGGCTAGCGGGATCGGCTGTTAACCAAATGGTTGGAGGTTCGAGCCCACCCGGTGGTGGTGCGGCGCTTTTTCTTCTTTGAGCTGATAGCTCTGAAGAAATGTTCTGACGGTGGTGAGAGTGGAGCACGATTGTCTCCGTGGCGCGATTGGCTAGCGCGTTCGGCGGTTAACCGAAAGGTTGGAGGTTCGAGCCCACCCGGTGGTGGTGCGGCGCTTTTTTTTCTTTGGGCTGATAGTCTGAAGAAATGTTCTGTGGTGGTGAGAGTGGTGCACGACTGTCTCCGCGGCGCAATTGACTAGCACAATGGGCCCTTAACCGAAAGGTTGGAGGATCGAGCACACTCGGTGGAGGCGCGGCGCTTTTTTTCCTTTGGGCTGATAGCTCTGAGGAAATGTTCTGACGGTGGTGAGAGTGGAGCACGACTGTCTCCGTGGAGCAATTGGCTAGCGCGAGCGGCTGTTAACCGAAATGTTGGAGGTTCGATCCCTCCCGGGAGTGATGTGTTGCTTTTTTCTTTGCGCTGATAGCTTTGAAGATATGTTCTGATGGTGGGGAGATTGGAGCACGACTGTCTCCGTGGCGCAATTGGCTAGCGCGATCGGCTGTTAACCGAAAGGTTGGAACTTCGAGCCCTCCCGTGAGTGGTGTGTTGCTTTTTTCTTTGCGCTAATTGCTTTTAAGATATGTTCTGTAGGTGGTGAGAGTGGAGCACGACTGTCTCCGTGGCGCAATTGGCTAGCGCGTTCGGCCGTTAACCGAAAGGCTTGAGGTTCGAGCCCACCCGGTAGTGGTGTGGCGCTTTATTTTCTTTGGGCTGATAGCTCTGAAGAAATGTTCTGACGGTGGTGAAAGCGGAGCACGACTGTCTCCGTGGCGCCATTGGCTAGCGCGATCGGCTGTTAACCGAAAGGTTGGAGGTTCGAGCCCAGCCGGTGGAGGTGCGGCGCTTTTTATTCTTTGAGCTGATAGCTCTGAAGAAATGTTCTGACGGTGGTGAGAGCGGAGCACGACTGTCTCCGTGGCGCCATTGGCTAGCGCGACCGGCTGTTAACCGAAAGGTTTGAGGTTCGAGCCCACCCGGTGGTGGTGCAGCGTTTCTTTTTCATTGGAATGATAGCTCTGAAGAAATGTTCTGACAGTGTGGTGAGAGTGGAGCACGACTGCCTCCGTGGCCCAATTGGCTAGCGCGATCGGCTGTTAACCGAAAGGTTGGAGGTTCGAGCCCACCCCGTGGTGGTGCGGCGCTTTTTCTTACTTGAGCTGATAGCTCTGAAGAAACGTTGTGACGGTGGTGAGAGTGGAGCACGACTGTCTCCGTGGCGCAATTGGGTAGCGCGTTCGGCTGTTAACCGAAAGGTTGGAGGTTCGAGCCCACCCGGTGGTGGTGCGGCGCTTTTTTTCTTTGGGCTGATAGTCTGAAGAAATGTTCTACGGTGGTGAGAGTGGTGCTCGACTGTCTCCGTGGCGCAATCGGCTAGCGCAATGGGCCCTTAACCGAAAGGTTAGAGGTTCGAGCCCACTCGGTGGAGGCGCGGCGCTTTTTTTCCTTTGGGCTGATAGCTCTGAGGAAATGTTCGGACGGTGGTGAGAGTTTAGCACGACTGTCTCCGTGGCGCAATTGGCTAGCGCGATCGGCTGTTAACCGAAAAGTTGGATGTTCGATCCCTCCCGGGAGTGGTGTGTTGCTTATTTCTTTGCGCTGATAGCTTTGAAGATATGTTCTGATGGTGGGGAGATTGGAGCACGACTGTCTCTGTGGCGCTATTGGCTAGCGCAATCGGCAGTTAACCGAAAGGTTAGAATTTCGAGCCCTCCCGGGAGTGGTGTGTTGCTTTTTTCTTTGTGCTGATAGCTTTGAAGATATGTTCTGATGGTGGTGAGAGTGGAGCACGACTGTCTCCGTGGCGCAATTGGCTAGCGCGTTCGGCCGTTAACCGAAAGGCTTGAGGTTCGAGCCCAGCCGGTGGAGGTGCGGCGCTTTTTATTCTTTGAGCTGATAGCTCTGAAGAAATGTTCTGACGGTGGTGAGAGCGGAGCACGACTGTCTCCGTGGCGCCATTGGCTAGCGCGACCGGCTGTTAACCGAAAGGTTTGAGGTTCGAGCCCACCCGGTGGTGGTGCAGCGTTTCTTTTTCATTGGAATGATAGCTCTGAAGAAATGTTCTGACAGTGTGGTGAGAGTGGAGCACGACTGCCTCCGTGGCCCAATTGGCTAGCGCGATCGGCTGTTAACCGAAAGGTTGGAGGTTCGAGCCCACCCCGTGGTGGTGCGGCGCTTTTTCTTACTTGAGCTGATAGCTCTGAAGAAACGTTGTGACGGTGGTGAGAGTGGAGCACGACTGTCTCCGTGGCGCAATTGGGTAGCGCGTTCGGCTGTTAACCGAAAGGTTGGAGGTTCGAGCCCACCCGGTGGTGGTGCGGCGCTATTTTTCTTTGGGCTGATAGTCTGAAGAAATGTTCTACGGTGGTGAGAGTGGTGCTCGACTGTCTCCGTGGCACAATTGGCTAGCGCGTTCGGCCGTTAACCGAAAGGCTGGAAGTTCGAGCCCACCCGGTGGTGGTGTGGCGCTTTTTTTTCTTTGGGCTGATAGCTCTGAAGAAATGTACTGACGGTGGTGAGAGCGGAGCACGACTGTCTCCGTGGCGCCATTGGCTAGCGCGATCGGCTGTTAACCGAAAGGTTGGAGGTTCGAGCCCACCCGGTGGTGGTGCGGCGCTTTTTCCTTTTTGAGCTGATAGCTCTGAAGAAATGTTCTGACTGTGGTGAGAGTGGAGAGAGACTGTCTCCGTGGCGTAATTCGCTAGCGCGATCGGCTGTTAACTGAAAGGTTGGAGGTTCGAGCCCTCCCGGGAGTGGTGTTGCTTTTTTTTCTTTGGACTGATAGCTTTGAAGTTATGTTCTGATGGTGGTGAGAGTGGAGCACGACTGTCTCTATGGCGCAATTGGCTAGCGCGTTCGGCTGTTAACCGAAAGGTTGGAGGTTCGAGCCCACCCGGTGGTGGTGCGGCGCTTTTTTTCTTTGGGCTGATAGTCTGAAGAAATGTTCTGCGGTGGTGAGAGTGGTGCTCGACTGTCTCCGTGGCGCAATTGGCTAGCACAACGGGCCCTTAACCGAAAGGTTGGAGGTTCGAGACCACTCGGTGGAGGTGCGGCGCTTTTTTTCCTTTGGGCTTATAGCTCTGAGGAAATGTTCTGACGGTGGTGAGAGTGGAGCACGACTGTCTCCGTGGCGCAATTGGCTAGCGCGATCGGCTGTTAACCGTAAAGTTGGAGGTTCGATTCCTCCCGGGAGTGGTGTGTTGCTTTTTTCTTTGCGCTGATAGCTTTGAAGATATGTTGTGATGGTGGGGAGATTGGAGCACGACTGTCTCCGTGGCGCAATTGGCTAGCGCGATCGGCTGTTAACCGAAAGGTTGGAATTTCAAGCCCTCCCGTGAGTAGTGTGTTGCTTTTTTCTTTGCGCTGATAGCTTTGAAGATATGTTCTGATGGTGGTGAGAGTGGAGCACGACTGTCTCCGTGGCCCAATTGGCTAGCGCGTTCGGCCGTTAACCGAAAGACTGGACGTTCGAGCCCACCCGGTGGTGGTGTGGTGCTTTTTTTTCTTTGGGCTGATAGCTCTGAAGAAATGTTCTGACGGTGGTGAGAGCGGAGCACGACTGTCTCCGTGGCGCCATTGGCTAGCGCGTTCGGCTGTTAACCGAGAGTTTTCAGGTTCGAGCCCACCCGGTGGTGGTGCGGGGTTTCTTTTTCTTTGGGCTGATAGCTCTGAAGAAATGTTCTGACAGTGTGGTGAGAGTGGAGCACGACTGCCTCCGTGGCCCAATTGGCTAGCGCGATCGGCTGTTAACCGAAAGGTTCGAGGTTCAAGCGCTCCCGGTAGTGGTGTGTTGCTCTTTTCTTTTCGCTGATAGCTTTGGAGATATATTCTGATGGTGGTGAGAGTGGAGCACGACTGTCTCCGTGGCGCAATTGGCTAGCGCGATCGGCTGTTAACCGAAAGGCTGGAGGTTCGAGCCCACCCGGTGGTGGTGCGGCGCTTTTTTTTCTTTGGGCTGATAGTCTGAAGAAATGTTCTGTGGTAGTGAGAGTGGTGCACGACTGTCTCCGTGGCGCAAATGGCTAGCACAATGGGCCCTTAACCGAAAAGTTGGAGGATCGAGCCCACTCGGTGGAGGCGCGGCGCTTTTTTTCCTTTGGGCTGATAGCTCTGAGGAAATGTTCTGACGGTGGTGAGAGTGGAGCACGACTGTCTCCGTGGCGCAATTGGCTAGCGCGATCGGCTGTTAACCGAAAGGTTGTAGTTTCGAGCCTTCACTGGAGTGGTGTGTTGCTTTTTTCTTTTCGCTGATAGCTATGGAGATATGTTCTGATGGTGGTGAGAGTGGAGCACGATTGTCTCCGTGGCGCAATTGGCTAGCGCGATCGGCTGTTAACCGAAAGGCTGGAGGTTCAAGCCCACCCGGTGGAGGTGCGACGCTTTTATTTTCTTTGGGCTGATAGCTCTGAAGAAATGCTCTAACGGTGGTGAGAGCGGAGCACGACTGTCTCCGTGGCGCCATTGGCTAGCGCGACCGGCTGTTAACCGAAAGGTTTGAGGTTCGAGCCCACCCGGTGGTGGTGCAGCGTTTCTTTTTCATTGGGCTGATAGCTCTGAAGAAATGTTCTGACAGTGTGGTGAGAGTGGAGCACGACTGCCTCCGTGGCCCAATTGGCTAGCGCGATCGGCTGTTAACCGAAAGGTTGGAGGTTCGAGCCCACCCCGTGGTGGTGCGACGCTTTTTCTTACTTGAGCTGATAGCTCTGAAGAAACGTTCTGACGGTGGTGAGAGTGGAGCACGACTGTCTCCGTGGCGCAATTGGCTAGCGCGTTCGGCTGTTAACCGAATGGTTGGAGGTTCGAGCCCACCCAGTGGTGGTGCGGCGCTTTTTTTCTTTGGGCTGATAGTCTGAAGAAATGTTCTGCGGTGGTGAGAGTGGTGCTCGACTGTCTCCGTGGCGCAATTGGCTAGCGCAATGGGCCCTTAACCGAAAGGTTAGAGGTTCGAGCCCACTCGGTGGAGGCGCGGCGCTTTTTTTCCTTTGGGCTGATAGCTCTGAGGAAATGTTCTGACGGTGGTGAGAGTTTAGCACGACTGTCTCCGTGGCGCAATTGGCTAGCGCGATCGGCTGTTAACCGAAAAGTTGGAGGTTCGATCCCTCCCGGGAGTGGTGTGTTGCTTATTTCTTTGCGCTGATAGCTTCGAAGATATGTTCTGATGGTGGGGAGATTGGAGCACGACTGTCTCCGTGGCGCTATTGGCTAGCGCAATCGGCTGTTAACCGAAAGGTTAGAATTTCGAGCCCTCCCGGGAGTGGTGTGTTGCTTTTTTCTTTGTGCTGATAGCTTTGAAGATATGTTCTGATGGTGGTGAGAGTGGAGCACGACTGTCTCCGTGGCACAATTGGCTAGCGCGTTCGGCCGTTAACCGAAAGGCTGGAAGTTCGAGCCCACCCGGTGGTGGTGTGGCGCTTTTTTTCTTTGGGCTGATAGCTCTGAAGAAATGTACTGACGGTGGTGAGAGCGGAGCACGACTGTCTCCGTGGCGCCATTGGCTAGCGCGATCGGCTGTTAACCGAGAGGTTGGAGGTTCGAGCCCGACCGGTGGTGGTGCGGCGTTTCTTTTTCTTCGGGCTGATAGCTCTGAAGAAATGTTCTGACAGTGGTCAGAGTGGAGCACGACTGCCTCCGTGGTCCAATTGGCTAGCGCGATCGGCTGTTAACCGAAAGGTTGGAAGTTCGAGCCCACCCGGTGGTGGTGTGTTGCTTTTTTCTTTGCGCTGATAGCTATGAAGATATGTTCTGATGGTGGGGAGATTGGAGCACGACTGTCTCCGTGGCGCAATTGGTTAGCGCGATCGGCTGTTAACCGAAAGGTTGGAATTTCGAGCCCTCCCGTGAGTAGTGTGTTGCTTTTTTCTTTGCGCTGATAGCTTTGAAGATACCTTCTGATGGTGGTGAGAGTGGAGCACGACTGTCTCCGCTGCGCAATTGGCTAGCGCGTTCGGCCGTTAACCGAAAGGCTGGAGGTTCGAGCCCACCCGGTGGTGGTGTGGCGCTTTTTTTTCTTTGGGCTGATAGCTCTGAAGAAATGTTCTGACGGTGGTGAGAGCGGAGCACGACTGTCTCCGTGGCGCCATTGGCTAGCGCGACCGGCTGTTAACCGAGAGTTTTCAGGTTCGAGCCCACCCGGTGGTGGTGCGGCGTTTCTTTTTCTTTGGGCTGATAGCTCTGACGAAATGTTCTGACAGTGTGGTGAGAGTGGAGCACGACTGCCTCCGTGGCCCAATTGGCTAGCGCGATCGGCTGTTAACCGAAAGGTTCGAGGTTCAAGCGCTCCCGGGAGTGGTGTGTTGCTCTTTTCTTTTCGCTGATAGCTTTGGAGATATGTTCTGATGGTGGTGAGAGTGGAGCACGACTGTCTCCGTGGCGCAATTGGCTAGCGCGATCGGCTGTTAACCGAAAGGCTGGAGGTTCGAGCCCACCCGGTGGAGGTGCGGCGCTTTTTTTTTCTTTCGGCTGATAGCTCTGAAGAAATGTTCTGAAGATGGTGAGAGCGGAGCACGACTGTCTCCGTGGCGCCATTGGCTAGCGCGACCAGCTGTTAACCGAGAGGTTTGAGGTTCGAGCCCACCCGGTGGTGGTGCGGCATTTCTTTTTCTTTGGGCTGATAGCTCTGAATAAATGTTCTGACAGTGTGGTGAGAGTGGAGCACGACTGCCTCCGTAGCCCAATTGGCTAGCGCGATCGGCTGTTAACCGAAAAGTTGGAGGTTCGATCCCTCCCGGGAGTGGTGTGTTGCTTTTTTCTTTGCGGTGATAGCTTTGAAGATATGTTCTGATGGTGGTGAGAGTGGAGCAGGACTGTCTCCGTGGCGCAATTGGCTAGCGCGTTCGGCCGTTAACCGAAAGGCTGGAGGTTCGAGCCCACCCGGTGGTGGTGTGGCGCTTTTTTTCTTTGGGCTGATAGCTCTGAAGAAATGTTCTGACGGTGGTGAGAGCGGAGCACGACTGTCTCCGTGGCGCCATTGGCTAGCGCGACCGGCTGTTAACCGAGAGTTTTCAGGTTCGAGCCCGCCCGATGGTGGTGCGGCGTTTCTTTCTCTTTGGGCTGATAGCTCTGAAGAAATGTTCTGACAGTGTGGTGAGAGTGGAGCACGACTGCCTCCGTGGCCCAATTGGCTAGCGCGATCGGCTGTTAACCGAAAGGTTCGAGGTTCAAGCGCTCCCGGGAGTGGTGTGTTGCTCTTTTCTTTTCGCTGATAGCTTTGGAGATATGTTCTGATGGTGGTGAGAGTGGAGCACGACTGTCTCCGTGGCGCAATTGGCTAGCGCGATCGGCTGTTAACCGAAAGGCTGGAGGTTCGAGCCCACCCGGTGGAGGTGCGGCGCTTTTTTTTCTTTCGGCTGATAGCTATGAAGAAATGTTCTGACGGTGGTGAGAGCGGAGCACGACTGTCTCCGTGGCGCCATTGGCTAGCGCGTTCGGCTGTTAACCGAAAGGTTGGAGGTTCGAGCCCACCCGGTGGTGGTGCGGCGCTTTTTTTTCTTTGGGCTGATAGTCTCAAGAAATGTTCTGTGGTGGTGAGAGTGGTGCACGACTGTCTCCGTGGCGCAAATGGCTAGCTCAATGGGCCCTTAACCGAAAGGTTGGAGGATCGAGCCCACTCGGTGGGGGCGCGGCGCTTTTTTTCCTTTGGGCTGATAGCTCTGAGGAAATGTTCTGACGGTGGTGAGAGTGGAGCACGACTGTCTCCGTGGCGCAATTGGCTAGCGCGATCGGCTGTTAACCGAAATGTTGGAGGTTCGATCCCTCCCGGGAGTGATGTGTTGCTTTTTTCTTTGCGCTGATAGCTTGGAAGATATGTTCTGATGGTGGTGAGAGTGGAGCACGACTGTCTCCGTGGCACAAACGGCTAGCGCGTTCTGCCGTTAACCGAAAGGCTGGAAGTTCGAGCCCACCCGGTGCTGGTGTGGCGCTTTTTTTTCTTTGGGCTGATAGCTCTGAAGAAATGTACTGACGGTGGTGAGAGTGGTTCACGACTGTCCCCGTGGCGCAATTGGCTAGCGCAATGGGCCCTTAACCGAAAGGTTGGAGGTTCGAGACCACTCGGTGGAGGTGCGGCGCTTTTTTTCCTTTGGGCTGATAGCTCTAAGGAAATGTTCTGACGGTGGTGAGAGTGGAGCACGACTGTCTCCGTGGCGCAATTGGCTAGCGCGATCGGCTGTTAACCGAAAAGTTGGAGGTTCAATCCCTCCCGGAAGTGGTGTGTTGCTTTTTTCTTTGCGCTGATTGCTTTTAAGATATGTTCTGATGGTGGTGAGAGTGGAGCACGACTGTCTCCGTGGCGCAATTGGCTAGCGCGTTCGGCCGTTAACCGAAAGGCTGGAGGTTCGAGCCCACCCGGTGGTGGTGTGGCGCTTTATTTTCTTTGGGCTGATAGCTCTGAAGAAATGTTCTGACGGTGGTGAGAGCGGAGCACGACTGTCTCCGTGGCGCCATTGGCTAGCGCGATCGGCTGTTAAGCGAAAGGTTGGAGGTTCGAGCCCACCCGGTGGAGGTGCGGCGCTTTTTATTCTTTGAGCTGATAGCTCTGAAGAAATGTTCTGACGGTGGTGAGAGTGGAGCACGACTGTCTCCGTGGCGCAATTGGCTAGCGCGATCGGCTGTTAACCGAAAGGTTGTAGTTTCGAGCCTTCCCGAGAGTGGTGTGTTGCTCTTTTCTTTTCGCTGATAGCTTTGGAGATATGTTCTGATGGTGGTGAGAGTGGAGTACGATTGTCTCCGTGGCGCAATTGGCTAGCGCGATCGGCTCTTAACCGAAAGGCTGGAGGTTCGAGCCCACCCGGTGGAGGTGCGACGCTTTTTTTTCTTTGGGCTGATAGCTCTGAAGAAATGTTCTGACGGTGGTGAGAGCGGAGCACGACTGTCTCCGTGGCGCCATTGGCTAGCGCGACCGGCTGTTAACCGAAAGGTTTGAGGTTCGAGCCCACCCGGTGGTGGTGCGGCGTTTCTTTTTCATTGGGCTGATAGCTCTGAAGAAATGTTCTGACAGTGTGGTGAGAGTGGAGCACGACTGCCTCCGTGGCCCAATTGGCTAGCGCGATCGGCTGTTACCCGAAAGGTTGGAGGTTCGAGCCCATCCGGTGGTGGTGCGGCGCTTTTTCTTACTTGAACTGATAGCTCTGAAGAAATGTTCTGACGGTGGTGAGAGTGGAGCACGACTGTCTCCGTGGCGCAATTGGCTAGCGCGTTCGGCTGTTAACCGAAAGGCTGGAGGTTCGAGCCCACCCGGTGGTGGTGCAGCGCTTTTTTTCTTTGGGCTGATAGTCTGAAGAAATGTTCTGCGGTGGTGAGAGTGGTGCACGACTGTCTCCGTGGCGCAATTGGCTAGCGCAACGGGCCCTTAACCGAAAGGTTGGAGGTTCGAGACCACTCGGTGGACGTGCGGCGCTTTTTTTCCTTTGGGCTTATAGCTCTGAGGAAATGTTCTGTCGGTGATGAGAGTGGAGCACGACTGTCTCCGTGGCGCAATTGGCTAGCTCGATCGGCTGTTAACCGAAAAGTTGGAGGTTCGATCTCTCCCGGGAGTGGTGTGTTGCTTTATTCTTTGCGCTGATAGCTTTGAAGATATGTTCTGATGGTGGGGAGATTGGAGCCCGACTGTCTCCGTGGCGCAATTGGCTAGCGCGATCGGCTGTTAACCGAAAGGTTGGAATTTCGAGCCCTCCCGTGAGTGGTGTGTTGCTTTTTTCTTTGCGGTGATAGCTTTGAAGATATGTTCTGATGGTGGTGAGAGTGGAGCACGACTGTTTCCGTGGCGCAATTGGCTAGCGCGTTCGGCCGTTAACCGAAAGGCTGGAGGTTCGAGCCCACCCGGTGGTGGTGTGGCGCTTTTTTTTCTTTGGGCTGATAGCTCTGAAGAAATGTTCTGACGGTGGTGAGAGCGGAGCACGACTGTCTCCGTGGCGCCATTGGCTAGCGCGACCGGCTGTTAACCGAGAGTTTTCAGGTTCGAGCCCACCCGGTGGTGGTGCGGCGTTTCTTTTTCTTTGGGCTGATAGCACTGAAGAAATGTTCTGACAGTGTGGTGAGAGTGGAGCACGACTGCCTCCGTGGCCCAATTGGCTAGCGCGATCGGCTGTTAACCGAAAGGTTCGAGGTTCAAGCCCACCCGGTGGTGGTGCGGCGCTTTTTCTTCTTTGAGCTGATAGCTCTGAAGAAATGTTCTGACGGTGGTGAGAGTGGAGCACGATTGTCTCCGTGGCGCGATTGGCTAGCGCGTTCGGCTGTTAACCGAAAGGTTGGAGGTTCGAGCCCACCCGGTGGTGGTGCGGCGCTTTTTTTTCTTTGGGCTGATAGTCTGAAGAAATGTTCTGTGGTGGTGAGAGTGGTGCACGACTGTCTCCGTGGCGCAAATGGCTAGCTCAATGGGCCCTTAACCGAAAGGTTGGAGGATCGAGCCCACTCGGTGGAGGCGTGGCGCTTTTTTTCCTTTGGGCTGATAGCTCTGAGGAAATGTTCTGACGGTGGTGAGAGTGGAGCACGACTGTCTCCGTGGCGCAATTGGCTAGCGCGATCGGCTGTTAACCGAAATGTTGGAGGTTCGATCCCTCCCGGGAGTGATGTGTTGCTTTTTTCTTTGCGCTGATAGCTTGGAAGATATGTTCTGATGGTGGTGAGAGTGAAGCACGGCTGTCTCCGTGGCACAAACGGCTAGCGCGTTCGGCCGTTAACCGAAAGGCTGGAAGTTCGAGCCCACCCGGTGCTGGTGTGGCGCTTTTTTTTCTTTGGGCTGATAGCTTTGAAGAAATGTACTGACGGTGGTGAGAGTGGTTCACGACTGTCCCCGTGGCGCAATTGGCTAGCACAATGGGCCCTTAACCGAAAGGTTGGAGGTTCGAGACCACTCGGTGGAGGTGCGGCGCTTTTTTTCCTTTGGGCTGATAGCTCTAAGGAAATATTCTGACCGTGGTGAGAGTGGAGCACGACTGTCTCCGTGGCGCAATTGGCTAGCGCGATCGGCTGTTAACCGAAAAGTTGGAGGTTCAATCCCTCCCGGAAGTGGTGTGTTGCTTTTTTCTTTGCGCTGATTGCTTATAAGATATGTTCTGATGGTGGTGAGAGTGGAGCACGACTGTCTCCGTGGCGCAATTGGCTAGCGCGTTCGGCCGTTAACCGAAAGGCTTGAGGTTCGAGCCCACCCGGTGGTGGTGTGGCGCTTTATTTTCTTTGGGCTGATAGTCTGAAGAAATGTTCTGCGGTGGTGAGAGCGGAGCACGACTGTCTCCGTGGCGCAATTGGCTAGCGCAACGGGCCCTTAAGCGAAAGGTTGGAGGTTCGAGACCACTCGGTGGAGGTGCGGCGCTTTTTTTCCTTTGGGCTTATAGCTCTGAGGAAATGTTCTGACGGTGGTGAGAGTGGAGCACGACTGTCTCCGTGGCGCAATTGGCTAGCTCGATCGGCTGTTAACCGAAAAGTTGGAGGTTCGATCCCTCCCGGGAGTGGTGTGTTGCTTTATTCTTTGCGCTGATAGCTTTGAAGATATGTTCTGATGGTGGGGAGATTGGAGCCCGACTGTCTCCGTGGCGCAATTGGCTAGCGCGATCGGCTGTTAACCGAAAGGTTGGAGGTTCAATCCCTCCCGGAAGTGGTGTGTTGCTTTTTTCTTTGCGCTGATTGCTTTTAAGATATGTTCTGATGGTGGTGAGAGTGGAGCACGACTGTCTCCGTGGCGCAATTGGCTAGCGCGTTCGGCCGTTAACCGAAAGGCTCGAGGTTCGAGCCCACCCGGTGGTGGTGCGGCGCTTTTTTTCTTTGGGCTGATAGTCTGAAGAAATGTTCTGCGGTGGTGAGAGTGGTGCACGACTGTCTCCGTGGCGCAATTGGCTAGCGCAACGGGCCCTTAAGCGAAAGGTTGGAGGTTCGAGACCACTCGGTGGAGGTGCGGCGCTTTTTTTCCTTTGGACTTATAGCTCTGAGGAAATGTTCTGACGGTGGTGAGAGTGGAGCACGACTGTCTCCGTGGCGCAATTGGCTAGCTCGATCGGCTGTTAACCGAAAAGTTGGAGGTTCGATCCCTCCCGGGAGTGGTGTGTTGCTTTATTCTTTGCGCTGATAGCTTTGAAGATATGTTCTGATGGTGGGGAGATTGGAGCCCGACTGTCTCCGTGGCGCAATTGGCTAGCGCGATTGGCTGTTAACCGAAAGGTTGGAATTTCGAGCCCTCCCGTGAGTGGTGTGTTGCTTTTTTCTTTGCGGTGATAGCTTTGAAGATATGTTCTGATGGTGGTGAGAGTGGAGCACGACTGTCTCCGTGGCGCAATTGGCTAGCGTGTTCGGCCGTTAACCGAAAGGCTGGAGGTTCGAGCCCACCCGGTGGTGGTGTGGCGCTTTATTTTCTTTGGGCTGATAGTCTGAAGAAATGTTCTGCGGTGGTGAGAGCGGAGCACGACTGTCTCCGTGGCGCAATTGGCTAGCGCAACGGGCCCTTAAGCGAAAGGTTGGAGGTTCGAGACCACTCGGTGGAGATGCGGCGCTTTTTTTCCTTTGGGCTTATAGCTCTGAGGAAATGTTCTGACGGTGGTGAGAGTGGAGCACGACTGTCTCCGTGGCGCAATTGGATAGCTCGATCGGCTATTAACCGAAAAGTTGGAGGTTCGATCCCTCCCGGGAGTGGTGTGTTGCTTTATTCTTTGCGCTGATAGCTTTGAAGATATGTTCTGATGGTGGGGAGATTGGAGCCCGACTGTCTCCGTGGCGCAATTGGCTAGCGCGATCGGCTGTTAACCGAAAGGTTGGAGGTTCAATCCCTCCCGGAAGTGGTGTGTTGCTTTTTTCTTTGCGCTGATTGCTTTTAAGATATGTTCTGATGGTGGTGAGAGTGGAGCACGACTGTCTTCGTGGCGCAATTGGCTAGCGCGTTCGGCCGTTAACCGAAAGGCTCGAGGTTCGAGCCCACCCGGTGGTGGTGCGGCGCTTTTTTTCTTTGGGCTGATAGTCTGAAGAAATGTTCTGCGGTGGTGAGAGTGGTGCACGACTGTCTCCGTGGCGCAATTGGCTAGCGCAACGGGCCCTTAAGCGAAAGGTTGGAGGTTCGAGACCACTCGGTGGAGGTGCGGCGATTTTTTTCCTTTGGGCTTATAGCTCTGAGGAAATGTTCTGACGGTGGGGAGAGTGGAGCACGACTGTCTCCGTGGCGCAATTGGCTAGCTCGATCGGCTGTTAACCGAAAAGTTGGAGGTTCGATCCCTCCCGGGAGTGGTGTGTTGCTTTATTCTTTGCGCTGATAGCTTTGAAGATATGTTCTGATGGTGGGGAGATTGGAGCCCGACTGTCTCCGTGGCGCAATTGGCTAGCGCGATCGGCTGTTAACCGAAAGGTTGGAATTTCGAGCCCTCCCGTGAGTGGTGTGTTGCTTTTTTCTTTGCGGTGATAGCTTTGAAGATATGTTCTGATGGTGGTGAGAGTGGAGCACGACTGTCTCCGTGGCGCAATTGGCTAGCGCGTTCGGCCGTTAACCGAAAGGCTGGAGGTTCGAGCCCACCCGGTGGTGGTGTGGCGCTTTTTTTTCTTTGGGCTGATAGCTCTGAAGAAATGTTCTGACGGTGGTGAGAGCGGAGCACGACTGTCTCCGTGGCGCCATTGGCTAGCGCGACCGGCTGTTAACCGAGAGTTTTCAGGTTCGAGCCCACCCGGTGGTGGTGCGGCGTTTCTTTTTCTTTGGGCTGATAGCTCTGAAGAAATGTTCTGACAGTGTGGTGCGAGTGGAGCACGACTGCCTCCGTGGCCCAATTGGCTAGCGCGATCGGCTGTTAACCGAAAGGTTCGAGGTTCAAGCCCACCCGGTGGTGGTGCGGCGCTTTTTCTTCTTTGAGCTGATAGCTCTGAAGAAATGTTCTGACGGTGGTGAGAGTGGAGCACGATTGTCTCCGTGGCGCGATTTGCTAGCGCGTTCGGCTGTTAACCGAAAGGTTGGAGGTTCGAGCCCACCCGGTGGTGGTGCGGCGCTTTTTTTTCTTTGGGCTGATAGTCTGAAGAAATGTTCTGTGGTGGTGAGAGTGGTGCACGACTGTCTCCGTGGCGCAAATGGCTAGCACAATGGGCCCTTAACCGAAAGGTTGGAGGATCGAGCCCACTCGGTGGAGGCGTGGCGCTTTTTTTCCTTTGGGCTGATAGCTCTGAGGAAATGTTCTGACGGTGGTGAGAGTGGAGCACGACTGTCTCCGTGGCGCAATTGGCTAGCGCGATCGGCTCTTAACCGAAATGTTGGAGGTTCGATCCCTCCCGGGAGTGATGTGTTGCTTTTTTCTTTGCGCTGATAGCTTTGAAGATATGTTCTGATGGTGGGGAGATTGGAGCACGACTGTCTCCGTGGCGCAATTGGCTAGCGCGATCGGCTGTTAACCGAAAGGTTGGAATTTCGAGCCCTCCCGTGAGTGGTGTGTTGCTTTTTTTCTTTGCGCTGATTGCTTTGAAGATATGTTTTGATGGTGGTGAGAGTGGAGCACGACTGTCTCTGTGGCGCAATTGGCTATCGCGTTCGGCCGTTAACCGAAAGGCTGGAGGTTCGAGCCCACCCGGTGGTGGTGTGGCACTTTATTTTCTTTGGGCTGATAGCTCTGAAGAAATGTTCTGACGGTGGTGAGAGTGGAGCACGACTGTCTCCGTGGCGCCATTGGCTAGCGCGATCAGCTGTTAACCGAAAGGTTGGAGGTTCGAGCCCACCCGGTGGTGGTGCGGCGCTTTTTATTCTTTGAGCTGATAGCTCTGAAGAAATGTTCTGACGGTAGTGAGAGTGGAGCACGACTGTCTCCATGGCGCAATTGGCTAGCGCGATCGGCTGTTAACCGAACGGTTGTAGTTTCGAGCCTTCCCGGGAGTGGTGTGTTGCTCTTTTCTTTTCGCTGATAGCTTTGGAGATATGTTCTGATGGTGGTGAGAGTGGAGCACGATTGTCTCCGTGGCGCAATTGGCTAGCGCGATCGGCTGTTAACCGAAAGGCTGGAGGTTCAAGCCCACCCGGTAAAGGTGCGACGCTTTTATTTTCTTTGGGCTGATAGCTCTGAAGAAATGTTCTGACGGTGGTGAGAGCGGAGCACGACTGTCTCCGTGGCGCCATTGGCTAGCGCGACCGGCTGTTAACCGAAAGGTTTGAGGTTCGAGCCCACCCGGTGGTGGTGCAGCGTTTCTTTTTCATTGGGCTGATAGCTCTGAAGAAATGTTCTGACAGTGTGGTGAGAGTGGAGCACGACTGCCTCCGTGGCCCAATTGGCTAGCGCGATCGGCTGTTAACCTAAAGGTTGGAGGTTCGAGCCCACCCCGTGGTGGTGCGGCGCTTTTTCTTACTTGAGCTGATAGCTCTGAAGAAACGTTCTGACGGTGGTGAGAGTGGAGCACGACTTTCTCCGTGGCACAATTGGCTAGCGCGTTCGGCCGTTAACCGAAAGGCTGGAAGTTCGAGCCCACCCGGTGGTGGTGTGGCGCTTTTTTTTCTTTGGGCTGATAGCTCTGAAGAAATGTACTGACGGTGGTGAGAGCGGAGCACGTCTGTCTCCGTGGCGCCATTGGCTAGCGCGATCGGCTGTTAACCGAGAGGTTGGAGGTTCGAGCCCACCCGGTGGTGGTGCGGCGTTTCTTTTTCTTCGGGCTGATAGCTCTGAAGAAATGTTCTGACAGTGGTCAGAGTGGAGCACGACTGCCTACGTGGTCCAATTGGCTAGCGCGATCGGCTGTTAACCGAAAGGTTGGAGGTTCGAGCCCACCCGGTGGTGGTGCGGCGCTTTTTCTTCTTTGAGCTGATAGCTCCGAAGAAATGTTCTGACGGTGGTGAGAGTGGAGAAAGACTGTCTCCGTGGCGTAATTCGCTAGCACGATCGGCTGTTAACTGAAAGGTTGGAGGTTCGAGCCCTCCCGGGAGTGGTGTTGCTTTTTTTTCTTTGGGCTGATAGCTTTGAAGATATGTTCTGATGGTGGTGAGAGTGGTACACGACTGTCTCCGTGGCGCAATTGGCTAGCGCAACGGGCCCTTAACCGAAAGGTTGGTGGTTCGAGACCACTCGGTGGAGGTGCGGCGCTTTTTTTCCTTTGGGCTTATAGCTCTGAGGAAATGTTCTGACGGTGGTGAGAGTGGAGCACGACTGTCTCCGTGGCGCAATTGGCTAGCGCGATCGGCTGTTAACCGAAAAGTTGGAGGTTCGATCCCTCCCGGGAGTGGTATGTTGCTTTTTTCTTTGCGCTGATAGCTTTGAAGATACGTTCTGATGGTGGTGAGAGTTGAGCACGACTGTCTCCGTGGCGCAATTGGCTAGCGCGTTCGCCCGTTAACCGAAAGGCTGGTGGTTCGAGACCACTCGGTGGAGGTGCGGCGCTTTTTTTCCTTTGGGCTTATAGCTCTGAGGAAATGTTCTGATGGTGGGGAGATTGGAGCACGACTGTCTCCGTGGCGCAATTGGCTAGCGCGATCGGCTGTTAACCAAAAGGTTGGACTTTCGAGCCCTCCCGTGAGTAGTGTGTTGCTTTTTTCTTTGCGCTGATAGCTTTGAAGATACGTTCTGATGGTGGTGAGAGTGGAGCACGACTGTCTCCGTGGCGCAATTGGCTAGCGCGTTCGGCCGTTAACCGAAAGGCTGGAGGTTCGAGCCCACCCGGTGGTGGTGTGGTGCTTTTTTTTCTTTGGGCTGATAGCTCTGAAGAAATGTTCTGACGGTGAGGAGAGCGGAGCACGACTGTCTCCGTGGCGCCATTGGCTAGCGCGACCGGCTGTTAACCGAGAGTTTTCAGGTTCAAACCCACCCGGTGGTGGTGCGGCGTTTCTTTTTCTTTGGGCTGATAGCTCTGAAGAAATGTTCTGACAGTGTGGTGAGAGTGGAGCACGACTGCCTCCGTGGCCCAATTGGCTAGCGCGATCGGCTGTTAACCGAAAGGTTCGAGGTTCAAGCGCTCCCGGGAGTGGTGTGTTGCTCTTTTCTATTCGCTGATAGCTTTGGAGATATGTTCTGATGGTGGTGAGAGTGGAGCACGACTGTCTCCGTGGCGCAATTGGCTAGCGCGATCGGCTGTTAACCGAAAGGCTGGAGGTTCGAGCCCACCCGGTGGAGGTGCGGCGCTTTTTTTTTCTTTCGGCTGATAGCTCTGAAGAAATGTTCTGACGGTGGTGAGAGCGGAGCACGACTGTCTCCGTGGCGCCATTGGCTAGCGCGACCAGCTGTTAACCAAGAGGTTTGAGGTTCGAGCCCACCCGGTGGTGGTGCGGCGTTTCTTTTTCTTTGGGCTGATAGCTCTGAATAAATGTTCTGACAGTGTGGTGAGGGTGGAGCACGACTGCCTCCGTGGCCCAATTGGCTAGCGCGATCGGCTGTTAACCGAATGGTTGGAGGTTCGAGCCCACCCGGTGGTGGTGCGGCGCTTTTTCTTCTTTGAGCTGATAGCTCTGAAGAAATGTTCTGACGGTGGTGAGAGTGGAGCACGATTGTCTCCGTGGCGCGATTGGCTAGCGCGTTCGGCTGTTAACCGAAAGGTTGGAGGTTCGAGCCCACTCGGTGGTGGTGCGGCGCTTTTTTTCTTTGGGCTGATAGTCTGAAGAAATGTTCTGTGGTGGTGAGAGTGGTGCACGACTGTCTCCGTGGCGCAAATGGCTTGCACAATGGGCCCTTAACCGAAAGGTTGGAGGATCGAGCCCACTCGGTGGAGGCGCGGCGCTTTTTTTCCTTTGGGCTGATAGCTCTGAGGAAATGTTCGGACGGTGGTGAGAGTGGAGCACGACTGTCTCCGTGGCGCAATTGGCTAGCGTGATCGGCTGTTAACCGAAATGTTGGAGGTTCGATCCCTCCCGGGAGTGATGTGTTGCTTTTTTCTTTGCGCTGATAGCTTTGAAGATATGTTCTGATGGTGGTGAGAGTGGAGCACGACTGTCTCCGTGGCACAAATGGCTAGCGCGTTCGGCCGTTAACCGAAAGGCTGGAAGTTCGAGCCCACCCGGTGCTGGTGTGGCGCTTTTTTTTCTTTGGGCTGATAGCTCTGAAGAAATGTACTGACGGTGGTGAGAGTGGTGCACGACTGTCCCCGTGGCGCAATTGGCTAGCGCAATGGGCCGTTAACCGAAAGGTTGGAGGTTCGAGACCACTCGGTGGAGGTGCGGCGCTTTTTTTCCTTTGGGCGGATAGCTCTAAGGAAATGTTCTGACGGTGGTGAGAGAGAAGCACGACTGTCTCCGTGGCGCAATTGGCTAGCGCGATCGGCTGTTAACCGAAAAGTTGGAGGTTCAATCCCTCCCGGAAGTGGTGTGTTGCTTTTTTCTTTGCGCTGATAGCTTTGAAGATATGTTCGGATGGTGGGGAGATTGGAGCACGACTGTCTCCATGGCGCAATTGGCTAGCGCGATCGGCTGTTAACCGAAAGGTTGGAATTTGGAGCCCTCCCGTGAGTGGTGTGTTGCTTTTTTTCTTTGCGCTGATTGCTTTGAAGATATGTTCTGATGGTGGTGAGAGTGGAGCACGACTGTCTCCGTGGCGCAATTGGCTAGCGCGTTCGGCCGTTAACCGAAAGGCTGGAGGTTCGAGCCCACCCGGTGGTGGTGTGGCGCTTTATTTTCTTTGGGCTGATAGCTCTGAAGAAATGTTCTGACGGTGGTGAGAGCGGAGCACGACTGTCTCCGTGGCGCCATTGGCTAGCGCGTTCGGCCGTTAACCGAAAGGCTGGAAGTTCGAGCCCACCCGGTGCTGGTGTGGCGCTTTTTTTTCTTTGGGCTGATAGCTCTGAAGAAATGTACTGACGGTGGTGAGAGTGGTGCACGACTGTCCCCGTGGCGCAATTGGCTAGCGCGTTCGGCCGTTAACCGAAAGGCTGGAGGTTCGAGCCCACCCGGTGGTGGTGTGGTGCTTTTTTTTCTTTGGGCTGATAGCTCTGAAGAAATGTTCTGACGGTGGTGAGAGCGGAGCACGACTGTCTCCGTGGCGCCATTGGCTAGCGCGACCGGCTGTTAACCGAGAGTTTTCAGGTTCAAACCCACCCGGTGGTGGTGCGGCGTTTCTTTTTCTTTGGGCTGATAGCTCTGAAGAAATGTTCTGACAGTGTGGTGAGAGTGGAGCACGACTGCCTCCGTGGCCCAATTGGCTAGCGCGATCGGCTGTTAACCGAAAGGTTCGAGGTTCAAGCGCTCCCGGGAGTGGTGTGTTGCTCTTTTCTATTCGCTGATAGCTTTGGAGATATGTTCTGATGGTGGTGAGAGTGGAGCACGACTGTCTCCGTGGCGCAATTGGCTAGCGCGATCGGCTGTTAACCGAAAGGCTGGAGGTTCGAGCCCACCCGGTGGAGGTGCGCGCTTTTTTTTTCTTTCGGCTGATAGCTCTGAAGAAATGTTCTGACGGTGGTGAGAGCGGAGCACGACTGTCTCCGTGGCGCCATTGGCTAGCGCGACCAGCTGTTAACCAAGAGGTTTGAGGTTCGAGCCCACCCGGTGGTGGTGCGGCGTTTCTTTTTCTTTGGGCTGATAGCTCTGAATAAATGTTCTGACAGTGTGGTGAGGGTGGAGCACGACTGCCTCCGTGGCCCAATTGGCTAGCGCGATCGGCTGTTAACCGAATGGTTGGAGGTTCGAGCCCACCCGGTGGTGGTGCGGCGCTTTTTCTTCTTTGAGCTGATAGCTCTGAAGAAATGTTCTGACGGTGGTGAGAGTGGAGCACGATTGTCTCCGTGGCGCGATTGGCTAGCGCGTTCGGCTGTTAACCGAAAGGTTGGAGGTTCGAGCCCACTCGGTGGTGGTGCGGCGCTTTTTTTTCTTTGGGCTGATAGTCTGAAGAAATGTTCTGTGGTGGTGAGAGTGGTGCACGACTGTCTCCGTGGCGCAAATGGCTTGCACAATGGGCCCTTAACCGAAAGGTTGGAGGATCGAGCCCACTCGGTGGAGGCGCGGCGCTTTTTTTCCTTTGGGCTGATAGCTCTGAGGAAATGTTCTGACGGTGGTGAGAGTGGAGCACGACTGTCTCCGTGGCGCAATTGGCTAGCGCGATCGGCTGTTAACCGAAATGTTGGAGGTTCGATCCCTCCCGGGAGTGATGTGTTGCTTTTTTCTTTGCGCTGATAGCTTTGAAGATATGTTCTGATGGTGGTGAGAGTGGAGCACGACTGTCTCCGTGGCACAAATGGCTAGCGCGTTCGGCCGTTAACCGAAAGGCTGGAAGTTCGAGCCCACCCGGTGCTGGTGTGGCGCTTTTTTTTCTTTGGGCTGATAGCTCTGAAGAAATGTACTGACGGTGGTGAGAGTGGTGCACGACTGTCCCCGTGGCGCAATTGGCTAGCGCAATGGGCCGTTAACCGAAAGGTTGGAGGTTCGAGACCACTCGGTGGAGGTGCGGCGCTTTTTTTCCTTTGGGCGGATAGCTCTAAGGAAATGTTCTGACGGTGGTGAGAGTGGAGCACGACTGTCTCCGTGGCGCAATTGGCTAGCGCGATCGGCTGTTAACCGAAAAGTTGGAGGTTCAATCCCTCCCGGAAGTGGTGTGTTGCTTTTTTCTTTGCGCTGATAGCTTTGAAGATATGTTCGGATGGTGGGGAGATTGGAGCACGACTGTCTCCGTGGCGCAATTGGCTAGCGCGATCGGCTGTTAACCGAAAGGTTGGAATTTGGAGCCCTCCCGTGAGTGGTGTGTTGCTTTTTTTCTTTGCGCTGATTGCTTTGAAGATATGTTCTGATGGTGGTGAGAGTGGAGCACGACTGTCTCCGTGGCGCAATTGGCTAGCGCGTTCGGCCGTTAACCGAAAGGCTGGAGGTTCGAGCCCACCCGGTGGTGGTGTGGCGCTTTATTTTCTTTGGGCTGATAGCTATGAAGAAATGTTCTGACGGTGTGGTGAGAGTGGAGCACGACTGCCTCCGTGGCCCAATTGGCTAGCGCGATCGGCTGTTAACCGAAAGGTTCGAGGTTCAAGCGCTCCCGGGAGTGGTGTGTTGCTCTTTTCTATTCGCTGATAGCTTTGGAGATATGTTCTGATGGTGGTTAGAGTGGAGCACGACTGTCTCCGTGGCGCAATTGGCTAGCGCGATCGGCTGTTAACCGAAAGGCTGGAGGTTCGAGCCCACCCGGTGGAGGTGCGGCGCTTTTTTTTTCTTTCGGCTGATAGCTCTGAAGAAATGTTCTGACGGTGGTGAGAGCGGAGCACGACTGTCTCCGTGGCGCCATTGGCTAGCGCGACCAGCTGTTAACCAAGAGGTTTGAGGTTCGAGCCCACCCGGTGGTGGTGCGGCGTTTCTTTTTCTTTGGGCTGATAGCTCTGAATAAATGTTCTGACAGTGTGGTGAGGGTGGAGCACGACTGCCTCCGTGGCCCAATTGGCTAGCGCGATCGGCTGTTAACCGAATGGTTGGAGGTTCGAGCCCACCCGGTGGTGGTGCGGCGCTTTTTCTTCTTTGAGCTGATAGCTCTGAAGAAATGTTCTGACGGTGGTGAGAGTGGAGCACGATTGTCTCCGTGGCGCGATTGGCTAGCGCGTTCGGCTGTTAACCGAAAGGTTGGAGGTTCGAGCCCACTCGGTGGTGGTGCGGCGCTTTTTTTTCTTTGGGCTGATAGTCTGAAGAAATGTTCTGTGGTGGTGAGAGTGGTGCACGACTGTCTCCGTGGCGCAAATGGCTTGCACAATGGGCCCTTAACCGAAAGGTTGGAGGATCGAGCCCACTCGGTGGAGGCGCGGCGCTTTTTTTCCTTTGGGCTGATAGCTTTGAAGATATGTTCGGATGGTGGGGAGATTGGAGCACGACTGTCTCCATGGCGCAATTGGCTAGCGCGATCGGCTGTTAACCGAAAGGTTGGAATTTGGAGCCCTCCCGTGAGTGGTGTGTTGCTTTTTTTCTTTGCGCTGATTGCTTTGAAGATATGTTCTGATGGTGGTGAGAGTGGAGCACGACTGTCTCCGTGGCGCAATTGGCTAGCGCGTTCGGCCGTTAACCGAAAGGCTGGAGGTTCGAGCCCACCCGGTGGTGGTGTGGCGCTTTATTTTCTTTGGGCTGATAGCTCTGAAGAAATGTTCTGACGGTGGTGAGAGCGGAGCACGACTGTCTCCGTGGCGCCATTGGCTAGCGCGTTCGGCCGTTAACCGAAAGGCTGGAAGTTCGAGCCCACCCGGTGCTGGTGTGGCGCTTTTTTTTCTTTGGGCTGATAGCTCTGAAGAAATGTACTGACGGTGGTGAGAGTGGTGCACGACTGTCCCCGTGGCGCAATTGGCTAGCGCGTTCGGCCGTTAACCGAAAGGCTGGAGGTTCGAGCCCACCCGGTGGTGGTGTGGTGCTTTTTTTTCTTTGGGCTGATAGCTCTGAAGAAATGTTCTGACGGTGGTGAGAGCGGAGCACGACTGTCTCCGTGGCGCCATTGGCTAGCGCGACCGGCTGTTAACCGAGAGTTTTCAGGTTCAAACCCACCCGGTGGTGGTGCGGCGTTTCTTTTTCTTTGGGCTGATAGCTCTGAAGAAATGTTCTGACAGTGTGGTGAGAGTGGAGCACGACTGCCTCCGTGGCCCAATTGGCTAGCGCGATCGGCTGTTAACCGAAAGGTTCGAGGTTCAAGCGCTCCCGGGAGTGGTGTGTTGCTCTTTTCTATTCGCTGATAGCTTTGGAGATATGTTCTGATGGTGGTGAGAGTGGAGCACGACTGTCTCCGTGGCGCAATTGGCTAGCGCGATCGGCTGTTAACCGAAAGGCTGGAGGTTCGAGCCCACCCGGTGGAGGTGCGCGCTTTTTTTTTCTTTCGGCTGATAGCTCTGAAGAAATGTTCTGACGGTGGTGAGAGCGGAGCACGACTGTCTCCGTGGCGCCATTGGCTAGCGCGACCAGCTGTTAACCAAGAGGTTTGAGGTTCGAGCCCACCCGGTGGTGGTGCGGCGTTTCTTTTTCTTTGGGCTGATAGCTCTGAATAAATGTTCTGACAGTGTGGTGAGGGTGGAGCACGACTGCCTCCGTGGCCCAATTGGCTAGCGCGATCGGCTGTTAACCGAATGGTTGGAGGTTCGAGCCCACCCGGTGGTGGTGCGGCGCTTTTTCTTCTTTGAGCTGATAGCTCTGAAGAAATGTTCTGACGGTGGTGAGAGTGGAGCACGATTGTCTCCGTGGCGCGATTGGCTAGCGCGTTCGGCTGTTAACCGAAAGGTTGGAGGTTCGAGCCCACTCGGTGGTGGTGCGGCGCTTTTTTTTCTTTGGGCTGATAGTCTGAAGAAATGTTCTGTGGTGGTGAGAGTGGTGCACGACTGTCTCCGTGGCGCAAATGGCTTGCACAATGGGCCCTTAACCGAAAGGTTGGAGGATCGAGCCCACTCGGTGGAGGCGCGGCGCTTTTTTTCCTTTGGGCTGATAGCTCTGAGGAAATGTTCTGACGGTGGTGAGAGTGGAGCACGACTGTCTCCGTGGCGCAATTGGCTAGCGCGATCGGCTGTTAACCGAAATGTTGGAGGTTCGATCCCTCCCGGGAGTGATGTGTTGCTTTTTTCTTTGCGCTGATAGCTTTGAAGATATGTTCTGATGGTGGTGAGAGTGGAGCACGACTGTCTCCGTGGCACAAATGGCTAGCGCGTTCGGCCGTTAACCGAAAGGCTGGAAGTTCGAGCCCACCCGGTGCTGGTGTGGCGCTTTTTTTTCTTTGGGCTGATAGCTCTGAAGAAATGTACTGACGGTGGTGAGAGTGGTGCACGACTGTCCCCGTGGCGCAATTGGCTAGCGCAATGGGCCGTTAACCGAAAGGTTGGAGGTTCGAGACCACTCGGTGGAGGTGCGGCGCTTTTTTTCCTTTGGGCGGATAGCTCTAAGGAAATGTTCTGACGGTGGTGAGAGTGGAGCACGACTGTCTCCGTGGCGCAATTGGCTAGCGCGATCGGCTGTTAACCGAAAAGTTGGAGGTTCAATCCCTCCCGGAAGTGGTGTGTTGCTTTTTTCTTTGCGCTGATAGCTTTGAAGATATGTTCGGATGGTGGGGAGATTGGAGCACGACTGTCTCCGTGGCGCAATTGGCTAGCGCGATCGGCTGTTAACCGAAAGGTTGGAATTTGGAGCCCTCCCGTGAGTGGTGTGTTGCTTTTTTTCTTTGCGCTGATTGCTTTGAAGATATGTTCTGATGGTGGTGAGAGTGGAGCACGACTGTCTCCGTGGCGCAATTGGCTAGCGCGTTCGGCCGTTAACCGAAAGGCTGGAGGTTCGAGCCCACCCGGTGGTGGTGTGGCGCTTTATTTTCTTTGGGCTGATAGCTATGAAGAAATGTTCTGACGGTGGTGAGAGCGGAGCACGACTGTCTCCGTGGCGCCATTGGCTAGCGCGATCAGCTGTTAACCGAAAGGTTGGAGGTTCGAGCCCACCCGGTCGAGGTGCGGCGCTTTTTATTCTTTGAGCTGATAGCTCTGAAGAAATGTTCTGACGGTGGTGAGAGTGGAGCACGACTGTCTCCATGGCGCAATTGGCTAGCGCGATCGGCTGTTAACCGAAAGGTTGTAGCTTCGAGCCTTCCCGGGAGTGGTGTGTTGCTCTTTTCTTTTCGCTGATAGCTTTGGAGATATGTTCTGATGGTGGTGAGAGTGGAGCACGACTGTCTCCGTGGCGCAATTGGCTAGCGCGATCGGCTGTTAACCGAAAGGCTGGAGGTTCGAGCCCAACCGGTGGAGGTGCGGCGCTTTTTTTTTTCTTTCGGCTGATAGCTCTGAAGAAATGTTCTGACGGTGGTGAGTGCGGAGCACGACTGTCTCCGTGGCGCCATTGGCTAGCGCGACCAGCTGTTAACCGAGAGGTTTGAGGTTCGAGCCCACCCGGTGGTGGTGCGGCGTTTCTTTTTCTTTGGGCTGATAGCTCTGAATAAATGTTCTGACAGTGTGGTGAGAGTGGAGCACGACTGCCTCCGTGGCCCAATTGGATAGCGCGATCGGCTGTTAACCAAATGGTTGGAGGTTCGAGCCCACTCGGTGGTGGTGCGGCGCTTTTTCTTCTTTGAGCTGATAGCTCTGAAGAAATGTTCTGACGGTGGTGAGAGTGGAGCACGATTGTCTCCGTGGCGCGATTGGCTAGCGCGTTCGGCGGTTAACCGAAAGGTTGGAGGTTCGAGCCCACCCGGTGGTGGTGCGGCGCTTTTTTTTCTTTGGGCTGATAGTCTGAAGAAATGTTCTGTGGTGGTGAGATTGGTGCACGACTGTCTCCGTGGCGCAAATGGCTAGCACAATGGGCCCTTAACCGAAAGGTTGGAGGATCGAGCACACTCGGTGGAGGCGCGGCGCTTTTTTTCCTTTGGGCTGATAGCTCTGAGGAAATGTTCTGACGGTGGTGAGAGTGGAGCACGACTGTCTCCGTGGAGCAATTGGCTAGCGCGATCGGCTGTTAACCGAAATGTTGGAGGTTCGATCCCTCCCGGGAGTGATGTGTTGCTTTTTTCTTTGCGCTGATAGCTTTGAAGATATGTTCGGATGGTGGGGAGATTGGGGCACGACTGTCTCCGTGGCGCAATTGGCTAGCGCGATCGGCTGTTAACCGAAAGGTTGGAATTTGGAGCCCTCCCGTGAGTGGTGTGTTGCTTTTTTTCTTTGCGCTGATTGCTTTGAAGATATGTTCTGATGGTGGTGAGAGTGGAGCACGACTGTCTCCGTGGCGCAATTGGCTAGCGCGTTCGGCCGTTAACCGAAAGGCTGGAGGTTCGAGCCCACCCGGTGGTGGTGTGGCGCTTTATTTTCTTTGGGCTGATAGCTCTGAAGAAATGTTCTGACGGTGGTGAGAGCGGAGCACGACTGTCTCCGTGGCGCCATTGGCTAGCGCGATCAGCTGTTAACCGAAAGGTTGGAGGTTCGAGCCCACCCGGTCGTGGTGCGGCGCTTTTTATTCTTTGAGCTGATAGCTCTGAAGAAATGTTCTGACGGTGGTGAGAGTGGAGCACGACTGTCTCCATGGCGCAATTGGCTAGCGCGATCGGCTGTTAACCGAAAGGTTGTAGCTTCGAGCCTTCCCGGGAGTGGTGTGTTGCTCTTTTCTTTTCGCTGATAGCTTTGGAGATATGTTCTGATGGTGGTGAGAGTGGAGCACGACTGTCTCCGTGGCGCAATTGGCTAGCGCGTTCGGCCGTTAACCGAAAGGCTGGAGGTTCGAGCCCACCCGGTGGTGGTGTGGTGCTTTTTTTTCTTTGGGCTGATAGCTCTGAAGAAATGTTCTGACGGTGGTGAGAGCGGAGCACGACTGTCTCCGTGGCGCCATTGGCTAGCGCGACCGGCTGTTAACCGAGAGTTTTCAGGTTCAAACCCACCCGGTGGTGGTGCGGCGTTTCTTTTTCTTTGGGCTGATAGCTCTGAAGAAATGTTCTGACAGTGTGGTGAGAGTGGAGCACGACTGCCTCCGTGGCCCAATTGGCTAGCGCGATCGGCTGTTAACAGAAAGGTTCGAGGTTCAAGCGCTCCCGGGAGTGGTGTGTTGCTCTTTTCTATTCGCTGATAGCTTTGGAGATATGTTCTGATGGTGGTGAGAGTGGAGCACGACTGTCTCCGTGGCGCAATTGGCTAGCGCGATCGGCTGTTAACCGAAAGGCTGGAGGTTCGAGCCCACCCGGTGGAGGTGCGGCGCTTTTTTTTCTTTCGGCTGATAGCTCTGAAGAAATGTTCTGACGGTGGTGAGAGCGGAACACGACTGTCTCCGTGGCGCCATTGGCTAGCGCGGCCAGCTGTTAACCAAGAGGTTTGAGGTTCGAGCCCACCCGGTGGTGGTGCGGCGTTTCTTTTTCTTTGGGCTGATAGCTCTGAATAAATGTTCTGACAGTGTGGTGAGGGTGGAGCACGACTGCCTCCGTGGCCCAATTGGCTAGCGCGATCGGCTGTTAACCGAATGGTTGGAGGTTCGAGCCCACCCGGTGGTGGTGCGGCGCTTTTTCTTCTTTGAGCTGATAGCTCTGAAGAAATGTTCTGACGGTGGTGAGAGTGGAGCACGATTGTCTCCGTGGCGCGATTGGCTAGCGCGTTCGGCTGTTAACCGAAAGGTTGGAGGTTCGAGCCCACTCGGTGGTGGTGCGGCGCTTTTTTTTCTTTGGGCTGATAGTCTGAAGAAATGTTCTGTGGTGGTGAGAGTGGTGCACGACTGTCTCCGTGGCGCAAATGGCTTGCACAATGGGCCCTTAACCGAAAGGTTGGAGGATCGAGCCCACTCGGTGGAGGCGCGGCGCTTTTTTTCCTTTGGGCTGATAGCTCTGAGGAAATGTTCTGACGGTGGTGAGAGTGGAGCACGACTGTCTCCGTGGCGCAATTGGCTAGCGCGATCGGCTGTTAACCGAAATGTTGGAGGTTCGATCCCTCCCGGGAGTGATGTGTTGCTTTTTTCTTTGCGCTGATAGCTTTGAAGATATGTTCTGATGGTGGTGAGAGTGGAGCACGACTGTCTCCGTGGCACAAATGGCTAGCGCGTTCGGCCGTTAACCGAAAGGCTGGAAGTTCGAGCCCACCCGGTGCTGGTGTGGCGCTTTTTTTTCTTTGGGCTGATAGCTCTGAAGAAATGTACTGACGGTGGTGAGAGTGGTGCACGACTGTCCCCGTGGCGCAATTGGCTAGCGCAATGGGCCGTTAACCGAAAGGTTGGAGGTTCGAGACCACTCGGTGGAGGTGCGGCGCTTTTTTTCCTTTGGGCTGATAGCTCTAAGGAAATGTTCTGACGGTGGTGAGAGTGGAGCACGACTGTCTCCGTGGCGCAATTGGCTAGCGCGATCGGCTTTTAACCGAAAAGTTGGAGGTTCAATCCCTCCCGGAAGTGGTGTGTTGCTTTTTTCTTTGCGCTGATAGCTTTGAAGATATGTTCGGATGGTGGGGAGATTGGAGCACGACTGTCTCCGTGGCGCAATTGGCTAGCGCGATCGGCTGTTAACCGAAAGGTTGGAATTTGGAGCCCTCCCGTGAGTGGTGTGTTGCTTTTTTTCTTTGCGCTGATTGCTTTGAAGATATGTTCTGATGGTGGTGAGAGTGGAGCACGACTGTCTCCGTGGCGCAATTGGCTAGCGCGTTCGGCCGTTAACCGAAAGGCTGGAGGTTCGAGCCCACCCGGTGGTGGTGTGGCGCTTTATTTTCTTTGGGCTGATAGCTCTGAAGAAATGTTCTGACGGTGGTGAGAGCGGAGCACGACTGTCTCCGTGGCGCCATTGGCTAGCGCGATCAGCTGTTAACCGAAAGGTTGGAGGTTCGAGCCCACCCGGTCGTGGTGCGGCGCTTTTTATTCTTTGAGCTGATAGCTCTGAAGAAATGTTCTGACGGTGGTGAGAGTGGAGCACGACTGTCTCCATGGCGCAATTGGCTAGCGCGATCGGCTGTTAACCGAAAGGTTGTAGCTTCGAGCCTTCCCGGGAGTGGTGTGTTGCTCTTTTCTTTTCGCTGATAGCTTTGGAGATATGTTCTGATGGTGGTGAGAGTGGAGCACGACTGTCTCCGTGGCGCAATTGGCTAGCGCGATCGGCTGTTAACCGAAAGGCTGGAGGTTCGAGCCCAACCGGTGGAGGTGCGGCGCTTTTTTTTTCTTTCGGCTGATAGCTCTGAAGAAATGTTCTGACGGTGGTGAGTGCGGAGCACGACTGTCTCCGTGGCGCCATTGGCTAGCGCGACCAGCTGTTAACCGAGAGGTTTGAGGTTCGAGCCCACCCGGTGGTGGTGCGGCGTTTCTTTTTCTTTGGGCTGATAGCTCTGAATAAATGTTCTGACAGTGTGGTGAGAGTGGAGCACGACTGCCTCCGTGGCCCAATTGGATAGCGCGATCGGCTGTTAACCAAATGGTTGGAGGTTCGAGCCCACCCGGTGGTGGTGCGGCGCTTTTTCTTCTTTGAGCTGATAGCTCTGAAGAAATGTTCTGACGGTGGTGAGAGTGGAGCACGATTGTCTCCGTGGCGCGATTGGCTAGCGCGTTCGGCGGTTAACCGAAAGGTTGGAGGTTCGAGCCCACCCGGTGGTGGTGCGGCGCTTTTTTTTCTTTGGGCTGATAGTCTGAAGAAATGTTCTGTGGTGGTGAGATTGGTGCACGACTGTCTCCGTGGCGCAAATGGCTAGCACAATGGGCCCTTAACCGAAAGGTTGGAGGATCGAGCACACTCGGTGGAGGCGCGGCGCTTTTTTTCCTTTGGGCTGATAGCTCTGAGGAAATGTTCTGACGGTGGTGAGAGTGGAGCACGACTGTCTCCGTGGAGCAATTGGCTAGCGCGATCGGCTGTTAACCGAAATGTTGGAGGTTCGATCCCTCCCGGGAGTGATGTGTTGCTTTTTTCTTTGCGCTGATAGCTTTGAAGATATGTTCTGATGGTGGGGAGATTGGAGCACGACTGTCTCCGTGGCGCAATTGGCTAGCGCGATCGGCTGTTAACCGAAAGGTTGGAATTTCGAGCCCTCCCGTGAGTGGTGTGTTGCTTGTTTCTTTGCGCTGATTGCTTTTAAGATATGTTCTGATGGTGGTGAGAGTGGAGCACGACTGTCTCCGTGGCGCAATTGGCTAGCGCGTTCGGCCGTTAACCGAAAGGCTGGAGGTTCGAGCCCACCCGGTGGTGGTGTGGCGCTTTATTTTCTTTGGGCTGATAGCTCTGAAGAAATGTTCTGACGGTGGTGAAAGCGGAGCACGACTGTCTCCGTGGCGCCATTGGCTAGCGCGATCGGCTGTTAACCGAAAGGTTGGAGGTTCGAGCCCACCCGGTGGAGGTGCGGCGCTTTTTATTCTTTGAGCTGATAGCTCTGAAGAAATGTTCTGACGGTGGTGAGAGTGGAGCACGACTGTCTCCGTGGCGCAATTGGCTAGCGCGATCGGCTGTTAACCGAAAGGTTGTAGTTTCGAACCTTCCCGGGAGTGGTGTGCTGCTCTTTTCTTTTCGCTGATAGTTTTGGAGATATGTTCTGATTGTGGTGAGAGTGGAGTACGATTGTCTCCGTGGCGCAATTGGCTAGCGCGATCGGCTGTTAACCGAAAGGCTGGAGGTTCGAGCCCACCCGGTGGAGGTGCGACGCTTTTTTTTTCTTTGGGCTGATAGCTCTGAAGAAATGTTCTGACGGTGGTGAGAGCGGAGCACGGCTGTCTCCGTGGCGCCATTGGCTAGCGCGACCGGCTGTTAACCGAAAGGTGTGATGTTCGAGCCCACCCGGTGGTGGTGCGGCGTTTCTTTTTCATTGGGCTGATAGCTCTGAAGAAATGTTCTGACAGTGTGGTGAGAGTGGAGCACGACTGCCTCCGTGGCCCAATTGGCTAGCGCGATCGGCTGTTAACCGAAAGGTTGGAGGTTTGAGCCCATCCAGTGGTGGTGCGGCGCTTTTTCTTACTTGAGCTGATAGCTCTGAAGAAATGTTCTGACGGTGGTGAGAGTGGAGCACGACTGTCTCCGTGGCGCAATTGGCTAGCGCGTTCGGCTGTTAACCGAAAGGTTGGAGGTTCGAGCCCACCCGGTGGTGGTGCGGCGCTTTTTTTCTTTGGGCTGATAGTCTGAAGAAATGTTCTGCGGTGGTGAGAGTGGTGCACGACTGTCTCCGTGGCGCAATTGGCTAGCACAACGGGCCCTTAACCGAAAGGTTGGAGGTTCGAGACCACTCGGTGGAGGTGCGGCGCTTTTTTTCCTTTGGGCTTATAGCTCTGAGGAAATGTTCTGACGGTGGTGAGAGTGGAGCACGACTGTCTCCGTGGCGCAATTGGCTAGCTCGATCGGCTGTTAACCGAAAAGTTGGAGGTTTGATCCCTCCCGGGAGTGGTGTGTTGCTTTATTCTTTGCGCTGATAGCTTTGAAGATATGTTCTGATGGTGGGGAGATTGGAGCCCGACTGTCTCCGTGGCGCAATTGGCTAGCGCGATCGGCTGTTAACCGAAAGGTTGGAATTTCGAGCCCTCCCGTGAGTGGTGTGTTGCTTTTTTCTTTGATATGATAGCTTTGAAGATATGTTCTGATGGTGGTGAAAGTGGAGCACGACTGTCTCCTTGGCGCAATTGGCTAGCGCGTTCGGCCGTTAACCGAAAGGCTGGAGGTTCGAGCCCACCCGGTGGTGGTGTGGCGCTTTTTTTTCTTTGGGCTGATAGCTCTGAAGAAATGTTCTGACGGTGGTGAGAGCGGAGCACGACTGTCTCCGTGGCGCCATTGGCTAGCGCGACCGGCTGTTAACCGAGAGTTTTCAGGTTCGAGCCCACCCGGTGGTGGTGCGGCGTTTCTTTTTCTTTGGGCTGATAGCTCTGAAGAAATGTTTTGACAGTGTGGTGAGAGTGGAGCACAACTGCCTCCGTGGCCCAATTGGCTAGCGCGATCGGCTGTTAACCGAAAGGTTCGAGGTTCAAGCCCACCCGGTGGTGGTGCGGCGCTTTTTCTTCTTTGAGCTGATAGCTCTGAAGAAATGTTCGGACGGTGGTGAGAGTGGAGCACGATTGTCTCCGTGGCGCGATTGGCTAGCGCGTGCGGCTGTTAACCGAAAGGTTGGAGGTTCGAGCCCACCCGGTGGAGGTGCGGCGCTTTTTTTTCTTTCGGCTGATAGCTCTGAAGAAATGTTCTGACGGTGGTGAGAGCGGAGCACGACTGTCTCCGTGGCGCCATTGGCTAGCGCGACCAGCTGTTAACCGAGAGGTTTGAGGTTCGAGCCCACCCGGTGGTGGTGCGGCGTTTCTTTTTCTTTGGGCTGATAGCTCTGAATAAATGTTCTGACAGTGTGGTGAGAGTGGAGCACGACTGCCTCCGTGGCCCAATTGGATAGCGCGATCGGCTGTTAAACAAATGGTTGGAGGTTCGAGCCCACCCGGTGGTGGTGCGGCGCTTTTTCTTCTTTGAGCGGATAGCTCTGAAGAAATGTTCTGACGGTGGTGAGAGTGGAGCACGATTGTCTCCGTGGCGCGATTGGCTAGCGCGTTCGGCGGTTAACCGAAAGGTTGGAGGTTCGAGCCCACCCGGTGGTGGTGCGGCGCTTTTTTTTCTTTGGGCTGATAGTCTGAAGAAATTTTCTGTGGTGGTGAGATTGGTGCACGACTGTCTCCGTGGCGCAAATGGCTAGCACAATGGGCCCTTAACCGAAAGGTTGGAGGATCGAGCACACTCGGTGGAGGCGCGGCGCTTTTTTTCCTTTGGGCTGATAGCTCTGAGGAAATGTTCTGACGGTGGTGAGAGTGGAGCACGACTGTCTCCGTGGAGCAATTGGCTAGCGCGATCGGCTGTTAACCGAAATGTTGGAGGTTCGATCCCTCCCGGGAGTGATGTGTTGCTTTTTTCTTTGCGCTGATAGCTTTGAAGATATGTTCTGATGGTGGGGAGATTGGAGCACGACTGTCTCCGTGGCGCAATTGGCTAGCGCGATCGGCTGTTAACCGAAAAGTTGGAATTTCGAGCCCTCCCGTGAGTGGTGTGTTGCTTGTTTCTTTGCGCTGATTGCTTTTAAGATATGTTCTGATGGTGGTGAGAGTGGAGCACGACTGTCTCCGTGGCGCAATTGGCTAGCGCGTTCGGCCGTTAACCGAAAGGCTGGAGGTTCGAGCCCACCCGGTGGTGGTGTGGCGCTTTATTTTCTTTGGGCTGATAGCTCTGAAGAAATGTTCTGACGGTGGTGAAAGCGGAGCACGACTGTCTCCGTGGCGCCATTGGCTAGCGCGATCGGCTGTTAACCGAAAGGTTGGAGGTTCGAGCCCACCCGGTGGAGGTGCGGCGCTTTTTATTCTTTGAGCTGATAGCTCTGAAGAAATGTTCTGACGGTGGTGAGAGTGGAGCACGACTGTCTCCGTGGCGCAATTGGCTAGCGCGATCGGCTGTTAACCGAAAGGTTGTAGTTTCGAACCTTCCCGGGAGTGGTGTGTTGCTCTTTTCTTTTCGCTGATAGTTTTGGAGATATGTTCTGATGGTGGTGAGAGTGGAGTACGATTGTCTCCGTGGCGCAATTGGCTAGCGCGATCGGCTGTTAACCGAAAGGCTGGAGGTTCGAGCCCACCCGGTGGAGGTGCGACGCTTTTTTTTTCTTTGGGCTGATAGCTCTGAAGAAATGTTCTGACGGTGGTGAGAGCGGAGCACGGCTGTCTCCGTGGCGCCATTGGCTAGCGCGACCGGCTGTTAACCGAAAGGTGTGAGGTTCGAGCCCACCCGGTGGTGGTGCGGCGTTTCTTTTTCATTGGGCTGATAGCTCTGAAGAAATGTTCTGACAGTGTGGTGAGAGTGGAGCACGACTGCCTCCGTGGCCCAATTGGCTAGCGCGATCGGCTGTTAACCGAAAGGTTGGAGGTTTGAGCCCATCCAGTGGTGGTGCGGCGCTTTTTCTTACTTGAGCTGATAGCTCTGAAGAAATGTTCTGACGGTGGTGAGAGTGGAGCACGACTGTCTCCGTGGCGCAATTGGCTAGCGCGTTCGGCTGTTAACCGAAAGGTTGGAGGTTCGAGCCCACCCGGTGGTGGTGCGGCGATTTTTTTCTTTGGGCTGATAGTCTGAAGAAATGTTCTGCGGTGATGAGAGTGGTGCACGACTGTCTCCATGGCGCAATTGGCTAGCACAACGGGCCCTTAACCGAAAGGTTGGAGGTTCGAGACCACTCGGTGGAGGTGCGGCGCTTTTTTTCCTTTGGGCTTATAGCTCTGAGGAAATGTTCTGACGGTGGTGAGAGTGGAGCACGACTGTCTCCGTGGCGCAATTGGCTAGCTCGATCGGCTGTTAACCGAAAAGTTGGAGGTTTGATCCCTCCCGGGAGTGGTGTGTTGCTTTATTCTTTGCGCTGATAGCTTTGAAGATATGTTCTGATGGTGGGGAGATTGGAGCCCGACTGTCTCCGTGGCGCAATTGGCTAGCGCGATCGGCTGTTAACCGAAAGGTTGGAATTTCGAGCCCTCCCGTGAGTGGTGTGTTGCTTTTTTCTTTGCGGTGATAGCTTTGAAAATATGTTCTGATGGTGGTGAGAGTGGAGCACGACTGTCTCCGTGGCGCAATTGGCTAGCGCGTTCGGCCGTTAACCGAAAGGCTGGAGGTTCGAGCCCACCCGGTGGTGGTGTGGCGCTTTTTTTTCTTTGGGCTGATAGCTCTGAAGAAATGTTCTGACGGTGGTGAGAGTGGAGCACGACTGTCTCCGTGGCGCCATTGGCTAGCGCGACCGGCTGTTAACCGACAGTTTTCAGGTTCGAGCCCACCCGGTGGTGGTGCGGCGTTTCTTTTTCTTTGGGCTGATAGCTCTGAAGAAATGTTCTGACAGTGTGGTGAGAGTGGAGCACGACTGCCTCCGTGGCCCAATTGGCTAGCGCGATCGGCTGTTAACCGAAAGGTTCGAGGTTCAAGCCCACCCGGTGGTGGTGCGGCGCTTTTTCTTCTTTGAGCTGATAGCTCTGAAGAAATGTTCTGACGGTGGTGAGAGTGGAGCACGATTGTCTCCGTGGCGCGATTGGCTAGCGCGTGCGGCTGTTAACCGAAAGGTTGGAGGTTCGAGCCCACCCGGTGGTGGTGCGGCGCTTTTTTTTCTTTGGGCTGATAGTCTGAAGAAATGTTCTGTGGTGGTGAGAGTGGTGCACGACTGTCTCCGTGGCGCAAATGGCTAGCACAATGGGCCCTTAACCGAAAGGTTGGAGGATCGAGCCCACTCGGTGGAGGCGTGGCGCTTTTTTTTCTTTGGGCTGATAGCTCTGAGGAAATGTTCTGACGGTGGTGAGAGTGGAGCGCGACTGTCTCCGTGGCGCAATTGGCTAGCGCGATCGGCTGTTAACCGAAATGTTGGAGGTTCGATCCCTCCCGGGAGTGATGTTTTGCTTTTTCTTTGCGCTGATAGCTTTGAAGATATGTTCTGATGGTGGTGAGAGTGGAGCACGACTGTCTCCGTGGCACAAATGGCTAGCGCGTTCGGCCGTTAACCCAAAGGCTGGAAGTTCGAGCCCACCCGGTGCTGGTGTGGCGCTTTTTTTTCTTTGGGCTGATAGCTCTGAAGAAATGTACCGACGGTGGTGAGAGTGGTGCACGACTGTCCCCGTGGCGCAATTGGCTAGCGCAATGGGCCCTTAACCGAAAGGTTGGAGGTTCGAGACCACTCGGTGGAGGTGCGGCGCTTTTTTTCCTTTGGGCTGATAGCTCTAAGGAAATGTTCTGACGGTGCTGAGAGTGGAGCACGACTGTCTCCGTGGCGCAATTGGCTAGCGCGATCGGGCGTTAACCGAAAAGTTGGAGGTTCAATCCCTCCCGGAAGTGGTGTGTTGCTTTTTTCTTTGCGCTGATAGCTTTGAAAATATGTTCTGATGGTGGGGAGATTGGAGCACGACTGTCTCCGTGGCGCAATTGGCTAGCGCGATCGGCTGTTATCCGAAAGGTTGGAATTTCGAGCCCTCCCGTGAGTGGTGTGTTGCTTTTTTTCTTTGCGCTGATTGCTTTGAAGATATGTTCTGATGGTGGTGAAAGTGGAGCACGACTGTCTCCGTGGCGCAATTGGCTAGCGCGTTCGGCCGTTAACCGAAAGGCTGGAGGTTCGAGCCCACCCGGTGGTGGTGCGGCGCTTTTTATTCTTTGGGCTGATAGCTCTGAAGAAATGTTCTGACGGTGGTGAGAGTGGAGCACGACTGTCTCCGTGGCGCAATTGGCTAGCGCGATCGGCTGTTAACCGAAAGGTTGTAGTTTCGAGCCTTCTCGGGAGTGGTGTGTTGCTCTTTTCTTTTCGCTGATAGCTTTGGAGATATGTTCTGATGGTGGTGAGAGTGGAGCACGATTGTCTCCGTGGCGCAATTGGCTAGCGCGATCGGCTGTTAACCGAAAGGCTGGAGGTTCGAGCCCACCCGGTGGAGGTGCGGAGCTTTTTTTTTCTTTCGGCTGATAGCTCTGAAGAAATGTTCTGACGGTGGTGAGAGCGGAGCACGACTGTCTCCGTGGCGCCATTGGCTAGCGCGACCAGCTGTTAACCGAGAGGTTTGATGTTCGAGCCCACCCGGTGGTGGTGCGGCGTTTCTTTTTCTTTGGGCTGATAGCTCTGAATAAATGTTCTGACAGTGTGGTGAGAGTGGAGCACGACTGCATCCGTGGCCCAATTGGCTAGCGGGATCGGCTGTTAACCAAATGGTTGGAGGTTCGAGCCCACCCGGTGGTGGTGCGGCGCTTTTTCTTCTTTAAGCTGATAGCTCTGAAGAAATGTTCTGACGGTGGTGAGAGTGGAGCACGATTGTCTCCGTGGCGCGATTGGCTAGCGCGTTCGGCGGTTAACCGAAAGGTTGGAGGTTCGAGCCCACCCGGTGGTGGTGCGGCGCTTTTTTTTCTTTGGGCTGATAGTCTGAAGAAATGTTCTGTGGTGGTGAGAGTGGTGCACGACTGTCTCCGCGGCGCAAATGGCTAGCACAATGGGCCCTTAACCGAAAGGTTGGAGGATCGAGCACACTCGGTGGAGGCGCGGCGCTTTTTTTCCTTTGGGCTGATAGCTCTGAGGAAATGTTCTGACGGTGGTGAGAGTGGAGCACGACTGTCTCCGTGGAGCAATTGGCTAGCGCGAGTGGCTGTTAACCGAAATGTTGGAGGTTCGATCCCTCCCGGGAGTGATGTGTTGCTTTTTTCTTTGCGCTGATAGCTTTGAAGATATGTTCTGATGGTGGGGAGATTGGAGCACGACTGTCTCCGTGGCGCAATTGGCTAGCGCGATCGGCTGTTAACCGAAAGGTTGGAACTTCGAGCCCTCCCGTGAGTGGTGTGTTGCTTTTTTCTTTGCGCTGATTGCTTTTAAGATATGTTCTGATGGTGGTGAGAGTGGAGCACGACTGTCTCCGTGGCGCAATTGGCTAGCGCGTTCGGCCGTTAACCGAAAGGCTTGAGGTTCGAGCCCACCCGGTGGTGGTGTGGCGCTTTATTTTCTTTGGGCTGATAGCTCTGAAGAAATGTTCTGACGGTGGTGAAAGCGGAGCACGACTGTCTCCGTGGCGCCATTGGCTAGCGCGATCGGCTGTTAACCGAAAGGTTGGAGGTTCGAGCCCAGCCGGTGGAGGTGCGGCGCTTTTTATTCTTTGAGCTGATAGCTCTGAAGAAATGTTCTGACGGTGGTGAGAGTGGAGCACGACTGTCTCCGTGGCGCAATTGGCTAGCGCGATCGGCTGTTAACCGAAAGGTTGCAGTTTCGAGCCTTCCCGGGAGTGGTGTGTTGCTCTTTTCTTTTCGCTGATAGCTTTGGAGATATGTTCTGATGGTGGTGAGAGTGGAGTACGATTGTCTCCGTGGCGCAATTGGCTAGCGCGATCGGCTGTTAACCGAAAGGCTGGAGGTTCGAGCCCACCCGGTGGAGGTGCGACGCTTTTTTTTTCTTTGGGCTGATAGCTCTGAAGAAATGTTCTGACGGTGGTGAGAGCGGAGCACGACTGTCTCCGTGGCGCCATTGGCTAGCGCGACCGGCTGTTAACCGAAAGGTTTGAGGTTCGAGCCCACCCGGTGGTGGTGCGGCGTTTCTTTTTCATTGGGCTGATAGCTCTGAAGAAATGTTCTGACAGTGTGGTGAGAGTGGAGCACGACTGCCTCCGTGGCCCAATTAGCTAGCGCGATCGGCTGTTAACCGAAAGGTCGGAGGTTCGAGCCCACATGGTGGTGGTGCGGCGCTTTTTCTTACTTGAGCTGATAGCTCTGAAGAAATGTTCTGACGGTGGTGAGAGTGGAGCACGACTGTCTCCGTGGCGCAATTGGCTAGCGCGTTCGGCTGTTAACCGAAAGGTTGGAGGTTCGAGCCCACCCGGTGGTGGTGCGGTGCTTTTTTTCTTTGGGCTGATAGTCTGAAGAAATGTTCTGCGGTGGTGAGAGTGGTGCACGACTGTCTCCGTGGCGCAATTGGCTAGCACAACGGGCCCTTAACCGAAAGGTTGGAGGTTCGAGACCACTCGGTGGAGGTGCGGCGCTTTTTCTCCTTTGGGCTTATAGCTCTGAGGAAATGTTCTGACGGTGGTGAGAGTGGAGCACGACTGTCTCCGTGGCGCAATTGGCTAGCTCGATCGGCTGTTAACCGAAAAGTTGGAGGTTTGATCCCTCCCGGGAGTGGTGTGTTGCTTTATTCTTTGCGCTGATAGCTTTGAAGATATGTTCTGATGGTGGGGAGATTGGAGCCCGACTGTCTCCGTGGCGCAATTGGCTAGCGCGATCGGCTGTTAACCGAAAGGTTGGAATTTCGAGCCCTCCCGTTAGTGGTGTGTTGCTTTTTTCTTTGCGGTGATAGCTTTGAAGAAATGTTCTGATGGTGGTGATAGTGGAGCACGACTGTCTCCGTGGCGCAATTGGCTAGCGCGTTCGGCCGTTAACCGAAAGGCTGGAGGTTCGAGCCCACCCGGTGGTGGTGTGGCGCTTTTTTTTCTTTGGGCTGATAGCTCTGAAGAAATGTTCTGACGGTGGTGAGAGCGGAGCACGACTGTCTCCGTGGCGCCATTGGCTAGCGCGACCGGCTGTTAACCGAGAGTTTTCAGGTTCGAGCCCACCCGGTGGTGGTGCGGCGCTTTTTTTTCTTTGGGCTGATAGCTCTGAAGAAATGTTCTGACGGTGGTGAGAGTGGAGCACGACTGTCTCCATGGCGCAATTGGCTAGCGCGATCGGCTGTTAACCGAAAGGTTGTAGTTTCGAGCCTTCCCGGGAGTGGTGTGTTGCTCTTTTCTTTTCGCTGATAGCTTTGGAGATATGTTCTGATGGTGGTGAGAGTGGAGCACGATTGTCTCCGTGGCGCAATTGGCTAGCGCGATCGGCTGTTAACCGAAAGGCTGGAGGTTCGAGCCCACCCGGTGGAGGTGCGGCGCTTTTTTTTTCTTTCGGCTGATAGCTCTGAAGAAATGTTCTGACGGTGGTGAGAGCGGAGCATGACTGTCTCCGTGGCGCCATTGGCTAGCGCGACCGGCTGTTAACCGAAAGGTTCGAGCCCACCCGGTGGTGGTGCAGCGTTTCTTTTTCATTGGGCTGATAGCTCTGAAGAAATGTTCTGACAGTGTGGTGAGAGTGGAGCACGACTGTCTCCGTGGCGCAATTGGCTAGTGCGTTCGGCCGTTAACCGAAAGGCTGGAGGTTCGAGCCCACCCGATGGTGGTGTGGCGCTTTTTTTTCTTTGGGCTGATAGCTCTGAAGAAATGTTCTGACGGTGGTGAGAGCGGAGCACGACTGTCTCCGTGGCGCCATTGGCTAGCGCGACCGGCTGTTAACCGAGAGTTTTCAGGTTCGAGCCCACCCGGTGGTGGTGCGGCGTTTCTTTTTCTTTGGGCTGATAGCTCTGAAGAAATGTTCTGACAGTGTGGTGAGAGTGGAGCACGACTGCCTCCGTGGCCCAATTGGCTAGCGCGATCGGCTGTTAACCGAAAGGTTCGAGGTTCAAGCGCTCCCGGGAGTGGTGTGTTGCTCTTTTCTTTTCGCTGATAGCTTTGGAGATATGTTCTGATGGTGGTGAGAGTGGAGCACGACTGTCTCCGTGGCGCAATTGGCTAGCGCGATCGGCTGTTAACCGAAAGGCTGGAGGTTCGAGCCCACCCGGTGGAGGTGCGGCGCTTTTTTTTTCTTTCGGCTGATAGCTCTGAAGAAATGTTCTGACGGTGGTGAGAGCGGAGCACGACTGTCTCCGTGGTGCCATTGGCTAGCGCGACCAGCTGTTAACCGAGAGGTTTGAGGTTCGAGCCCACCCGGTGGTGGTGCGGCGTTTCTTTTTCTTTGGGCTGATAGCTCTGAATAAATGTTCTGACAGTGTGGTGAGAGTGGAGCACGACTGCCTCCGTGGCCCAATTGGCTAGCGCGATCGGCTGTTAACCGAATGGTTGGAGGTTTGAGCCCACCCGGTGTTGGTGCGGCGCTTTTTCTTCTTTGAGCTGATAGCTCTGAAGAAATGTTCTGACGGTGGTGAGAGTGGAGCACGATTGTCTCCGTGGCGCGATTGGCTAGCGCGTTCGGCTGTTAACCGAAAGGTTGGAGGTTCGAGCCCACTCGGTGGTGGTGCGGCGCTTTTTTTTTCTTTGGGCTGATAGTCTGAAGAAATGTTCTGTGGTGGTGAGAGTGGTGCACGACTGTCTCCGTGGCGCAAATGGCTTGCACAATGGGCCCCTAACCGAAAGGTTGGAGGATCGAGCCCACTCGGTGGAGGCGCGGCGCTTTTCTTCCTTTGGGCTGATAGCTCTGTAGAAATGTTCTGACGGTGGTGAGAGTGGAGCACGACTGTCTCCGTTGCGCAATTGGCTAGCGCGATCGGCTGTTAACCGAAATGTTGGAGGTTCGATCCCTCCCGGGAGTGATGTGTTGCTTTTTTCTTTGCGCTGATAGCTTTGAAGATATGTTCTGATGGTGGTGAGAGTGGAGCACGACTGTCTCCGTGGCACAAATGGCTAGCGCGTTCGGCCGTTAACCGAAAGGCTGGAAGTTCGAGCCCACCCGGTGCTGGTGTGGCGCTTTTTTTTCTTTGGGCTGATAGCTCTGAAGAAATGTACTGATGGTGGTGAGAGTGGTGCACGACTGTCCCCGTGGCGCAACTGGCTAGCGCAATGGGCCCTTAACCGAAAGGTTGGAGGTTCGAGACCACTCGGTGGAGGTGCGGCGCTTTTTTTCCTTTGGGCTGATAGCTCTAAGGAAATGTTCTGACGGTGGTGAGAGTGGAGCACGACTGTCTCCGTGGCGCAATTGGCTAGCGCGATCGGCTGTTAACCGAAAAGTTGGAGGTTCAATCCCTCCCGGAAGTGGTGTGTTGCTTTTTTCTTTGCGCTGATAGCTTTGAAGATATGTTCGGATGGTGGGGAGATTGGAGCACGACTGTCTCCGTGGAGCAATTGGCTAGCGCGATCGGCTGTTAACCGAAAGGTTGGAATTTCGAGCCCTCCCGTGAGTGGTGTGTTGCTTTTTTTCTTTGCGCTGATTGCTTTAAGATATGTTCTGATGGTGGTGAGAGTGGAGCACGACTGTCTCTGTGGCGCAATTGGCTAGCGCGTTCGGCCGTTAACCGAAAGGCTGGAGGTTCGAGCCCACCCGGTGGTGGTGTGGCGCTTTATTTTCTTTGGGCTGATAGCTCTCAAGAAATGTTTTGACGGTGGTGAGAGCGGAGCACGACTGTCTCCGTGGCGCAATTGGCTAGCACAACGGGCCCTTAACCGAAAGGTTGGAGGTTCGAGACCACTCGGTGGAGGTGCGGCGCTTTTTTTTCTTTGGGCTTATAGCTCTGAGGAAATGTTCTGACGGTAGTGAGAGTGGAGCACGACTGTCTCCGTGGCGCAATTGGCTAGCGCGATCGGCTGTTAACCGAAAAGTTGGAGGTTCGATCCCTCCCGGGAGTGGTGTGTTGCTTTTTTCTTTGCGCTGATAGCTTTGAAGATATGTTCTGATGGTGGGGAGATTGGAGCACGACTGTCTCCGTGGCGCAATTGGCTAGCGCGATCGGCTGTTAACCGAAAGGTTGGAATTTCGAGCCCTCCCGTGAGTAGTGTGTTGCTTTATTCTTTGCGCTGATAGCTTTGAAGATACGTTCTGATGGTGGTGAGAGTGGAGCACGACTGTCTCCGTGGCGCAATTGGCTAGTGCGTTCGGCCGTTAACCGAAAGGCTGGAGGTTCGAGCCCACCCGGTGGTGGTGTGGCGCTTTTTTTTCTTTGGGCTGATAGCTCTGAAGAAATGTTCTGACGGTGGTGAGAGCGGAGCACGACTGTCTCCGTGGCGCCATTGGCTAGCGCTACCGGCTGTTAACCGAGAGTTTTCAGGTTCGAGCCCACCCGGTGGTGGTGCGGCGTTTCTTTTTCTTTGGGCTGATAGCTCTGAAGAAATGTTCTGACAGTGTGGTGAGAGTGGAGCACGACTGCCTCCGTGGCCCAATTGGCTAGCGCGATCGGCTGTTAACCGAAAGGTTCGAGGTTCAAGCGCTCCCGGGAGTGGTGTGTTGCTCTTTTCTTTTCGCTGATAGCTTTGAAGATATGTTCTGATGGTGGTGAGAGTGGAGCACGACTGTCTCCGTGGCGCAATTGGCTAGCGCGATCGGCTGTTAACCGAAAGGCTGGAGGTTCGAGCCCACCCGGTGGAGGTGCGGCGCTTTTTTTTTCTTTCGGCTGATAGCTCTGAAGAAATGTTCTGACGGTGGTGAGAGCGGAGCACGAGTGTCTCCGTGGTGCCATTGGCTAGCGCGACCAGCTGCTAACCGAGAGGTTTGAGGTTCGAGCCCACCCGGTGGTGGTGCGGCGTTTCTTTTTTTTTGGGCTGATAGCTCTGAATAAATGTTCTGACAGTGTGGTGAGAGTGGAGCACGACTGCCTGCGTGGCCCAATTGGCTAGCGCGATCGGCTGTTAACCGAATGGTTGGAGGTTTGAGCCCACCCGGTGGTGGTGCGGCGCTTTTTCTTCTTTGAGCTGATAGCTCTGAAGAAATGTTCTGACGGTGGTGAGAGTGGAGCACGATTGTCTCCGTGGCGCGATTGGCTAGCGCGTTCGGCTGTTAACCGAAAGGTTGGAGGTTCGAGCCCACTCGGTGGTGGTGCGGCGCTTTTTTTTTCTTTGGGCTGATAGTCTGAAGAAATGTTCTGTGGTGGTGAGAGTGGTGCACGACTGTCTCCGTGGCGCAAATGGCTTGCACAATGGGCCCCTAACCGAAAGGTTGGAGGATCGAGCCCACTCGGTGGAGGCGCGGCGCTTTTCTTCCTTTGGGCTGATAGCTCTGTAGAAATGTTCTGACGGTGGTGAGAGTGGAGCACGACTGTCTCCGTTGCGCAATTGGCTAGCGCGATCGGCTGTTAACCGAAATGTTGGAGGTTCGATCCCTCCCGGGAGTGATGTGTTGCTTTTTTCTTTGCGCTGATAGCTTTGAAGATATGTTCTGATGGTGGTGAGAGTGGAGCACGACTGTCTCCGTGGCACAAATCGCTAGCGCGTTCGGCCGTTAACCGAAAGGCTGGAAGTTCGAGCCCACCCGGTGCTGGTGTGGCGCTTTTTTTTCTTTGGGCTGATAGCTCTGAAGAAATGTACTGATGGTGGTGAGAGTGGTGCACGACTGTCCCCGTGGCGCAACTGGCTAGCGCAATGGGCCCTTAACCGAAAGGTTGGAGGTTCGAGACCACTCGGTGGAGGTGCGGCGCTTTTTTTCCTTTGGGCTGATAGCTCTAAGGAAATGTTCTGACGGTGGTGAGAGTGGAGCACGACTGTCTCCGTGGCGCAATTGGCTAGCGCGACCGGCTGTTAACCGAAAAGTTGGAGGTTCAATCCCTCCCGGAAGTGGTGTGTTGCTTTTTTCTTTGCGCTGATAGCTTTGAAGATATGTTCGGATGGTGGGGAGATTGGAGCACGACTGTCTCCGTGGCGCAATTGGCTAGCGCGATCGGCTGTTAACCGAAAGGTTGGAATTTCGAGCCCTCCCGTGAGTAGTGTGTTGCTTTTTTCTTTGCGCTGATAGCTTTGAAGATACGTTCTGATGGTGGTGAGAGTGGAGCACGACTGTCTCCGTGGCGCAATTGGCTAGTGCGTTCGGCCGTTAACCGAAAGGCTGGAGGTTCGAGCCCACCCGGTGGTGGTGTGGCGCTTTTTTTTCTTTGGGCTGATAGCTCTGAAGAAATGTTCTGACGGTGGTGAGAGCGGAGCACGACTGTCTCCGTGGCGCCATTGGCTAGCGCTACCGGCTGTTAACCGAGAGTTTTCAGGTTCGAGCCCACCCGGTGGTGGTGCGGCGTTTCTTTTTCTTTGGGCTGATAGCTCTGAAGAAATGTTCTGACAGTGTGGTGAGAGTGGAGCACGACTGCCTCCGTGGCCCAATTGGCTAGCGCGATCGGCTGTTAACCGAAAGGTTCGAGGTTCAAGCGCTCCCGGGAGTGGTGTGTTGCTCTTTTCTTTTCGCTGATAGCTTTGGAGATATGTTCTGATGGTGGTGAGAGTGGAGCACGACTGTCTCCGTGGCGCAATTGGCTAGCGCGATCGGCTGTTAACCGAAAGGCTGGAGGTTCGAGCCCACCCGGTGGAGGTGCGGCGCTTTTTTTTTCTTTCGGCTGATAGCTCTGAAGAAATGTTCTGACGGTGGTGAGAGTGGAGCACGATTGTCTCCGTGGCGCGATTGGCTAGCGCGTTCGGCTGTTAACCGAAAGGTTGGAGGTTCGAGCCCACTCGGTGGTGGTGCGGCGCTTTTTTTTTCTTTGGGCTGATAGTCTGAAGAAATGTTCTGTGGTGGTGAGAGTGGTGCACGACTGTCTCCGTGGCGCAAATGGCTTGCACAATGGGCCCCTAACCGAAAGGTTGGAGGATCGAGCCCACTCGGTGGAGGCGCGGCGCTTTTCTTCCTTTGGGCTGATAGCTCTGTAGAAATGTTCTGACGGTGGTGAGAGTGGAGCACGACTGTCTCCGTTGCGCAATTGGCTAGCGCGATCGGCTGTTAACCGAAATGTTGGAGGTTCGATCCCTCCCGGGAGTGATGTGTTGCTTTTTTCTTTGCGCTGATAGCTTTGAAGATATGTTCTGATGGTGGTGAGAGTGGAGCACGACTGTCTCCGTGGCACAAATCGCTAGCGCGTTCGGCCGTTAACCGAGAGGCTGGAAGTTCGAGCCCACCCGGTGCTGGTGTGGCGCTTTTTTTTCTTTGGGCTGATAGCTCTGAAGAAATGTACTGATGGTGGTGAGAGTGGTGCACGACTGTCCCCGTGGCGCAACTGGCTAGCGCAATGGGCCCTTAACCGAAAGGTTGGAGGTTCGAGACCACTCGGTGGAGGTGCGGCGCTTTTTTTCCTTTGGGCTGATAGCTCTAAGGAAATGTTCTGACGGTGGTGAGAGTGGAGCACGACTGTCTCCGTGGCGCAATTGGCTAGCGCGATCGGCTGTTAACCGAAAAGTTGGAGGTTCAATCCCTCCCGGAAGTGGTGTGTTGCTTTTTTCTTTGCGCTGATAGCTTTGAAGATATGTTCGGATGGTGGGGAGATTGGAGCACGACTGTCTCCGTGGAGCAATTGGCTAGCGCGATCGGCTGTTAACCGAAAGGTTGGAATTTCGAGCCCTCCCGTGAGTGGTGTGTTGCTTTTTTTCTTTGCGCTGATTGCTTTAAGATATGTTCTGATGGTGGTGAGAGTGGAGCACGACTGTCTCTGTGGCGCAATTGGCTAGCGCGTTCGGCCGTTAACCGAAAGGCTGGAGGTTCGAGCCCACCCGGTGGTGGTGTGGCGCTTTATTTTCTTTGGGCTGATAGCTCTCAAGAAATGTTCTGACGGTGGTGAGAGCGGAGCACGACTGTCTCCGTGGCGCAATTGGCTAGCACAACGGGCCCTTAACCGAAAGGTTGGAGGTTCGAGACCACTCGGTGGAGGTGCGGCGCTTTTTTTCCTTTGGGCTTATAGCTCTGAGGAAATGTTCTGACGGTGGTGAGAGTGGAGCACGACTGTCTCCGTGGCGCAATTGGCTAGCTCGATCGGCTGTTAACCGAAAAGTTGGAGGTTTGATCCCTCCCGGGAGTGGTGTGTTGCTTTATTCTTTGCGCTGATAGCTTTGAAGATATGTTCTGATGGTGGGGAGATTGGAGCCCGACTGTCTCCGTGGCGCAATTGGCTAGCGCGATCGGCTGTTAACCGAAAGGTTGGAATTTCGAGCCCTCCCGTTAGTGGTGTGTTGCTTTTTTCTTTTCGGTGATAGCTTTGAAGAAATGTTCTGATGGTGGTGAGAGTGGAGCACGACTGTCTCCGTGGCGCAATTGGCTAGCGCGTTCGGCCGTTAACCAAAAGGCTGGAGGTTCGAGCCCACCCGGTGGTGGTGTGGCGCTTTTTTTTCTTTGGGCTGATAGCTCTGAAGAAATGTTCTGACGGTGGTGAGAGCGGAGCACGACTGTCTCCGTGGCGCCATTGGCTAGCGCGACCGGCTGTTAACCGAGAGTTTTCAGGTTCGAGCCCACCCGGTGGTGGTGCGGCGCTTTTTTTTCTTTGGGCTGATAGCTCTGAAGAAATGTTCTGACGGTGGTAAGAGTGAAGCACGACTGTCTCCATGGCGCAATTGGCTAGCGCGATCGGCTGTTAAACGAAAGGTTGTAGTTTCGAGCCTTCCCGGGAGTGGTGTGTTGCTCTTTTCTTTTCGCTGATAGCTTTGGAGATATGTTCTGATGGTGGTGAGAGTGGAGCACGATTGTCTCCGTGGCGCAATTGGCTAGCGCGATCGGCTGTTAACCGAAAGGCTGGAGGTTCGAGCCCACCCGGTGGAGGTGCGGCGCTTTTTTTTTCTTTCGGCTGATAGCTCTGAAGAAATGTTCTGACGGTGGTGAGAGCGGAGCACGACTGTCTCCGTGGCGCCATTGGCTAGCGCGACCGGCTGTTAACCGAAAGGTTCGAGCCCACCCGGTGGTGGTGCAGCGTTTCTTTTTCATTAGGCTGATAGCTCTGAGGAAATGTTCTGACAGTGTGGTGAGAGTGGAGCACTACTGCCTCCGTGGCCCAATTGGCTAGCGCGATCGGCTGTTAACCGAAATGTTGGAGGTTCGAGCCCACCCCGTGGTGGTGCGGCGCTTTTTCTTACTTGAGCTGATAGCTCTGAAGAAACGTTCTGACGGTGGTGAGAGTGGAGCACGACTGTCTCCGTGGTCCAATTGGCTAGCGCGATCGGCTGTTAACCGAAAGGTTGGAGGTTCGAGCCCACCCGGTGGTGGTGCGGCGCTTTTTCTTCTTTGAGCTGATAGCTCTGAAGAAATGTTCTGACGGTGGTGAGAGTGGAGAAAGACTGTCTCCGTGGTGTAATTCGCTAGCACGATCGGCTGTTAACTGAAAGGTTGGAGGTTCGAGCCCTCCCGGGAGTGGTGTTGCTTTTTTTTCTTTGGGCTGATAGCTTTGAAGATATGTTCTGATGGTGGTGAGAGTGGAGCACGACTGTCTCCGTGGCGCAATTGGCTAGCGCGTTCGGCTGTTAACCGAAAGGTTGGAGGTTCGAGCCCACCCGGTGGTGGTGCGGCGCTTTTTTTCTTTGGGCTGATAGTCTGAAGAAATGTTCTGCGGTGGTGAGAGTGGTGCACGACTGTCTCCGTGGCGCAATTGGCTAGCGCAACGGGCCCTTAACCGAAAGGTTGGAGGTTCGAGACCACTCGGTGGAGGTGCGGCGCTTTTTTTCCTTTGGGCTTATAGCTCTGAGGAAATGTTCTGACGGTAGTGAGAGTGGAGCACGACTGTCTCCGTGGCGCAATTGGCTAGCGCGATCGGCTGTTAACCGAAAAGTTGGAGGTTCGATCCCTCCCGGGAGTGGTGTGTTGCTTTTTTCTTTGCGCTGATAGCTTTGAAGATATGTTCTGATGGTGGGGAGATTGGAGCACGACTGTCTCCGTGGCGCAATTGGCTAGCGCGATCGGCTGTTAACAGAAAGGTTGGAATTTCGAGCCCTCCCGTGAGTAGTGTGTTGCTTTTTTCTTTGCGCTGATAGCTTTGAAGATACGTTCTGATGGTGGTGAGAGTGGAGCACGACTGTCTCCGTGGCGCAATTGGCTAGCGCGTTCGGCCGTTAACCGAAAGGCTGGAGGTTCGAGCCCACCCGGTGGTGGTGTGGCGCTTTTTTTTCTTTGGGCTGATAGCTCTGAAGAAATGTTCTGACGGTGGTGAGAGCGGAGCACGACTGTCTCCGTGGCGCCATTGGCTAGCGCGACCGGCTGTTAACCGAGAGTTTTCAGGTTCGAGCCCACCCGGTGGTGGTGCGGCGTTTCTTTTTCTTTGGGCTGATAGCTCTGAAGAAATGTTCTGACAGTGTGGTGAGAGTGGAGCACGACTGCCTCCGTGGCCCAATTGGCTAGCGCGATCGGCTGTTAACCGAAAGGTTCGAGGTTCAAGCGCTCCCGGGAGTGGTGTGTTGCTCTTTTCTTTTCGCTGATAGCTTTGGAGATATGTTCTGATGGTGGTGAGAGTGGAGCACGACTGTCTCCGTGGCGCAATTGGCTAGCGCGATCGGCTGTTAACCGAAAGGCTGGAGGTTCGAGCCCACCCGGTGGAGGTGCGGCGCTTTTTTTTTCTTTCGGCTGATAGCTCTGAAGAAATGTTCTGACTATGGTGAGAGCGGAGCACGACTGTCTCCGTGGCGCCATTGGCTAGCGCGACCAGCTGTTAACCGAGAGGTTTGAGGTTCGAGCCCACTCGGTGGTGGTGCGGCGTTTCTTTTTCTTTGGGCTGATAGCTCTGAATAAATGTTCTGACAGTGCGGTGAGAGTGGAGCACGACTGCCTCCGTGGCCCAATTGGCTAGCGCGATCGGCTGTTAACCGAATGGTTGGAGGTTTGAGCCCACCCGGTGGTGGTGCGGCGCTTTTTCTTCTTTGAGCTGATAGCTCTGAAGAAATGTTCTGACGGTGGTGAGAGTGGAGCACGATTGTCTCCGTGGCGCGATTGGCTAGCGCGTTCGGCTGTTAACCGAAAGGTTGGAGGTTCGAGCCCACTCGGTGGTGGTGCGGCGCTTTTTTTTTCTTTGGGCTGATAGTCTGAAGAAATGTTCTGTGGTGGTGAGAGTGGTGCACGACTGTCTCCGTGGCGCAAATGGCTTGCACAATGGGCCCCTAACCGAAAGGTTGGAGGATCGAGCCCACTCGGTGGAGGCGCGGCGCTTTTCTTCCTTTGGGCTGATAGCTCTGTAGAAATGTTCTGACGGTGGTGAGAGTGGAGCACGACTGTCTCCGTGGCACAATTGGCTAGCGCGATCGGCTGTTAACCGAAATGTTGGAGGTTCGATCCCTCCCGGGAGTGATGTGTTGCTTTTTTCTTTGCGCTGATAGCTTTGAAGATATGTTCTGATGGTGGTGAGAGTGGAGCACGACTGTCTCCGTGGCACAAATGGCTATCGCGTTCGGCCGTTAACCGAAAGGCTGGAAGTTCGAGCCCACCCGGTGCTGGTGTGGCGCTTTTTTTTCTTTGGGCTGATAGCTCTGAAGAAATGTACTGATGGTGGTGAGAGTGGTGCACGACTGTCCCCGTGGCGCAACTGGCTAGCGCAATGGGCCCTTAACCGAAAGGTTGGAGGTTCGAGACCACTCGGTGGAGGTGCGGCGCTTTTTTTCCTTTGGGCTGAAAGCTCTAAGGAAATGTTCTGACGGTGGTGAGAGTGGAGCACGACTGTCTCCGTGGCACAATTGGCTAGCGCGATCGGCTGTTAACCGAAAAGTTGGAGGTTCAATCCCTCCCGGAAGTGGTGTGTTGCTTTTTTCTTTGCGCTGATAGCTTTGAAGATATGTTCGGATGGTGGGGAGATTGGAGCACGACTGTCTCCGTGGCGCAATTGGCTAGCGCGATCGGCTGTTAACCGAAAGGTTGGAATTTCGAGCCCTCCCGTGAGTGGTGTGTTGCTTTTTTTCTTTGCGCTGATTGCTTTGAAGATATGTTCTGATGGTGGTGAGAGTGGAGCACGACTGTCTCCGTGGCGCAATTGGCTAGCGCGTTCGGCCGTTAACCGAAAGGCTGGAGGTTCTAGCCCACCCGGTGGTGGTGTGGCGCTTTATTTTCTTTGGGCTGATAGCTCTGAAGAAATGTTCTGACGGTGGTGAGAGCGGAGCACGACTGTCTCCGTGGCGCCATTGGCTAGCGCGATCAGCTGTTAACGGAAAGGTTGGAGGTTCGAGCCCACCCGGTGGTGGTGCGGCGCTTTTTATTCTTTGAGCTGATAGCTCTGAAGAAATGTTCTGACGGTGGTGAGAGTGGAGCACGACTGTCTCCATGGCGCAATTGGCTAGCGCGATCGGCTGTTAACCGAAAGGTTGTAGTTTCGAGCCTTCCCGGGAGTGGTGTGTTGCTCTTTTCTTTTCGCTGATAGCTTTGGAGATATGTTCTGATGGTGGTGAGAGTGGAGCACGACTGTCTCCGTGGCGCAATTGGCTAGCGCGATCGGCTGTTAACCGAAAGGCTGGAGGTTCGAGCCCACCCGGTGGAGGTGCGGCGCTTTTTTTTTCTTTCGGCTGATAGCTCTGAAGAAATGTTCTGACGGTGGTGAGAGCGGAGCACGACTGTCTCCGTGGCGCCATTGGCTAGCGCGACCAGCTGTTAACCGAGAGGTTTGAGGTTCGAGCCCACCCGGTGGTGGTGCGGCGTTTCTTTTTCTTTGGGCTGATAGCTCTGAATAAATGTTCTGACAGTGTGGTGAGAGTGGAGCACGACTGCCTCCGTGGCCCAATTGGCTAGCGCGATCGGCTGTTAACCGAATGGTTGGAGGTTCGAGCCCACCCGGTGGTGGTGCGGCGCTTTTTCTTCTTTGAGCTGATAGCTCTGAAGAAATGTTCTGACGGTGGTGAGAGTGGAGCACGATTGTCTCCGTGGCGCGATTGGCTAGCGCGTTCGGCTGTTAACCGAAAGGTTGGAGGTTCGAGCCCACCCGGTGGTGGTGCGGCGCTTTTTTTTCTTTGGGCTGATAGTCTGAAGAAATGTTCTGTGGTGGTGAGAGTGGTGCACGACTGTCTCCGTGGCGCAAATGGCTAGCACAATGGGCCCTTAACTGAAAGGTTGGAGGATCGAGCACACTCGGTGGAGGCGCGGCGCTTTTTTTCCTTTGGGCTGATAGCTCTGAGGAAATGTTCTGACGGTGGTGAGAGTGGAGCACGACTGTGTCCGTGGAGCACTTGGCTAGCGCGATCGGCTGTTAACCGAAATGTTGGAGGTTCGATCCCTCCCGGGAGTGATGTGTTGCTTTTTTCTTTGCGCTGATAGCTTTGAAGATATGTTCTGATGGTGGGGAGATTGGAGCACGACTGTCTCCGTGGCGCAATTGGCTAGCGCGATCGGCTGTTAACCGAAAGGTTGGAATTTCGAGCCCTCCCGTGAGTAGTGGGTTGCTTTTTTTTGCGCTGATAGCTTTGAAGATACGTTCTGATGGTGGTGAGAGTGGAGCACGACTGTCTCCGTGGCGCAATTGGCTAGCGCGTTCGGCCGTTAACCGAAAGGCTGGAGGTTCGAGCCCACCCGGTGGTGGTGTGGCGCTTTTTTTTCTTTGGGCTGATAGCTCTGAAGAAATGTTCTGACAGTGGTGAGAGCGGAGCACGACTGTCTCCGTGGCGCCATTGGCTAGCGCGACCGGCTGTTAACCGAGAGTTTTCAGGTTCGAGCCCACCCGGTGGTGGTGCGGCGTTTCTTTTTCTTTGGGCTGATAGCTCTGAAGAAATGTTCTGACAGTGTGGTGAGAGTGGAGCACGACTGCCTCCGTGGCCCAATTGGCTAGCGCGATCGGCTGTTAACCGAAAGGTTCGAGGTTCAAGCGCTCCCGGGAGTGGTGTGTTGCTGTTTTCTTTTCGCTGATAGCTTTGGAGATATGTTCTGATGGTGGTGAGAGTGGAGCACGACTGTCTCCGTGGCGCAATTGGCTAGCGCGATCGGCTGTTAACCGAAAGGCTGGAGGTTCGAGCCCACCCGGTGGAGGTGCGGCGCTTTTTTTTTCTTTCGGCTGATAGCTCTGAAGAAATGTTCTGACGGTGGTGAGAGCAGAGCACGACTGTCTCCGTGGCGCCATTGGCTAGCGCGACCAGCTGTTAACCGAGAGGTTTGAGGTTCGAGCCCACCCGGTGGTGGTGCGGCGTTTCTTTTTCTTTGGGCTGATAGCTCTGAATAAATGTTCTGACAGTGCGGTGAGAGTGGAGCACGACTGCCTCCGTGGCCCAATTGGCTAGCGCGATCGGCTGTTAACCGAATGGTTGGAGGTTTGAGCCCACCCGGTGGTGGTGCGGCGCTTTTTCTTCTTTGAGCTGATAGCTCTGAAGAAATGTTCTGACGGTGGTGAGAGTGGAGCACGATTGTCTCCGTGGCGCGATTGGCTAGCGCGTTCGGCTGTTAACCGAAAGGTTGGAGGTTCGAGCCCACTCGGTGGTGGTGCGGCGCTTTTTTTTTCTTTGGGCTGATAGTCTGAAGAAATGTTCTGTGGTGGTGAGAGTGGTGCACGACTGTCTCCGTGGCGCAAATGGCTTGCACAATGGGCCCCTAACCGAAAGGTTGGAGGATCGAGCCCACTCGGTGGAGGCGCGGCGCTTTTCTTCCTTTGGGCTGATAGCTCTGTAGAAATGTTCTGACGGTGGTGAGAGTGGAGCACGACTGTCTCTGTGGCGCAATTGGCTAGCGCGATCGGCTGTTAACCGAAATGTTGGAGGTTCGATCCCTCCCGGGAGTGATGTGTTGCTTTTTTCTTTGCGCTGATAGCTTTGAAGATATGTTCTGATGGTGGTGAGAGTGGAGCACGACTGTCTCCGTGGCACAAATGGCTAGCGCGTTCGGCCGTTAACCGAAAGGCTGGAAGTTCGAGCCCACCCGGTGCTTGTGTGGCGCTTTTTTTTCTTTGGGCTGATAGCTCTGAAGAAATGTACTGATGGTGGTGAGAGTGGTGCACGACTGTCCCCGTGGCGCAACTGGCTAGCGCAATGGGCCCTTAACCGAAAGGTTGGAGGTTCGAGACCACTCGGTGGAGGTGCGGCGCTTTTTTTCCTTTGGGCTGATAGCTCTAAGGAAATGTTCTGACGGTGGTGAGAGTGGAGCACGACTGTCTCCGTGGCGCAATTGGCTAGCGCGATCGGCTGTTAACCGAAAAGTTGGAGGTTCAATCCCTCCCGGAAGTGGTGTGTTGCTTTTTTCTTTGCGCTGATAGCTTTGAAGATATGTTCGGATGGTGGGGAGATTGGAGCACGACTGTCTCCGTGGCGCAATTGGCTAGCGCGATCGGCTGTTAACCGAAAGGTTGGAATTTCGAGCCCTCCCGTGAGTGGTGTGTTGCTTTTTTTCTTTGCGCTGATTGCTTTGAAGATATGTTCTGATGGTGGTGAGAGTGGAGCACGACTGTCTCCGTGGCGCAATTGGCTAGCGCGTTCGGCCGTTAACCGAAAGGCTGGAGGTTCGAGCCCACCCGGTGGTGGTGTGGCGCTTTATTTTCTTTGGACTGATAGCTCTGAAGAAATGTTCTGACGGTGGTGAGAGCGGAGCACGACTGTCTCCGTGGCGCCATTGGCTAGCGCGATCAGCTGTTAACGGAAAGGTTGGAGGTTCGAGACCACCCGGTGGTGGTGCGGCGCTTTTTATTCTTTGAGCTGATAGCTCTGAAGAAATGTTCTGACAGTGGTGAGAGTGGAGCACGACTGTCTCCATGGCGCAATTGGCTAGCGCGATCGGCTGTTAACCAAAAGGTTGTAGTTTCGAGCCTTCCCGGGAGTGGTGTGTTGCTCTTTTCTTTTCGCTGATAGCTTTGGAGATATGTTCTGATGGTGGTGAGAGTGGAGCACGACTGTCTCCGTGGCGCAATTGGCTAGCGCGATCGGCTGTTAACCGAAAGGCTGGAGGTTCGAGCCCACCCGGTGGAGGTGCGGCGCTTTTTTTTTCTTTCGGCTGATAGCTCTGAAGAAATGTTCTGACGGTGGTGAGAGCGGAGCACGACTGTCTCCGTGGCGCCATTGGCTAGCGCGACCAGCTGTTAACCGAGAGGTTTGAGGTTCGAGCCCACCCGGTGGTGGTGCGGCGTTTCTTTTTCTTTGGGCTGATAGCTCTGAATAAATGTTCTGACAGTGTGGTGAGAGTGGAGCACGACTGCCTCCGTGGCCCAATTGGCTAGCGCGATCGGCTGTTAACCGAATGGTTGGAGGTTCGAGCCCACCCGGTGGTGGTGCGGCGCTTTTTCTTCTTTGAGCTGATAGCTCTGAAGAAATGTTCTGACGGTGGTGAGAGTGGAGCACGATTGTCTCCGTGGCGCGATTGGCTAGCGCGTTTGGCTGTTAACCGAAAGGTTGGAGGTTCGAGCCCACCCGGTGGTGGTGCGGCGCTTTTTTTTCTTTGGGCTGATAGTCTGAAGAAATGTTCTGTGGTGGTGAGAGTGGTGCACGACTGTCTCCGTGGCGCAAATGGCTAGCACAATGGGCCCTTAACCGAAAGGTTGGAGGATCGAGCACACTCGGTGGAGGCGCGGCGCTTTTTTTCCTTTGGGCTGATAGCTCTGAGGAAATGTTCTGACGGTGGTGAGAGTGGAGCACGACTGTCTCCGTGGAGCAATTGGCTAGCGCGATCGGCTGTTAACCGAAATGTTGGAGGTTCGATCCCTCCCGGGAGTGATGTGTTGCTTTTTTCTTTGCGCTGATAGCTTTGAAGATATGTTCTGATGGTGGTGAGAGTGGAGCACGACTGTCTCCGTGGCACAAATGGCTAGCGCGTTCGGCCGTTAACCGAAAGGCTGGAAGTTCGAGCCCACCCGGTGCGGGTGTGGCGCTTTTTTTTCTTTGGGCTGATAGCTCTGAAGAAATGTACTGACGGTGGTGAGAGTGGTGCACGACTGTCCCCGTGGCACAATTGGCTAGCGCAATGGGCCCTTAACCGAAAGGTTGGAGGATCGAGCACACTCGGTGGAGGCGCGGCGCTTTTTTTCCTTTGGGCTGATAGCTCTGAGGAAATGTTCTGACGGTGGTGAGAGTGGAGCACGACTGTCTCCGTGGAGCAATTGGCTAGCGCGATCGGCTGTTAACCGAAATGTTGGAGGTTCGAGCCCACCCGGTGGTGGTGCGGCGTTTCTTTTTCTTTCGGCTGATAGCTCTGAATAAATGTTCTGACAGTGTGGTGAGAGTGGAGCACGACTGCCTCCGTGGCCCAATTGGCTAGCGCGATCGGCTGTTAACCGAAATGTTGGAGGTTCGAGCCCACCCGGTGGTGGTGCGGCGTTTCTTTTTCTTTGGGCTGATAGCTCTGAATAAATGTTCTGACAGTGTGGTGAGAGTGGAGCACGACTGCCTCCGTGGCCCAATTGGCTAGCGCGATCGGCTGTTAACCGAAAGGTTCGAGGTTCAAGCGCTCCCGGGAGTGGTGTGTTGCTCTTTTCTTTTCGCTGATAGCTTTGGAGATATGTTCTGATGGTGGTGAGAGTGGAGCACGACTGTCTCCGTGGCGCAATTGGCTAGCGCGATCGGCTGTTAACCGAAAGGCTGGAGGTTCGAGCCCACCCGGTGGAGGTGCGGCGCTTTTTTTTTCTTTCGGCTGATAGCTCTGAAGAAATGTTCTGACGGTGGTGAGAGCGGAGCACGACTGTCTCCGTGGCGCCATTGGCTAGCGCGACCAGCTGTTAACCGAGAGGTTTGAGGTTCGAGCCCACCCGGTGGTGGTGCGGCGTTTCTTTTTCTTTGGGCTGATAGCTCTGAATAAATGTTCTGACAGTGCGGTGAGAGTGGAGCACGACTGCCTCCGTGGCCCAATTGGCTAGCGCGATCGGCTGTTAACCGAATGGTTGGAGGTTTGAGCCCACCCGGTGGTGGTGCGGCGCTTTTTCTTCTTTGAGCTGATAGCTCTGAAGAAATGTTCTGACGGTAGTGAGAGTGGAGCACGATTGTCTCCGTGGCGCGATTGGCTAGCGCGTTCGGCTGTTAACCGAAAGGTTGGAGGTTCGAGCCCACTCGGTGGTGGTGCGGCGCTTTTTTTTTCTTTGGGCTGATAGTCTGAAGAAATGTTCTGTGGTGGTGAGAGTGGTGCACGACTGTCTCCGTGGCGCAAATGGCTTGCACAATGGGCCCCTAACCGAAAGGTTGGAGGATCGAGCCCACTCGGTGGAGGCGCGGCGCTTTTCTTCCTTTGGGCTGATAGCTCTGTAGAAATGTTCTGACGGTGGTGAGAGTGGAGCACGACTGTCTCTGTGGCGCAATTGGCTAGCGCGATCGGCTGTTAACCGAAATGTTGGAGGTTCGATCCCTCCCGGGAGTGATGTGTTGCTTTTTTCTTTGCGCTGATAGCTTTGAAGATATGTTCTGATGGTGGTGAGAGTGGAGCACGACTGTCTCCGTGGCGCAATTGGCTAGCGCGATCGGCTGTTAACCGAAAGGTTGGAAGTTCGAGCCCACCCGGTGCTTGTGTGGCGCTTTTTTTTCTTTGGGCTGATAGCTCTGAAGAAATGTACTGATGGTGGTGAGAGTGGTGCACGACTGTCCCCGTGGCGCAACTGGCTAGCGCAATGGGCCCTTAACCGAAAGGTTGGAGGTTCGAGACCACTCGGTGGAGGTGCGGCGCTTTTTTTCCTTTGGGCTGATAGCTCTAAGGAAATGTTCTGACGGTGGTGAGAGTGGAGCACGACTGTCTCCGTGGCGCAATTGGCTAGCGCGATCGGCTGTTAACCGAAGAGTTGGAGGTTCAATCCCTCCCGGAAGTGGTGTGTTGCTTTTTTCTTTGCGCTGATAGCTTTGAAGATATGTTCGGATGGTGGGGAGATTGGAGCACGACTGTCTCCGTGGCGCAATTGGCTAGCGCGATTGGCTGTTAACCGAAAGGTTGGAATTTCGAGCCCTCCCGTGAGTGGTGTGTTGCTTTTTTTCTTTGCGCTGATTGCTTTGAAGATATGTTCTGATGGTGTTGAGAGTGGAGCACGACTGTCTCCGTGGCGCAATTGGCTAGCGCGTTCGGCCGTTAACCGAAAGGCTGGAGGTTCGAGCCCACCCGGTGGTGGTGTGGCGCTTTATTTTCTTTGGACTGATAGCTCTGAAGAAATGTTCTGACGGTGGTGAGAGCGGAGCACGACTGTCTCCGTGGCGCCATTGGCTAGCGCGATCAGCTGTTAACGGAAAGGTTGGAGGTTCGAGACCACCCGGTGGTGGTGCGGCGCTTTTTATTCTTTGAGCTGATAGCTCTGAAGAAATGTTCTGACGGTGGTGAGAGTGGAGCACGACTGTCTCCATGGCGCAATTGGCTAGCGCGATCGGCTGTTAACCAAAAGGTTGTAGTTTCGAGCCTTCCCGGGAGTGGTGTGTTGCTCTTTTCTTTTCGCTGATAGCTTTGGAGATATGTTCTGATGGTGGTGAGAGTGGAGCACGACTGTCTCCGTGGCGCAATTGGCTAGCGCGATCGGCTGTTAACCGAAAGGCTGGAGGTTCGAGCCCACCCGGTGGAGGTGCGGCGCTTTTTTTTTCTTTCGGCTGATAGCTCTGAAGAAATGTTCTGACGGTGGTGAGAGCGGAGCACGACTGTCTCCGTGGCGCCATTGGCTAGCGCGACCAGCTGTTAACCGAGAGGTTTGAGGTTCGAGCCCACCCGGTGGTGGTGCGGCGTTTCTTTTTCTTTGGGCTGATAGCTCTGAATAAATGTTCTGACAGTGTGGTGAGAGTGGAGCACGACTGCCTCCGTGGCCCAATTGGCTAGCGCGATCGGCTGTTAACCGAATGGTTGGAGGTTCGAGCCCACCCGGTGGTGGTGCGGCGCTTTTTCTTCTTTGAGCTGATAGCTCTGAAGAAATGTTCTGACGGTGGTGAGAGTGGAGCACGATTGTCTCCGTGGCGCGATTGGCTAGCGCGTTCGGCTGTTAACCGAAAGGTTGGAGGTTCGAGCCCACCCGGTGGTGGTGCGGCGCTTTTTTTTCTTTGGGCTGATAGTCTGAAGAAATGTTCTGTGGTGGTGAGAGTGGTGCACGACTGTCTCCGTGGCGCAAATGGCTAGCACAATGGGCCCTTAACCGAAAGGTTGGAGGATCGAGCACACTCGGTGGAGGCGCGGCGCTTTTTTTCCTTTGGGCTGATAGCTCTGAGGAAATGTTCTGACGGTGGTGAGAGTGGAGCACGACTGTCTCCGTGGAGCAATTGGCTAGCGCGATCGGCTGTTAACCGAAATGTTGGAGGTTCGATCCCTCCCGGGAGTGATGTGTTGCTTTTTTCTTTGCGCTGATAGCTTTGAAGATATGTTCTGATTGTGGTGAGAGTGGAGCACGACTGTCTCCGTGGCACAAATGGCTAGCGCGTTCGGCCGTTAACCGAAAGGCTGGAAGTTCGAGCCCACCCGGTGCGGGTGTGGCGCTTTTTTTTCTTTGGGCTGATAGCTCTGAAGAAATGTACTGACGGTGGTGAGAGTGGTGCACGACTGTCCCCGTGGCACAATTGGCTAGCGCAATGGGCCCTTAACCGAAAGGTTGGAGAATCGAGCACACTCGGTGGAGGCGCGGCGCTTTTTTTCCTTTGGGCTGATAGCTCTGAGGAAATGTTCTGACGGTGGTGAGAGTGGAGCACGACTGTCTCCGTGGAGCAATTGGCTAGCGCGATCGGCTGTTAACCGAAATGTTGGAGGTTCGATCCCTCCCGGGAGTGATGTGTTGCTTTTTTCTTTGCGCTGATAGCTTTGAAGATATGTTCTGATGGTGGTGAGAGTGGAGCACGACTGTCTCCGTGGCACAAATGGCTAGCGCGTTCGGCCGTTAACCGAAAGGCTGGAAGTTCGAGCCCACCCGGTGCTGGTGTGGCGCTTTTTTTTCTTTGGGCTGATAGCTCTGAAGAAATGTACTGACGGTGTTGAGTGTGGTGCACGACTTTCCCCGTGGCGCAATCGGCTAGCGCAATGGGCCCTTAAACGAAAGGTTGGAGGTTCGAGACCACTCGGTGGAGGTGCGGCGCTTTTTTTCCTTTGGGCTGATAGCTCTAAGGAAATGTTCTGACGGTGGTGAGAGTGGAGCACGACTGTCTCCGTGGCGCAATTGGCTAGCGCGATCGGCTGTTAACCGAAAAGTTGGAGGTTCAATCCCTCCCGGAAGTGGTGTGTTGATTTTTCTTTGCGCTGATAGCTTTGAAGATATGTTCTGATGGTGGGGAGATTGGAGCACGACTGTCTCCGTGGCGCAATTGGCTAGCGCGATCGGCTGTTAACCGAAAGTTTGGAATTTCGAGCCCTCCCGTGAGTGGTGTGTTGCTTTTTTTCTTTGCGCTGATTGCTTTGAAGATATGTTCTGATGGTGGTGAGAGTGGAGCACGACTGTCTCCGTGGCGCAATTGGCTAGCGCGTTCGGCCGTTAACCGAAAGGCTGGAGGTTCGAGCCCACCCGGTGGTGTTGTGGCGCTTTATTTTCTTTGGGCTGATAGCTCTGAAGAAATGTTCTGACGGTGGTGAGAGCGGAGCACGACTGTCTTCGTGGCGCCATTGGCTAGCGCGATCAGCTGTTAACCGAAAGGTTGGAGGTTCGAGCCCACCCGGTGGTGGTGCGGCGCTTTTTATTCTTTGAGCTGATAGCTCTGAAGAAATGTTCTGACGGTGGTGAGAGTGGAGCACGACTGTCTCCATGGCGCAATTGGCTAGCGCGATCGGCTGTTAACCGAAAGGTTGTAGTTTCGAGCCTTCCCGGGAGTGGTGTGTTGCTCTTTTCTTTTCGCTGATAGCTTTGGAGATATGTTCTGATGGTGGTGAGAGTGGAGCACGATTGTCTCCGTGGCGCAATTGGCTAGCGCGATCGGCTGTTAACCGAAAGGCTGGAGGTTCAAGCCCACCCGGTGGAGGTGCGACGCTTTTATTTTCTTTGGGCTGATAGCTCTGAAGAAATGTTCTGACGGTGGTGAGAGCGGAGCACGACTGTCTCCGTGGCGCCATTGGCTAGCGCGACCGGCTGTTAACCGAAAGGTTTGAGGTTCGAGCCCACCCGGTGGTGGTGCAGCGTTTCTTTTTCATTGGGATGATAGCTCTGAAGAAATGTTCTGACAGTGTGGTGAGAGTGGAGCACGACTGCCTCCGTGGCCCAATTGGCTAGCGCGATCGGCTGTTAACCGAAAGGTTGGAGGTTCGAGCCCACCCCGTGGTGGTGCGGCGCTTTTTCTTACTTGAGCTGATAGCTCTGAAGAAGCGTTGTGACGGTGGTGAGAGTGGAGCACGACTGTCTCCGTGGCGCAATTGGCTAGCGCGTTCGGCTGTTAACCGAAAGGTTGGAGGTTCGAGCCCACCCGGTGGTGGTGCGGCGCTTTTTTTCTTTGGGCTGATAGTCTGAAGAAATGTTCTGCGGTGGTGAGAGTGGTGCTCGACTGTCTCCGTGGCGCAATCGGCTAGCGCAATGGGCCCTTAACCGAAAGGTTAGAGGTTCGAGCCCACTCGGTGGAGGCGCGGCGCTTTTTTTCCTTTGGGCTGATAGCTCCGAGGAAATGTTCGGACGGTGGTGAGAGTTTAGCACGACTGTCTCCGTGGCGCAATTGGCTAGCGCGATCGGCTGTTCACCGAAAAGTTGGATGTTCGATCCCTCCCGGGAGTGGTGTGTTGCTTATTTCTTTGCGCTGATAGCTGTGAAGATATGTTCTGATGGTGGGGAGATTGGAGCACGACTGTCTCTGTGGCGCTATTGGCTAGCGCAATCGGCTGCTAACCGAAAGGTTAGAATTTCGAGCCCTCCCGGGAGTGGTGTGTTGCTTTTTTCTTTGTGCTGATAGCTTTGAAGATATGTTCTGATGGTGGTGAGAGTGGAGCACGACTGTCTCCGTGGCACAATTGGCTAGCGCGTTCGGCCGTTAACCGAAAGGCTGGAAGTTCGAGCCCACCCGGTGGTGGTGTGGCGCTTTTTTTTCTTTGGGCTGATAGCTCTGAAGAAATGTACTGACGGTGGTGAGAGCGGAGCACGACTGTCTCCGTGGCGCCATTGGCTAGCGCGATCGGCTGTTAACCGAGTGGTTGGAGGTTCGAGCCCACCCGGTGGTGGTGCGGCGCTTTTTCTTCTTTGAGCTGATAGCTCTGAAGAAATGTTCTGACTGTGGTGAGAGTGGAGAAAGACTGTCTCCGTGGCGTAATTCGCTAGCGCGATCGGCTGTTAACTGAAAGGTTGGAGGTTCGAGCCCACCCGGTGGTGGTGTGGTGCTTTTTTTTCTTTGGGCTGGTAGATCTGAAGAAATGTTCTAACAGTGGTCAGAGTGGAGCACGACTGCCTCCGTGGTCCAATTGGCTAGCGCGATCGGCTGTTAACCGAAAGGTTGGAGGTTCGAGCCCACCCGGTGGTGGTGCGGCGCTTTTTCTTTTTTGAGCTGATAGCTCTGAAGAAATGTTCCGACTGTGGTGAGAGTGGAGAAAGACTGTCTCCGTGGCGTAATTCGCTAGCGCGATCGGCTGTTAACTGAAAGGTTGGAGGTTCGAGCCCTCCCGGGAGTGGTGTTGCTTTTTTTCTTTGGACTGATAGCTTTGAAGTTATGTTCTGATGGTGGTGAGAGTGGAGCACGACTGTCTCCGTGGCGCAATTGGCTAGCGTGTTCGGCTGTTAACTGAAAGGTTGGAGGTTCGAGCCCACCCGGTGGTGGTGCGGCGCTTTTTTTCTTTGGGCTGATAGTCTGAAGAAGTGTTCTGCGGTGGTGAGAGTGGTGCTCGACTGTCTCCGTGGCGCAATTGGCTAGCACAACGGGCCCTTAACCGAAAGGTTGGAGGTTCGAGACCACTCTGTGGAGGTGCGGCGCTTTTTTTCCTTTGGGCTTATAGCTCTGAGGAAATGTTCTGACGGTGGTGAGAGTGGAGCACGACTGTCTCCGTGGCGCAATTGGCTAGCGCGATCGGCTGTTAACCGTAAAGTTGGAGGTTCGATCCCTCCCGGGAGTGGTGTGTTGCTTTTTTCTTTGCACTGATAGCTTTGAAGATATGTTCTGATGGTGGGGAGATTGGAGCACGACTGTCTCCGTGGCGCAATTGGCTAGCGCGATCGGCTGTTAACCGAAAGCTTGGAATTTCAAGCCCTCCCGTGAGTAGTGTGTTGCTTTTTTCTTTGCGCTGATAGCTTTGAAGATACGTTCTGATGGTGGTGAGAGTGGAGCACGACTGTCTCCGTGGCCCAATTGGCTAGCGCGTTCGGCCGTTAACCGAAAGGCTGGACGTTCGAGCCCACCCGGTGGTGGTGTGGTGCTTTTTTTTCTTTGGGCTGATAGCTCTGAAGAAATGTTCTGACGGTGGTGAGAGCGGAGCACGACTGTTTCCGTGGCGCCATTGGCTAGCGCGTTCGGCTGTTAACCGAGAGTTTTCAGGTTCGAGCCCACCCGGTGGTGGTGCGGGGTTTCTTTTTCTTTGGGCTGATAGCTCTGAAGAAATGTTCTGACAGTGTGGTGAGAGTGGAGCACGACTGCCTCCGTGGCCGAATTGGCTAGCGCGATCGGCTGTTAACCGAAAAGTTCGAGGTTCAAGCGCTCCCGGTAGTGGTGTGTTGCTCTTTTCTTTTCGCTGATAGCTTTGGAGATATGTTCTGATGGTGGTGAGAGTGGAGCACGACTGTCTCCGTGGCGCAATTGGCTAGCGCGATCGGCTGTTAACAGAAAGGCTGGAGGTTCGAGCCCACCCGGTGGAGGTGCGGCGCTTTTTTTTCGTTCGGCTGATAGCTCTGAAGAAATGTTCTGAAGGTGGTGAGAGCGGAGCACGACTGTCTCCGTGGCGCCATTGGCTAGCGCGACCAGCTGTTAACCGAGACGTTTGAGGTTCGAGCCCACCCGGTGGTGGTGCGGCGTTTCTTTTTCTTTGGGCTGATAGCTCTGAATAAATGTTCTGACAGTGTGGTGAGAGTGGAGCACGACTGCCTCCGTGGCCCAATTGGCTAGCGCGATCGGCTGTTAACCTAATGGTTGGAGGTTCGAGCCCACCCGGTGGTGGTGCGGCGCTTTTTCTTCTTTGAGCGGATAGCTCTGAAGAAATGTTCTGACGGTGGTGAGAGTGGAGCACGATTGTCTCCGTGGCGCGATTGGCTAGCGCGTTCGGCTGTTAACCGAAAGGTTGGAGGTTCGAGCCCACCCGGTGGTGGTGCGGCGCTTTTTTTTCTTTAGGCTGATAGTCTGAAGAAATGTTCTGTGGTGGTGAGAGTGGTGCACGACTGTCTCCGTGGCGCAAATGGCTAGCACAATGGGCCCTTAACCGAAAGGTTGGAGGATCGAGCCCACTCGGTGGAGGCGCGGCGCTTTTTTTCCTTTGGGCTGATAGCTCTGAGGAAGTGTTCTGACGGTGGTGAGAGTGGAGCACGACTGTCTCCGTGGCGCAATTGGCTAGCGCGATCGGCTGTTAACCGAAAAGTTGGAGGTTCAATCCCTCCCGGAAGTGGTGTGTTGCTTTTTTCTTTGCGCTGATAGCTTTGAAGATATGTTCAGATGGTGGGGAGATTGGAGCACGACTGTCTCCGTGGCGCAATTGGCTAGCGCGATCGGCTGTTAACCGAAAGGTTGGAATTTTGAGCCCTCCCGTGAGTGGTGTGTTGCTTTTTTTTCTTTGCGCTGATTGCTTTGAAGATATGTTCTGATGGTGGTGAGAGTGGAGCACGACTGTCTCCGTGGCGCAATTGGCTAGCGCGTTCGGCCGTTAACCGAAAGGCTGGAGGTTCGAGGCCACCCGGTGGTGGTGTGGCGCTTTATTTTCTTTGGGCTGATAGCTCTGAAGAAATGTTCTGACGGTGGTGAGAGCGGAGCATGACTGTCTCCGTGGCGCCATTGGCTAGCGCGATCAGCTGTTAACCGAAAAGATTGGAGGTTCGAGCCCACCCGGTGGTGGTGCGGCGCTTTTTATTCTTTGAGCTGATAGCTCTGAAGAAATGTTCTGACGGTGGTGAGAGTGGAGCACGACTGTCTCCATGGCGCAATTGGCTAGCGCGATCGGCTGTTAACCGAAAGGTTGTAGTTTCGAGCCTTCCCGGGAGTGGTGTGTTGCTCTTTTCTTTTCGCTGATAGCTTTGGAGATATGTTCTGATGGTGGTGAGAGTGGAGCACGATTGTCTCCGTGGCGCAATTGGCTAGCGCGATCGGCTGTTAACCGAAAGGCTGGAGGTTCAAGCCCACCCGGTGGAGATGCGACGCTTTTATTTTCTTTGGGCTGATAGCTCTGAAGAAATGTTCTGACGGTGGTGAGAGCGGAGCACGACTGTCTCCGTGGCGCCATTGGCTAGCGCGACCGGCTGTTAACCGAAAGGTTTGAGGTTCGAGCCCACCCGGTGGTGGTGCAGCGTTTCTTTTTCATTGGGATGATAGCTCTGAAGAAATGTTCTGACAGTGTGGTGAGAGTGGAGCACGACTGCCTCCGTGGCCCAATTGGCTAGCGCGATCGGCTGTTAACCGAAAGGTTGGAGGTTCGAGCCCACCCCGTGGTGGTGCGGCGCTTTTTCTTACTTAAGCTGATAGCTCTGAAGAAACGTTGTGACGGTGGTGAGAGTGGAGCACGACTGTCTCCGTGGCGCAATTGGCTAGCGCGTTCGGCTGTTAACCGAAAGGTTGGAGGTTCGAGCCCACCCGGTGGTGGTGCGGCGCTTTTTTTCTTTGGGCTGATGGTCTGAAGAAATGTTCTGCGGTGGTGAGAGTGGTGCTCGACTGTCTCCGTGGCGCAATCGGCTAGCGCAATGGGCCCTTAACCGAAAGGTTAGAGGTTCGAGCCCACTCGGTGGAGGCGCGGCGCTTTTTTTCCTTTGGGCTGATAGCTCTGAGGGAATGTTCGGACGGTGGTGAGAGTTTAGCACGACTGTCTCCGTGGCGCAATTGGCTAGCGCGATCGGCTGTTAACCGAAAAGTTGGATGTTCGATCCCTCCCGGGAGTGGTGTGTTGCTTATTTCTTTGCGCTGATAGCTTTGAAGATATGTTCTGATGGTGGGGAGATTGGAGCACGACTGTCTCTGTGGCGCTATTGGCTAGCGCAATCGGCTGTTAACCGAAAGGTTAGAATTTCGAGCCCTCCGGGGAGTGGTGTGTTGCTTTTTTCTTTGTGCTGATAGCTTTGAAGATATGTTCTGATGGTGGTGAGAGTGGAGCACGACTGTCTCCGTGGCACAATTGGCTAGCGCGTTCGGCCGTTAACCGAAAGGCTGGAAGTTCGAGCCCACCCGGTGGTGGTGTGGCGCTTTTTTTTCTTTGGGCTGATAGCTCTGAAGAAATGTACTGACGGTGGTGAGAGCGGAGCACGACTGTCTCCGTGGCGCCATTGGCTAGCGCGATCGGCTGTTAACCGAGAGGTTGGAGGTTCGAGCCCACCCGGTGGTGGTGCGGCGCTTTTTCTTCTTTGAGCTGATAGCTCTGAAGAAATGTTCTGACTGTGGTGAGAGTGGAGAAAGACTGTCTCCGTGGCGTAATTCGCTAGCGCGATCGGCTGTTAACTGAAAGGTTGGAGGTTCGAGCCCACCCGGTGGTGGTGTGGTGCTTTTTTTTCTTTGGGCTGATAGCTCTGAAGAAATGTTCTGACAGTGGTCAGAGTGGAGCACGACTACCTCCGTGGTCCAATTGGCTAGCGCGATCGGCTGTTAACCGAAAGGTTGGAGGTTCGAGCCCACCCGGTGGTGGTGCGGCGCTTTTTATTCTTTGAGCTGATAGCTCTGAAGAAATGTTCTGACGGTGGTGAGAGTGGAGCACGACTGTCTCCATGGCGCAATTGGCTAGCGCGATCGGCTGTTAACCGAAAGGTTGTAGTTTCGAGCCTTCCCGGGAGTGGTGTGTTGCTCTTTTCTTTTCGCTGATAGCTTTGGAGATATGTTCTGATGGTGGTGAGAGTGGAGCACGATTGTCTCCGTGGCGCAATTGGCTAGCGCGATCGGCTGTTAACCGAAAGGCTGGAGGTTCAAGCCCACCCGGTGGAGGTGCGACGCTTTTATTTTCTTTGGGCTGATAGCTCTGAAGAAATGTTCTGACGGTGGTGAGAGCAGAGCACGACTGTCTCCGTGGCGCCATTGGCTAGCGCGACCGGCTGTTAACCGAAAGGTTTGAGGTTCGAGCCCACCCGGTGGTGGTGCAGCGTTTCTTTTTCATTGGGATGATAGCTCTGAAAAAATGTTCTGACAGTGTGGTGAGAGTGGAGCACGACTGCCTCCGTGGCCCAATTGGCTAGCGCGATCGGCTGTTAACCGAAAGGTTGGAGGTTCGAGCCCACCCCGTGGTGGTGCGGCGCTTTTTCTTACTTGAGCTGATAGCTCTGAAGAAACGTTGTGACGGTGGTGAGAGTGGAGCACGACTGTCTCCGTGGCGCAATTGGCTAGCGCGTTCGGCTGTTAACCGAAAGGTTGGAGGTTCGAGCCCACCCGGTGGTGGTGCGGCGCTTTTTTTCTTTGGGCTGATAGTCTGAAGAAATGTTCTGCGGTGGTGAGAGTGGTGCTCGACTGTCTCCGTGGCGCAATCGGCTAGCGCAATGGGCCCTTAACCGAAAGGTTAGAGGTTCGAGCCCACTCGGTGGAGGCGCGGCGCTTTTTTTCCTTTGGGCTGATAGCTCTGAGGAAATGTTCGGACGGTGGTGAGAGTTTAGCACGACTGTCTCCGTGGCGCAATTGGCTAGCACGATCGGCTGTTAACCGAAAAGTTGGATGTTCGATCCCTCCCGGGAGTGGTGTGTTGCTTATTTCTTTGCGCTGATAGCTTTGAAGATATGTTCTGATGGTGGGGAGATTGGAGCACGACTGTCTCTGTGGCGCTATTGGCTAGCGCAATCGGCTGTTAACCGAAAGGTTAGAATTTCGAGCCCTCCCGGGAGTGGTGTGTTGCTTTTTTCTTTGTGCTGATAGCTTTGAAGATATGTTCTGATGGTGGTGAGAGTGGAGCACGACTGTCTCCGTGGCACAATTGGCTAGCGCGTTCGGCCGTTAACCGAAAGGCTGGAAGTTCGAGCCCACCCGGTGGTGGTGTGGCGCTTTTTTTTCTTTGGGCTGATAGCTCTGAAGAAATGTACTGACGGTGGTGAGAGCGGAGCACGACTGTCTCCGTGGCGCCATTGGCTAGCGCGATCGGCTGTTAACCGAGAGGTTGGAGGTTCGAGCCCACCCGGTGGTGGTGCGGCGCTTTTTCTTCTTTGAGCTGATAGCTCTGAAGAAATGTTCTGACTGTGGTGAGAGTGGAGAAAGACTGTCTCCGTGGCGTAATTCGCTAGCGCGATCGGCTGTTAACTGAAAGGTTGGAGGATCGAGCCCACCCGGTGGTGGTGTGGTGCTTTTTTTTCTTTGGGCTGATAGCTCTGAAGAAATGTTCTGACAGTGGTCAGAGTGAAGCACGACTGCCTCCGTGGTCCAATTGGCTAGCGCGATCGGCTGTTAACCGAAAGGTTGGAGGTTCGAGCCCACCCGGTGGTGGTGCGGCGCTTTTTCTTTTTTGAGCTGATAGCTCTGAAGAAATGTTCTGACTGTGGTGAGAGTGGAGAAAGACTGTCTCCGTGGCGTAATTCGCTAGCGCGATCGGCTGTTAACTGAAAGGTTGGAGGTTCGAGGCCTCCCGGGAGTGGTGTTGCTTTTTTTTCTTTGGACTGATAGCTTTGAAGTTATGTTCTGATGGTGGTGAGAGTGGAGCACGACTGTCTCCGTGGCGCAATTGGCTAGCGCGTTCGGCTGTTAACCGAAAGGTTGGAGGTTCGAGCCCACCCGGTGGTGGTGCGGCGCTTTTTTCTTTGGGCTGATAGTCTGAAGAAATGTTCTGCGGTGGTGAGAGTGGTGCTCGACTGTCTCCGTGGCGCAATTGGCTAGCACAACGGGCCCTTAACCGAAAGGTTGGAGGTTCGAGACCACTCGGTGGAGGTGCGGCGCTTTTTTTCCTTTGGGCTTATAGCTCTGAGGAAATGTTCTGACGGTGGTGAGAGTGGAGCACGACTGTCTCCGTGGCGCAATTGGCTAGCGCGATCGGCTGTTAACCGTAAAGTTGGAGGTTCGATCCCTCCCGGGAGTGGTGTGTTGCTTTTTTCTTTGCGCTGATAGCTTTGAAGATATGTTCTGATGGTGGGGAGATTGGAGCACGACTGTCTCCGTGGCGCAATTGGCTAGCGCGATCGGCTGTTAACCGAAAGGTTGGAATTTCAAGCCCTCCCGTGAGTATTGTGTTGCTGTTTTCTTTGCGCTGATAGCTTTGAAGATACGTTCTGATGGTGGTGAGAGTGGAGCACGACTGTCTCCGTGGCCCAATTGGCTAGCGCGTTCGGCCGTTAACCGAAAGGCTGGACGTTCGAGCCCACCCGGTGGTGGTGTGGTGCTTTTTTTTCTTTGGGCTGATAGCTCTGAAGAAATGTTCTGACGGTGGTGAGAGCGGAGCACGACTGTCTCCGTGGCGCCATTGGCTAGCGCGTTCGGCTGTTAACCGAGAGTTTTCAGGTTCGAGCCCACCCGGTGGTGGTGCGGGGTTTCTTTTTCTTTGGGCTGATAGCTCTGAAGAAATGTTCTGACAGTGTGGTGAGAGTGGAGCACGACTGCCTCCGTGGCCCAATTGGCTAGCGCGATCGGCTGTTAACCGAAAGGTTCGAGGTTCAAGCGCTCCCGGTAGTGGTGTGTTGCTCTTTTCTTTTCGCTGATAGCTTTGGAGATATGTTCTGATGGTGGTGAGAGTGGAGCACGACTGTCTCCGTGGCGCAATTGGCTAGCGCGATCGGCTGTTAACCGAAAGGCTGGAGGTTCGAGCCCACCCGGTGGAGGTGCGGCGCTTTTTTTTCGTTCGGCTGATAGCTCTGAAGAAATGTTCTGACGTTTGTGAGAGCGGAGCACGACTGTCTCCGTGGCGCCATTGGCTAGCGCGACCAGCTGTTAACCGAGACGTTTGAGGTTCGAGCCCACCCGGTGGTGGTGCGGCGTTTCTTTTTCTTTGGGCTGATAGCTCTGAATAAATGTTCTGACAGTGTGGTGAGAGTGGAGCACGACTGCCTCCGTGGCCCAATTGGCTAGCGCGATCGGCTGTTAACCTAATGGTTGGAGGTTCGAGCCCACCCGGTGGTGGTGCGGCGCTTTTTCTTCTTTGAGTGGATAGCTCTGAAGAAATGTTCTGACGGTGGTGAGAGTGGAGCACGATTGTCTCCGTGGCGCGATTGGCTAGCGCGTTCGGCTGTTAACCGAAAGGTTGGAGGTTCGAGCCCACCCGGTGGTGGTGCGGCGCTTTTTTTTCTTTGGGCTGATAGTCTGAAGAAATGTTCTGTGGTGGTGAGAGTGGTGCACGACTGTCTCCGTGGCGCAAATGGCTAGCACAATGGGCCCTTAACCGAAAGGTTGGAGGATCGAGCCCACTCGGTGGAGGCGCGGCGCTTTTTTTCCTTTGGGCTGATAGCTCTGAGGAAATGTTCTGACGGTGGTGAGAGTGGAGCACGACTGTCTCCGTGGCGCAATTGGCTAGCGCGTTCGGCTGTTAACCGAAAGGTTGGAGGTTCGAGCCCACCCGGTGGTGGTGCGGCGCTTTTTTTCTTTGGGCTGATAGTCTGAAGAAATGTTCTGCGGTGGTGAGAGTGGTGCTCGACTGTCTCCGTGGCGCAATTGGCTAGCACAACGGGCCCTTAACCGAAAGGTTGGAGGTTCGAGACCACTCGGTGGAGGTGCGGCGCTTTTTTTCCTTTGGGCTTATAGCTCTGAGGAAATGTTCTGACGGTGGTGAGAGTGGAGCACGACTGTCTCCGTGGCGCAATTGGCTAGCGCGATCGGCTGTTAACCGTAAAGTTGGAGGTTCGATCCCTCCCGGGAGTGGTGTGTTGCTTTTTTCTTTGCGCTGATAGCTTTGAAGATATGTTCTGATGGTGGGGAGATTGGAGCACGACTGTCTCCGTGGCGCAATTGGCTAGCGCGATCGGCTGTTAACCGAAAGGTTGCAATTTCAAGCCCTCCCGTGAGTATTGTGTTGCTGTTTTCTTTGCGCTGACAGCTTTGAAGATACGTTCTGATGGTGGTCAGAGTGGAGCACGACTGTCTCCGTAGCCCAATTGGCTAGCGCGTTCGGCCGTTAACCGAAAGGCTGGACGTTCGAGCCCACCCGGTGGTGGTGTGGTGCTTTTTTTTCTTTGGGCTGATAGCTCTGAAGAAATGTTCTGACGGTGGTGAGAGCGGAGCACGACTGTCTCCATGGCGCCATTGGCTAGCGCGTTCGACTGTTAACCGAGAGTTTTCAGGTTCGAGCCCACCCGGTGGTGGTGCGGGGTTTCTCTTTCTTTGGGCTGATAGCTCTGAAGAAATGTTCTGACAGTGTGGTGAGAGTGGAGCACGACTGCATCCGTGGCCCAATTGGCTAGCGCGATCGGCTGTTAACCGAAAGGTTCGAGGTTCAAGCGCTCCCGGTAGTGGTGTGTTGCTCTTTTCTTTTCGCTGATAGCTTTGGAGATATGTTCTGATGGTGGTGAGAGTGGAGCACGACTGTCTCCGTGGCGCAATTGGCTAGCGCGATCGGCTGTTAACCGAAAGGCTGGAGGTTCGAGCCCACCCGGTGGAGGTGCGGCGCTTTTTTTCGTTCGGCTGATAGCTCTGAAGAAATGTTCTGACGGTGGTGAGAGCGGAGCACGACTGTCTCCGTGGCGCCATTGGCTAGCGCGACCAGCTGTTAACCGAGACGTTTGAGGTTCGAGCCCACCCGGTGGTGGTGCGGCGTTTCTTTTTCTTTGGGCTGATAGCTCTGAATAAATGTTCTGACAGTGTGGTGAGAGTGGAGCACGACTGCCTCCGTGGCCCAATTGGCTAGCGCGATCGGCTGTTAACCTAATGGTTGGAGGTTCGAGCCCACCCGGTGGTGGTGCGGCGCTTTTTCTTCTTTGAGCGGATAGCTCTGAAGAAATGTTCTGACGGTGGTGAGAGTGGAGCACGATTGTCTCCGTGGCGCGATTGGCTAGCGCGTTCGGCTGTTAACCGAAAGGTTGGAGGTTCGAGCCCACCCGGTGGTGGTGCGGCGCTTTTTTTTCTTTGGGCTGATAGTCTGAAGAAATGTTCTGTGGTGGTGAGAGTGGTGCACGACTGTCTCCGTGGCGCAAATGGCTAGCACAATGGGCCCTTAACCGAAAGGTTGGAGGATCGAGCCCACTCGGTGGAGGCGCGGCGCTTTTTTTCCTTTGGGCTGATAGCTCTGAGGAAATGTTCTGACGGTGGTGAGAGTGGAGCACGACTGTCTCCGTGGCGCAATTGGCTAGCGCGTTCGGCTGTTAACCGAAAGGTTGGAGGTTCGAGCCCACCCGGTGGTGGTGCGGCGCTTTTTTTCTTTGGGCTGATAGTCTGAAGAAATGTTCTGCGGTGGTGAGAGTGGTGCTCGACTGTCTCCGTGGCGCAATTGGCTAGCACAACGGGCCCTTAACCGAAAGGTTGGAGGTTCGAGACCACTCGGTGGAGGTGCGGCGCTTTTTTTCCTTTGGGCTTATAGCTCTGAGGAAATGTTCTGACGGTGGTGAGAGTGGAGCACGACTGTCTCCGTGGCGCAATTGGCTAGCGCGATCGGCTGTTAACCGTAAAGTTGGAGGTTCGATCCCTCCCGGGAGTGGTGCGTTGCTTTTTTCTTTGCGCTGATAGCTTTGAAGATATGTTCTGATGGTGGGGAGATTGAAGCACGACTGTCTCCGTGGCGCAATTGGCTAGCGCGATCGGCTGTTAACCGAAAGGTTGCAATTTCAAGCCCTCCCGTGAGTATTGTGTTGCTGTTTTCTTTGCGCTGATAGCTTTGAAGATACGTTCTGATGGTGGTCAGAGTGGAGCACGACTGTCTCCGTAGCCCAATTGGCTAGCGCGTTCGGCCGTTAACCGAAAGGCTGGACGTTCGAGCCCACCCGGTGGTGGTGTGGTGCTTTTTTTTCTTTGGGCTGATAGCTCTGAAGAAATGTTCTGACGGTGGTGAGAGCGGAGCACGACTGTCTCCATGGCGCCATTGGCTAGCGCGTTCGACTGTTAACCGAGAGTTTTCAGGTTCGAGCCCACCCGGTGGTGGTGCGGGGTTTCTCTTTCTTTGGGCTGATAGCTCTGAAGAAATGTTCTGACAGTGTGGTGAGAGTGGAGCACGACTGCATCCGTGGCCCAATTGGCTAGCGCGATCGGCTGTTAACCGAAAGGTTCGAGGTTCAAGCGCTCCCGGTAGTGGTGTGTTGCTCTTTTCTTTTCGCTGATAGCTTTGGAGATATGTTCTGATGGTGGTGAGAGTGGAGCACGACTGTCTCCGTGGCGCAATTGGCTAGCGCGATCGGCTGTTAACCGAAAGGCTGGAGGTTCGAGCCCACCCGGTGGAGGTGCGGCGCTTTTTTTCGTTCGGCTGATAGCTCTGAAGAAATGTTCTGACGGTGGTGAGAGCGGAGCACGACTGTCTCCGTGGCGCCATTGGCTAGCGCGACCAGCTGTTAACCGAGACGTTTGAGGTTCGAGCCCACCCGGTGGTGGTGCGGCGTTTCTTTTTCTTTGGGCTGATAGCTCTGAATAAATGTTCTGACAGTGTGGTGAGAGTGGAGCACGACTGCCTCCGTGGCCCAATTGGCTAGCGCGATCGTCTGTTAACCTAATGGTTGGAGGTTCGAGCCCACCCGGTGGTGGTGCGGCGCTTTTTCTTCTTTGAGCGGATAGCTCTGAAGAAATGTTCTGACGGTGGTGAGAGTGGAGCACGATTGTCTCCGTGGCGCGATTGGCTAGCGCGTTCGGCTGTTAACCGAAAGGTTGGAGGTTCGAGCCCACCCGGTGGTGGTGCGGCGCTTTTTTTTCTTTGGGCTGATAGTCTGAAGAAATGTTCTGTGGTGGTGAGAGTGGTGCACGACTGTCTCCGTGGCGCAAATGGCTAGCACAATGGGCCCTTAACCGAAAGGTTGGAGGATCGAGCCCACTCGGTGGAGGCGCGGCGCTTTTTTTCCTTTGGGCTGATAGCTCTGAGGAAATGTTCTGACGGTGGTGAGAGTGGAGCACGACTGTCTCCGTGGCGCAATTGGCTAGCGCGATCGGCTGTTAACCGAAATGTTGGAGGTTCGATCCCTCCCGGGAGTGATGTGTTGCTTTTTTCTTTGCGCTGATAGCTTTGAAGATATGTTCTGATGGTGGTGAGAGTGGAGCACGACTGTCTCCGTGGCACAAATGGCTAGCGCGTTCGGCTGTTAACCGAAAGGCTGGAGGTTCAAGCCCACCCGGTGGAGGTGCAACGCTTTTTTTTTCTTTGGGCTGATAGCTCTGAAGAAATGTTCTGACGGTGGTGAGAGCGGAGCACGACTGTCTCCGTGGCGCCATTGGCTAGCGCGAGCGGCTGTTAACCGAAAGGTTTGAGGTTCGAGCCCACCCGGTGGTGGTGCGGCGTTTCTTTTTCATTGGGCTGATAGCTCTGAAGAAATGTTCTGACAGTGTGGTGAGAGTGGAGCACGACTGCCTCCGTGGCCCAATTGGCTAGCGCGATCGGCTGTTAACCGAAAGGTTGGAGGTTCGAGCCCACCCGGTGGTGGTGCGGCGCTTTTTCTTACTTGAGCTGATAGCTCTGAAGAAACGTTCTGACGGTGGTGAGAGTGGAGCACGACTGTCTCCGTGGCGCAATTGGCTAGCGCGTTCGGCTGTTAACCGAAAGGTTGGAGGTTCGAGCCCACCCGGTGGTGGTGCGGCGCTTTTTTTCTTTGGGCTGATAGTCTGAAGAAATGTTCTGCGGTGGTGAGAGTGGTGCTCGACTGTCCCCGTGGCGCAATTGGCTAGCGCAATGGGCCCTTAACCGAAAGGTTAGAGGTTCGAGCCCACTCGGTGGAGGCGCGGCGCTTTTTTTCCTTTGGGCTGATAGCTCTGAGGAAATGTTCTGACGGTGGTGAGAGTTTAGCACGACTGTCTCCGTGGCGCAGTTGGCTAGCGCGATCGGCTGTTAACCGAAAAGTTGGAGGTTCGATCCCTCCCGGGAGTGGTGTGTTGCTTATTTCTTTGCGCTGATAGCTTTGAAGATATGTTCTGATGGTGGGGAGATTGGAGCACGACTGTCTCCGTGGCGCTATTGGCTAGCGCAATCGTCTGTTAACCGAAAGGTTCGAATTTCGAGCCCTCCCGGGAGTGGTGTGTTGCTTTTTTCTTTGTGCTGATAGCTTTGAAGATATGTTCTGATGGTGGTGAGAGTGGAGCACGACTGTCTCCGTGGCACAATTGGCTAGCGCGTTCGGCCGTTAACCGAAAGGCTGGAAGTTCGAGCCCACCCGGTGGTGGTGTGGCGCTTTTTTTTCTTTGGGCTGATAGCTCTGAAGAAATGTACTGACGGTGGTGAGAGCGGAGCACGACTGTCTCCGTGGCGCCATTCGCTAGCGCGATCGGCTGTTAACCGAGAGGTTGGAGGTTCGAGCTGTTATGCCAGCGAGTCCTCGTCAAACGTCCGTGCCTCGGAAAAAGGCAATCTGGGTCAAGGCCAGCCCGCAGTCCGCCTGGCGCGATCAACTCGACGGAGTGAACACGCGCGGCGCCTCCCTGGCCCACGTGCATTGAGTCAGCTGCGCGCGTGACAGCGAGCCGGCGTCCGCGTGTCTGGTGGTCTGACGCATGGCGCGGCGACCCCCATTGGCGGAATCTGCCCTGACGACCAGCGGCGCTTCTGATTGGACATTTTGGTTGGACCCGGTGTAAATAAAAGAAGCCCTGCGGCGCGTCGCGATCGGCGGTCCTACGAGAGAGGAACCCCCATGTCGGAGAGCCGACATGCGTGTGAGTCAGCGGTCTCAGGCGAAAGGCTGATCTATGTGTTAGAGAGGGGAGCTCGGCTCTTCGAGTCTCTGTCGGCCCCAGTGCCGAAATTGTAACGCCGCTGTATATATGCTGTACATAAACCTTGTTTAACTCACCGTCGTCTCGTCCGCTCGTCTTATCAGCTCTGCGCAGAAGCAGTCGCGAGCTGATAAACATACGCTACCAAACGGCTGGTGACCTTCCCGGCGAAGTTGAAAGCAGTGGCGCCTTGGGACCGTGTTGGCATCACCGTCTTTCGCAACAGCGGTGGCATCGGCGGGATCGGCCCGCTTCGCAACAGTGGAGGTCAGCGGTGGGATTTCGGAGGTGGCTTCGCAACAGTGGTGGCATCGGTGGCAGCCACGGAGGCAGATTCGCAACAGTGGTTGGCAGCTGCGGGATCGACCGGCGTCAGCGACATCGATGCGGTGAGTGCTAGATGTTTTCCCTTCAGTTCACCAGACTACTCTAGCTCAGGTTGTAGTAGTTTAGAGAAGGGCTGTGTGAATCATTGAAGTGAGCTTTGATCGTTTCAAGCCAAGTCGAAGCGCTTTGAAACCAAAGTTAATGCGGAGGGGGTAAACACGGGAGTGTGAAAAATTGCTTGCGCGTCTTGCTAGTTGACTTATAGTGGGTACGGCAAGTAAATTGTTAACAGGGGCAAACAGCAAGAGGCTAGTGTGAACGATGGAGAACCTTAAAGTGAAGGAACTCATCGAAATTTGTGAGGAACTCGGCATTACTTTGGGCCGTGCGAAACGAAAGCAAGCGATCCTTGCGATCATGAAGGATGAGGGAGTGTCGGCTGAGGAAGTCGATGAGGCCTGGGTGGATATAAAGCACGCCGTGAGGAGGCTGAAAGGCGAGAAGTAGAAGCTCGCGAACGTGAGGAGGCTGAAAGGCGCGAAGCTCGCGAACGTGAAGAAGCTGAAAGGCGCGAACGTTGCGAGGAGGCCGAGAGACAGGAGCGTCTCGAGTTGAAACGACTAGAATTGGCAATCCTACAGTGTTCGCAGGCGCCTAGCGTAGCTTCTCCGACGATTCAGGTCAGCGGTTTTAGAATTCGGGACCAACTGCCACCGTTCGTAGTAGGCGAGGACATGGCGAAGTATCTCGTCAAGTTTGAACACGTCTGTGAGCGAAACGCTTTGGAGCGGCCTATTTGGGCGCGGAACCTGCTAGCTCTTCTTCCCGGCGAAGTGTCCGACGCGATAACTTGCTTGTCGAGGGAAGCGTTTGAGAGCTATGACGAGGTTAAGGAAGTGCTCTTGAGACGTTATAAGTTGTCACCCGAGGCCTTCAGGCAAAGGTTCCGGTATGCTGAAAAGGGGAATGAGTCACACGTTGACTTCGCGTTTCGTCTTAAAGCCGATTTAATTGAATGGCTCAAGGGCGAAGGTGTGTATGACGACCGCGATAAAGTGGTGGAATGCGTTGCATTGGAGCAATTCTACCGCTGCATCGAGGAGGATGTCAAACTTTGGCTGCAGGACAGACTTGGGCAAGTACAGTTAAACAAGGCAGCTGAGTTAGCTGAGGAGTATTATGCTCGCCGAAAGTTGCATAGCAGGGCAGTGCGCGTTGAAAAGGATGAAAGGAAAGAGGGCTTTTCAAGGAAACCTGATCAACGGAAACCCGTTCCGCACCGTAATTTCAAAAAGGACCCGTCTCTTACGAAGGACAGTGTAGGGGAAGGGCAAACAGAAGCGGAGAAATCGAGTGAGGTTTCTACCACACAGGCATTTGAATCGGAAAACAAACGGAAGCCGCTAATCTGCTACAACTGTAAAAAGGAAGGGCACATCGCTAGAAACTGTCAGGAAAAGTTTGCCTTCGCAACGATCCGAGAATCAGAAAAAAAACATTCGGTTGTTGGAGTCGTATCTCCAAGAAATTAGGGTCAATGAGAAAACGTGCCGAGCACTTAGAGACTCAGCGGCAACCATGGACGTTGTCCATCCTTCATTGGTGTCTCCGGACGACTTTACAGGAGAATGCGCGTGGATCAGGCAAGTCGCCGAGGAGCAGAGTGCTTGCTTACCAATCGCCACTGTTGTCATTGAAGGCCCGTTCGGTAAGCTTCGCACCGAAGCGGCTGTGTCTGCCGCGCTGAACGATCGTTTTCCTTATCTTTTCTCCAACAACTCGGAGCAGCTTCTCAAAGAGCAGGGCAAATCGTTCTTCCCCAACTTAGCGTGCATGGCTCTCACGCGATTGCAAGCGCGAAAGCTTTCGCGGAAGCTTGACCTGGTTCCATGCGGTGAACTCTCAAGTGACCTTGTCGGCGGGTCGACGGAACCCCAGAAAGGAAAGTTTCCGCATGAGTCATGTGAGCAGTCACGCGAGCGGCCCGTCGCCGAACCTAGCTGCGCGGTTTCCGGAGAAAGGGGAGACGACATGGCGCCATTGAGTCAGAGCGAGAGGGCTGCAACGCTCTCGCCTGTAGCGGAAAGTTGGAGCGAGCTGCCGAGAGTTGATCGAGAGACGCTCATTCGAGAGCAGCGTGAGGATCTCTCGATTGAAGCGCTAGTGGAAAGCCAGGTTGAAACGCTAGTGGAAAGCCAGATTGAAGCGCTAGTGGAAAGCCAAATTGAAGCGCGAGTGGAAAGCCAGAAAAACGCGGCAAAAGTGCTGTCGAAGGAGCACTACGAGGAATCGGTGAAGAAGCGTGCTTTCGAAGTAGGGAGTCAGGTAATGCTGCTGCAGCCGTTCAAAAAGAACAAGCTTGAGGGTGATTGGGAAGGGCCCGCCAAAGTATTATCGAAGCCTTGCGATACAAATTATGAAGTAAAATTAGGAAGGCGGCCGGACAAAATTTACAACTTGATGAAACCATATGTTCAACATCAAGCGGTCGTAAATCTGTTGTTGAATGCTTCAGAGGAAGAGGAAGCAGAAATTTTGAGTTCTAGTGAGGAAATTGAAGGGGGATCGAAAGTAATCCGGGAGCAGATAAACCTAGAGCCTAGCTTAAGTGAAGGAGGACCTGAGAAAGAGGACCTGAGAAAGATTGGTTCCGAGTTTGAAGACGTGTTTTCGGACCGCCCCGGAAACACGAGGGGGATCGAACACGATATCGAGCTAAGCGGTGAGGAGTCAATCCGTAGCAAGCCGTATCGTTGTTCCCCTGTGCAACGTCGCAAGTGTGAGCCGCTCTTGGTGCCGCATAGGTATCGTCGCCTAAAAGTGGCCGGTTACTGAGGTGAAGCATGTTGCTCCACAGCGCAACTTTGACGTTCGCTAAAGACAAAAAAAGGAAAGGTAAACGTTAATGCAGGTGCATTGAGCAGTGCGTTTAGTTAGTACCTTCTCAACCTTTCGGTTTCTCGCTGGCGATTCGGGGCAAAATTTTGACCTCATCACGACCTGGGCTGAGCGCTCTCGTTCAGAGTGATCTCAAGGGGCCAACTTTGTGGTATTCTAATTCGTTACGTTGTTGTACGTGGGAAAAAAAATTGAGTTGTCATTTTAAGAGTCTTGTGTCCCACATGTGCCTCTTGATGTAGAGGGAACAAAATTCCGATAAACACGTAGATAGGTATATGTTGTATTATACTTTGTCTGGTGTTCTGTCGGGTGACTGAGGGCACTTGCGTGTGTCGTGTGTTGTCTGTTGTCGATCCGTTCTTGGCAAGTTGCAGAACCATCGACAAGTGCTGAAACCGAAGATGGTCAGAAGAGACGAGTGAAGCTGGTCGAGAAGTTGTGGCGACAAGCCAGTGGAGCTGGGATCCGTCGTCAAAAATGGGATGTGTTCCCGGAACGGTCTGGAGCTGTATTCTCCCCATGGCCCTAGAGGCGAACATGGAGGGACCTGGCGAACGAGCGCACCTGACATCCGAGCCCCGTGGAAGCAGCTCGTCTTTCCGGTGCATTGTCTGGCGGCGGGGGTGCTGTTATGCCAGCGAGTCCTCGTCAAACGTCCGTGCCTCGGAAAAAGGCAATCTGGGTCAAGGCCAGCCCGCAGTCCGCCTGGCGCGATCAACTCGACGGAGTGAACACGCGCGGCGCCTCCCTGGCCCACGTGCATTGAGTCAGCTGCGCGCGTGACAGCGAGCCGGCGTCCGCGTGTCTGGTGGTCTGACGCATGGCGCGGCGACCCCCATTGGCGGAATCTGCCCTGACGACCAGCGGCGCTTCTGATTGGACATTTTGGTTGGACCCGGTGTAAATAAAAGAAGCCCTGCGGCGCGTCGCGATCGGCGGTCCTACGAGAGAGGAACCCCCATGTCGGAGAGCCGACATGCGTGTGAGTCAGCGTTCTCAGGCGAAAGGCTGATCTATGTGTTAGAGAGGGGAGCTCGGCTCATCGAGTCTCTGTCGGCCCCAGTGCCGAAATTTTAACGCCTCTGTATATATGCTGTACATAAACCTTGTTTAACTCACCGTCGTCTCGTCCGCTCGTCTTATCAGCTCTGCGCAGAAGCAGTCGCGAGCTGATAAACATACGCTACCAAACGGCTGGTGACCTTCCCGGCGAAGTTGAAAGCAGTGGCGCCTTGGGACCGTGTTGGCATCGCCGTCTTTCGCAACAGAGGTGGCTTCGGTGGGATCGGTCCGTCATTCGCAACAGCGGTGGCATCGGCGGGATCGGCCCGCTTCGCAACAGTGGAGGTCAGCGGTGGGATTTCGGAGGTGGCTTCGCAACAGAGCCCACCCGGTGGTGGTGCGGCGTTTCTTTCTCTTCGGGCTGATAGCTCTGAAGAAATGTTCTGACAGTGGTCAGAGTGGAGCACGACTGCCTCCGTGGTCCAATTGGCTAGCGCGATCGGCTGTTAACCGAAAGGTTGGAGGTTCGAGCCCACCCGGTGGTGGTGCGGCGCTTTTTCTTCTTTGAGCTGATAGCTCTGAAGAAATGTTCTGACGGTGGTGAGAGCGGAGAAAGACTGTCTCCGTGGCGTAATTCGCTAGCGCGATCAGCTGTTAACTGAAAGGTTGGAGGTTCGAGCCCTCCCGGGAGTGGTGTTGCTTTTTTTTCTTTGGGCTGATAGCTTTGAAGATATGTTCTGACGGTGGTGAGAGTGGAGCACGACTGTCTCCGTGGCGCAATTGCCTAGCGCGTTCGGCTGTTAACTGAAAGGTTGGAGGTTCGAGCCCACCCGGTGGTGGTGCGGCGCTTTTTTTCTTTGGGCTGATAGTCTGAAGAAATGTTCTGCGGTGGTGAGAGTGGTGCACGACTGTCTCCGTGGCGCAATTGGCTAGCGCAACGGGCCCTTAACCGAAAGGTTGGAGGTTCGAGACCACTCGGTGGAGGTGCGGCGCTTTTTTTTCTTTGGGCTGATAGCTCTGAAGAAATGTTTTGACGGTGGTGAGAGCGGAGCACGACTGTCTCCGTGGCGCCATTGGCTAGCGCGACCGGCTGTTAACCGAGAGTTTTCAGGTTCGAGCCCACCCGGTGGTGGTGCGGCGTTTCTTTTTCTTTGGGCTGATAGCTCTGAAGAAATGTTCTGACAGTGTGGTGAGAGTGGAGCACGACTGCCTCCGTGGCCCAATTGGCTAGCGCGATCGGCTGTTAAGCGAAAGGTTCGAGGTTCAAGCGCTCCCGGGAGTGGTGTGTTGCTCTTTTCTTTTCGCTGATAGCTTTGGAGATATGTTCTGATGGTGGTGAGAGTGGAGCACGACTGTCTCCGTGGCGCAATTGGCTATCGCGATCGGCTGTTAACCGAAAGGCTGGAGGTTCGAGCCCACCCGGTGGAGGTGCGGCGCTTTTTTTTCTTTGGGCTGATAGCTCTGAAGAAATGTTCTGACGGTGGTGAGAGCGGAGCACGACTGTCTCCGTGGCGCCATTGGCTAGCGCGACCAGCTGTTAACCGAGAGGTTTGAGGTTCGAGCCCACCCGGTGGTAGTGCGGCGTTTCTTTTTCTTTGGGCTGATAGCTCTGAATAAATGTTCTGACAGTGTGGTGAGAATAGAGCACGACTGCCTCCGTGGCCCAATTGGCTAGCGCGATCGGCTGTTAACCGAATGGTTGGAGGTTCGAGCCCACCCGGTGGTGGTGCGGCGCTTTTCCTTCTTTGAGCTGATAGCTCTGAAGAAATGTTCTGACGGTGGTGAGAGTGGAGCACGATTGTCTCCGTGGCGCGATTGGCTAGCGCGTTCGGCTGTTAACCGAACCGTTGGAGGTTCGAGCCCACCCGGTGCTGGTGTGGCGCTTTTTTTCTTTGGGCTGATAGCTCTGAAGAAATGTACTGACGGTGGTGACAGTGGTGCGCGACTGTCTCCGTGGCGCAAATGGCTAGCACAATGGGCCCTTAACCGAAAGGTTGGATGATCGAGCCCACTCGGTGGAGGCGCGGCGCTTTTTTTACTTTGGGCTGATAGCTCTGAGGAAATGTTCTGACGGTGGTGAGAGTGAAGCACGACTGTCTCCGTGGCGCAATTGGCTAGCGCGATCGGTTGTTAACCGAAAGGTGGACGATTGGGCGAGTTGGTGATTCATGATCAACGTATGTAACTGCGCGGTAGTAAACACGGACGACTGCGCTTGTCCTTGTATCTTCTTGTCGTCCGTGTTTACTACCGCGCAGTTACATACGTTAACCGAAAGGTTGGAGGTTCGATCCATCCCGGGAGTGATGTGTTGCTTTTTTCTTTGCGCTGATAGCTTTGAAGATATGTTCTGATGGTGGTGAGAGTGGAGCACGACTGTCTCCGTGGCAAAAATGGCTAGCGCGTTCGGCCGTTAACCGAAAGGCTGGAAGTTCGAGCCCACCCGGTGCTGGTGTGGCGCTTTTTTTTCTTTGGGCTGATAGCTCTGAAGAAATGTACTGACGGTGGTGACAGTGGTGCGCGACTGTGTCCGTGGCGCAATTGGCTAGCGCAATGGGCCCTTAACCGAAAGGTTGGAGGTTCGAGACCACTCGGTGGAGGTGCAGCGCTTTTTTTCCTTTGGGCTGATAGCTCTAAGGAAATGTTCTGACGGTGGTGAGAGTGGAGCACGACTGTCTCCGTGGCGCAATTGGCTAGCGCGATCGGCTGTTAACCAAAAAGTTTGAGGTTCAATCCCTCCCGGGAGTGGTGTGTTGCTTTTTTCTTTGCGCTGATAGCTTTGAAGATATGTTCTGATGGTGGGGAGATTGGAGCACGACTGTCTCCGTTGCGCAATTGGCTAGCGCGATCGGCTGTTAACCGAAAGGTTGGAATTTCGAGCCCTCCCGTGAGTGGTATGTTGCTTTTTTTCTTTGCGCTGATTGCTTTGAAGATATGTTCTGATGGTGGTGAGAGGGGAGCACGACTGTCTCCGTGGCGCAATTGGCTAGCGCGTTCGGCCGTTAACCGAAAGGCTAGGGGTTCGAGCCCACCCGGTGGTGGTGTGGCGCTTTATTTTCTTTGGGCTGATAGCTCTGAAGAAATGTTCTGACGGTGGTGAGAGCGGAGCACGACTGTCTCCGTGGCGCCATTGGCTAGCGCGATCGGCTGTTAACCGAAAGGTTGGAGGTTCGAGCCCACCCGGTGGTGGTGCGGCGCTTTTTATTCTTTGAGCTTATAGCTCTGAAGAAATGTTCTGACGGTGGTGAGAGTGGAGCACGACTGTCTCCGTGGCGCAATTGGCTAGCGCGATCGGCTGTTAACCGAGAGGTTGTAGTTTCGAGCCTTCCCGGGAGTGGTGTGTTGCTCTTTTCTTTTCGCTGATAGCTTTGATGATATGTTCTGATGGTGGTGAGAGTGGAGCACGATTGTCTCCTTGGCGCAATTGGCTAGCGCGATCGGCTGTTAACCGAAAGGCTGGAGGTTCGAGCCCACCCGGTGGAGGTGCGACGCTTTTATTTTCTTTGGGCTGATAGCTCTGAAGAAATGTTCTGACGGTGGTGAGAGCGGAGCACGACTGTCTCCGTGGCGCCATTGGCTAGCGCGACCGGCTGTTAACCGAAAGGTTTGAGGTTCGAGCCCACCCGGTGGTGGTGCGGCGTTTCTTTTTCATTGGGCTGATAGCTCTGAAGAAATGTTCCGACAGTGTGGTGAGAGTGGAGCACGACTGCCTCCGTGGCCCAATTGGCTAGCGCGATCGGCTGTTAACCGAAAGGTTGGAGGTTCGAGCCCACCCGGTGGTGGTGCGGCGCTTTTTCTTACTTGAGCTAATAGCACTGAAGAAATGTTCTGACGGTGGTGAGAGTGGAGCACGACTGTCTCCGTGGCGCAATTGGCTAGCGCGTTCGGCTGTTAACCGAAAGGTTGGAGGTTCGAGCCCACCCGGTGGTGGTGCGGCACTTTTTTTCTTTGGGCTGATAGTCTGAAGAAATGTTCTGCGGTGGTGAGAGTGGTGCTCGACTGTCTCCGTGGCGCAATTGGCTAGCGCAATGGGCCCTTAACCGAAAGGTTGGAGGTTCGAGCCCACTCGGTGGAGGCGCGGCGCTTTTTTTCCTTTGGGCTGATAGCTCTGAGGAAATGTTCTGACGGTGGTGAGAGTTTAGCACGACTGCCTCCGTGGCGCAATTGGCTAGAGCGATCGGCTGTTAACCGAAAAGTTGGAGGTTCGATCCCTCCCGGGAGTGGTGTGTTGCTTATTTCTTTGCGCTGATAGCTTTGAAGATATGTTCTGATGGTGGGGAGATTGGAGCACGACTGTCTCCGTGGCGCTATTGGCTAGCGTAATCGGCTGTTAATCGAAAGGTTAGAATTTCGAGCCCTCCCGGGAGTGGTGTGTTGCTTTTTTCTTTGTGCTGATAGCTTTGAAGATATGTTCTGATGGTGGTGAGAGTGGAGCACGACTGTCTCCGTGGCACAATTGGCTAGCGCATTCGGCCGTTAACCGAAAGGCTGGAAGTTCGAGCCCACCGGTGGTGGTGTGGCGCTTTTTTTTCTTTGGGCTGATAGCTCTGAAGAAATGTACTGACGGTGGTGAGAGCGGAGCACGACTGTCTCCGTGGCGCCATTGGCTAGCGTGATCGGCTGTTAACCGAGAGGTTGGAGGTTCGAGCCCACCCGGTGGTGGTGCGGCGTTTCTTTTTCTTCGTGCTGATAGCTGTGAAGAAATGTTCTGACAGTGGTGAGAGTGGAGCACGACTGCCTCCGTGGTCCAATTGGCTAGCGCGATCGGCTGTTAACCGAAAGGTTGGAGGTTCGAGCCCACCCGGTGGTGGTGCGGCGCTTTTTCTTCTTTGAGCTGATAGCTCTGAGGAAATGTTCTGACGGTGGTGAGAGTGGAGCACGACTGTCTCCGTGGCGCAATTGGCTAGCGCGTTCGGCTGTTAACCGAAAAGTTGGAGGTTCGATCCCTCCCGGGAGTGGTGTGTTGCTTTTTTCTTTGCGCTGATAGCTTTGAAGATATGTTCTGATGGTGGGGAGATTGGAGCACGACTGTCTCCGTGGCGCAATTGGCTAGCGCGATCGGCTGTTAACCGAAAGGTTGGAATTTCGAGCCCTCCCGTGAGTGGTGTGTTGCTTTTTTCTTTGCGCTGATAGCTTTGAAGATACGTTCTGATGGTGGTGAGAGGAAGCACGACTGTCTCCGTGGCGCAATTGGCTAGCGCGTTCGGCCGTTAACCGAAAGGCTGGAGGTTCGAGCCCACCCGGTGGTGGTGTGGCGCTTTTTTTTCTTTGGGCTGATAGCTCTGAAGAAATGTTCTGACGGTGGTGAGAGCGGAGCACGACTGTCTCCGTGGCGCAATTGGCTAGCGCGATCGGCTGTTAACCGAAAAGTTGGAGGTTCGATCCCTCCCGGGAGTGGTGTGTTGCTTTTTTCTTTGCGCTGGTAGCTTTGAAGATATGTTCTGATGGTGGGGAGATTGGAGCACGACTGTCTCCGTGGCGCAATTGGCTAGCGCGATCGGCTGTTAACTGAAAGGTTCGAGGTTCAAGCGCTCCCGGGAGTGGTGTGTTGCTCTTTTCTTTTCGCTGATAGCTTTGGAGATATGTTCTGATGGTGGTGAGAGTGGAGCACGACTGTCTCCGTGGCGCAATTGGCTAGCGCGATCGGCTGTTAACCGAAAGACTGGAGGTTCGAGCCCACCCGGTGGAGGTGCGGCGCTTTTTTTTCTTTGGGCTGATAGCTCTGAAGAAATGTTCTGACGGTGGTGAGAGCGGAGCACGACTGTCTCCGTGGCGCCATTGGCTAGCGCGACCAGCTGTTAACCGAGACGTTTGAGGTTCGAGCCCACCCGGTGGTAGTGCGGCGTTTCTTTTTCTTTGGGCTGATAGCTCTGAATAAATGTTCTGACAGTGTGGTGAGAGTAGAGCACGACTGCCTCCGTGGCCCAATTGGCTAGCGCGATCGGCTGTTAACCGAATGGTTGGAGGTTCGAGCCCACCCGGTGGTGGTGCGGCGCTTTTTCTTCTTTGAGCTGATAGCTCTGAAGAAATGTTCTGACGGTGGTGAGAGTGGAGCACGATTGTCTCCGTGGCGCGATTGGCTAGCGCGTTCGGCTGTTAACCGAACGGTTGGAGGTTCGAGCCCACCCGGTGGTGGTGCGGCGCTTTTTTTTCTTTGGGCTGATAGTCTGAAGAAATGTACTGACGGTGGTGACAGTGGTGCGCGACTGTCTCCGTGGCGCAATTGGCTAGCGCAATGGGCCCTTAACCGAAAGGTTGGAGGTTCGAGACCACTCGGTGGAGGTGCGGCGCTTTTTTTCCTTTGGGCTGATAGCTCTAAGGAAATGTTCTGACGGTGGTGAGAGTGGAGCACGACTGTCTCCGTGGCGCAATTGGCTAGCGCGATCGGCTGTTAACCGAAAAGTTGGAGGTTCAATCCCTCCCGGGAGTGGTGTGTTGCTTTTTTCTTTGCGCTGATAGCTTTGAAGATATGTTCTGATGGTGGGGAGATTGGAGCACGACTGTCTCCGTTGCGCAATTGGCTAGCGCGATCGGCTGTTAACCGAAAGGTTGGAATTTCGAGCCCTCCCGTGAGTGGTATGTTGCTTTTTTTCTTTGCGCTGATTGCTTTGAAGATATGTTCTGATGGTGGTGAGAGTGGAGCACGACTGTCTCCGTGGCGCAATTGGCTAGCGCGTTCGGCCGTTAACCGAAAGGCTAGGGGTTCGAGCCCACCCGGTGGTGGTGTGGCGCTTTATTTTCTTTGGGCTGACAGCTCTGAAGAAATGTTCTGACGGTGGTGAGAGCGGAGCACGACTGTCTCCGTGGCGCCATTGGCTAGCGCGACCGGCTGTTAACCGAAAGGTTTGAGGTTCGAGCCCACCCGGTGGTGGTGCGGCGTTTCTTTTTCATTGGGCTGATAGCTCTGAAGAAATGTTCCGACAGTGTGGTGAGAGTGGCGCACGACTGCCTCCGTGGCCCAATTGGCTAGCGCGATTGGCTGTTAACCGAAAGGTTGGAGGTTCGAGCCCACCCGGTGGTGGTGCGGCGCTTTTTCTTACTTGAGCTGATAGCTCTGAAGAAATGTTCTGACGGTGGTGAGAGTGGAGCACGACTGTCTCCGTGGCGCAATTGGCTAGCGCGATCGGCTGTTAACCGAGAGGTTGGAGGTTCGAGCCCACCCGGTGGTGGTGCGGCGTTTCTTTTTCTTCGTGCTGATAGCTGTGAAGAAATGTTCTGACAGTAGTGAGAGTGGAGCACGACTGCCTCCGTGGTCCAATTGGCTAGCGCGATCGGCTGTTAACCGAAAGGTTGGAGGTTCGAGCCCACCCGGTGGTGGTGCGGCGCTTTTTCTTCTTTGAGCTGATAGCTCTGAGGAAATGTTCTGACGGTGGTGAGAGTGGAGCACGACTGTCTCCGTGGCGCAATTGGCTAGCGCGATCGGCTGTTAACCGAAAAGTTGGAGGTTCGATCCCTCCCGGGAGTGGTGTGTTGCTTTTTTCTTTGCGCTGATAGCTTTGAAGATATGTTCTGATGGTGGGGAGATTGGAGCACGACTGTCTCCGTGGCGCAATTGGCTAGCGCGATCGGCTGTTAACCGAAAGGTTGGAATTTCGAGCCCTCCCGTGAGTGGTGTATTGCTTTTTTCTTTGCGCTGATAGCTTTGAAGATACGTTCTGATGGTGGTGAGAGGAAGCACGACTGTCTCCGTGGCGCAATTGGCTAGCGCGTTCGGCCGTTAACCGAAAGGCTGGAGGTTCGAGCCCACCCGGTGGTGGTGTGGCGCTTTTTTTTCTTTGGGCTGATAGCTCTGAAGAAATGTTCTGACGGTGGTGAGAGCGGAGCACGACTGTCTCCGTGGCGCCATTGGCTAGCGCGACCGGCTGTTAACCGAGAGTTTTCAGGTTCGAGCCCACCCGGTGGTGGTGCGGCGTTTCTTTTTCTTTGGGCTGATAGCTCTGAAGAAATGTTCTGACAGTGTTGGGAGAGTGGAGCACGACTGCCTCCGTGGCCCAATTGGCTAGCGCGATCGGCTGTAAACCGAAAGGTTCGAGGTTCAAGCGCTCCCGGGAGTGGTGTGTTGCTCTTTTCTTTTCGCTGATAGCTTTGGAGATATGTTCTGATGGTGGTGAGAGTGGAGCACGACTGTCTCCGTGGCGCAATTGGCTAGCGCGATCGGCTGTTAACCGAAAGGCTGGAGGTTCGAGCCCACCCGGTGGAGGTGCGGCGCTTTTTTTTGGGCTGATAGCTCTGAAGAAATGTTCTGACGGTGGTGAGAGCGGAGCACGACTGTCTCCGTGGCGCCATTGGCTAGCGCCACCAGCTGTTAACCGAGAGGTTTGAGGTTCGAGCCCACCCGGTGGTAGTGCGGCGTTTCTTTTTCTTTGGGCTGATAGCTCTGAATAAATGTTCTGACAGTGTGGTGAGAGTGCAGCACGACTGCCTCCGTGGCCCAATTGGCTAGCGCGATCGGCTGTTAACCGAATGGTTGGAGGTTCGAGCCGACCCGGTGGTGGTGTGGCGCTTTTTCTTCTTTGAGCTGATAGCTCTGAAGAAATGTTCTGACGGTGGTGAGAGTGGAGCACGATTGTCTCCGTGGCGCGATTGGCTAGCGCGTTCGGCTGTTAACCGAACGGTTGGAGGTTCGAGCCCACCCGGTGGTGGTGCGGCGCTTTTTTTTCTTTGGGCTGATAGTCTGAAGAAATGTTCTGTGGTGGTGAGAGTGGTGCACGACTGTCTCCGTGGCGCAAATGGCTAGCACATTGGGCCCTTAACCGAAAGGTTGGATGATCGAGCCCACTCGGTGGAGGCGCGGCGCTTTTTTTCCTTTGGGCTGATAGCTCTGAGGAAATGTTCTGACGGTGGTGAGAGTGGAGCACGACTGTCTCCGTGGCGCAATTGGCTAGCGCGATCGGCTGTTAACCGAAATGTTGGAGGTTCGATCCCTCCCGGGAGTGATGTGTTGCTTTTTTCTTTGCGCTGATAGCTTTGAAGATATGTTCTGATGGTGGTGAGAGTGGAGCACGACTGTCTCCGTGGCAAAAATGGCTAGCGCGTTCGGCCGTTAACCGAAAGGCTGGAAGTTCGAGCCCACCCGGTGCTGGTGTGGCGCTTTTTTTTCTTTGGGCTGATAGCTCTCAAGAAATGTACTGACGGTGGTGACAGTGGTGCGCGACTGTCTCCGTGGCGCAATTGGCTAGCGCAATGGGCCCTTAACCGAAAGGTTGGAGGTTCGAGACCACTCGGTGGAGGTGCGGCGCTTTTTTTCCTTTGGGCTGATAGCTCTAAGGAAATGTTCTGACGGTGGTGAGAGTGGAGCACGACTGTCTCCATGGCGCAATTGGCTAGCGCGATCTGCTGTTAACCGAAAAGTTGGAGGTTCAATCCCTCCCGGGAGTGGTGTGTTGCTTTTTTCTTTGCGCTGATAGCTTTGATGATATGTTCTGATGGTGGTGAGAGTGGAGCACGATTGTCTCCGTGGCGCAATTGGCTAGCGCGATCGGCTGTTAACCGAAAGGCTGGAGGTTCGAGCCCACCCGGTGGAGGTGTGACGCTTTTATTTTCTGTGGGCTGATAGCTCTGAAGAAATGTTCTGACGGTGGTGAGAGCGGAGCACGACTGTCTCCGTGGCGCCATTGGCTAGCGCGACCGGCTGTTAACCGAAAGGTTTGAGGTTCGAGCCCACCCGGTGGTGGTGCGGCGTTTCTTTTTCATTGGGCTGATAGCTCTGAAGAAATGTTCTGACAGTGTGGCGAGAGTGGAGCACGACTGCCTCCGTGGCCCAATTGGCTAGCGCGATCGCCTGTTAACCGAAAGGTTGGAGGTTCGAGCCCACCCGGTGGTGGTGCGGCGCTTGTTCTTACTTGAGCTGATAGCTCTGAAGAAATGTTCTGACGGTGATGAGAGTGGAGCACGACTGTCTCCGTGGCGCAATTGGCTAGCGCGTTCGGCTGTTAACCGAAAGGTTGGAGGTTTGAGCCCACCTGGTGGTGGTGCGGCGCTTTTTTTCTTTGGGCTGATAGTCTGAAGAAATGTTCTGCGGTGGTGAGAGTGGTGCTCGACTGTCTCCGTGGCGCAATTGGCTAGTGCAATGGGCCCTTAACCGAAAGGTTGGAGGTTCGAGCCCACTCGGTAGATGCGCGGCGCTTTTTTTCCTTTAGGCTGATAGCTCTGAGGAAATGTTCTGACGGTGGTGAGAGTTTAGCACGACTGTCTCCGTGGCGCAATTGGCTAGAGCGATCGGCTGTTAACCGAAAAGTTGGAGGTTCGATCCCTCCCGGGAGTGGTGTGTTGCTTATTTCTTTGCGCTGATAGCTTTGAAGATATGTTCTGATGGTGGGGAGATTGGAGCACGACTGTCTCCGTGGCGCTATTGGCTAGCGCAATCGGCTGTTAATCGAAAGGTTAGAATTTCGAGCCCTCCCGGGAGTGGTGTGTTGCTTTTTTCTTTGTGCTGATAGCTTTGAAGATATGTTCTGATGGTGGTGAGAGTGGAGCACGACTGTCTCCGTGGCACAATTGGCTTGCGCGTTCGGCCGTTAACCGAAAGGCTGGAAGTTCGAGCCCACCCGGTGGTGGTGTGGTGCTTTTTTTTTCTTTGGGCTGATAGCTCTGAAGAAATGTACTGACGGTGGTGAGAGTGGAGAAAGACTGTCTCCGTGGCGTAATTCGCTAGCGCGATCGGCTGTTAACTGAAAGGTTGGAGGTTCGAGCCCTCCCGGGAGTGGTGTTGCTTTTTTTTCTTTGGGCTGATAGCTTTGAAGATATGTTCTGATGGTGGTGAGAGTGGAGCACGACTGTCTCCGTGGCGCAATTGGCTAGCGCGTTCGGCTGTTAACCGAAAGGTTGGAGGTTCGAGCCCACCCGGTGGTGGTGCGGCGCTTTTTTTCTTTGGGCTGATAGTCTGAAGAAATGTTCTGCGGTGGTGAGAGTGGTGCACGACTGTCTCCGTGGCGCAATTGGCTAGCGCAACGGGCCCTTAACCGAAAGGTTGGAGGTTCGAGACCACTCGGGGGAGGTGCGGCGCTTTTTTTTCTTTGGGCTGATAGCTCTGAAGAAATGTACTGACGGTGGTGAGAGTGGAGAAAGACTGTCTCCGTGGCGTAATTCGCTAGCGCGATCGGCTGTTAACTGAAAGGTTGGAGGTTCGAGCCCACCCGGGAGTGGTGTTGCTTTTTTTTCTTTGGGCTGATAGCTTTGAAGATATGTTCTGATGGTGGGGAGATTGGAGCACGACTGTCTCCGTGGCGCTATTGGCTAGCGCAATCGGCTGTTAATCGAAAGGTTAGAATTTCGAGCCCTCCCGGGAGTGGTGTGTTGCTTTTTTCTTTGTGCTGATAGCTTTGAAGATATGTTCTGATGGTGGTGAGAGTGGAGCACGACTGTCTCCGTGGCGCATTTGGCTAGCGCGATCGGCTGTTAACCGAAAAGTTGGAGGTTCGATCCCTCACGGGAGTGGTGTGTTGCTTTTTTCTTTGCGCTGATAGCTTTGAAGATATGTTCTGATGGTGGGGAGATTGGAGCACGACTGTCTCCGTGGCGCAATTGGCTAGCGCGATCGGCTGTTAACCGAAAGGCTGGAGGTTCGAGCCCACCTGTGGTGGTGTGGCGCTTTTTCTTCTTTGAGCTGATAGCTCTGAAGAAATGTTCTGACGGTGGTGAGAGTGGAGCACGATTGTCTCCGTGGCGCGATTGGCTAGCGCGTTCGGCTGTTAACCGAAAGGTTGGAGGTTCGAGCCCACCCGGTGGTGGTGCGACGCTTTTTTTTCTTTGGGCTGATAGTCTGAAGAAATGTTCTGACAGTGTGATGAGAGGGGAGCACGACTGCCTCCGTGGCCCAATTGGCTAGCGCGATCGGCTGTCAACCAAAAGGTTCGAGGTTCAAGCGCTCCCGGGAGTGGTGTGTTGCTCTTTTCTTTTCGCTGATAGCTTTGGAGATATGTTCTGATGGTGGTGAGAGTGGAGCACGGCTGTCTCCGTGGCGCAATTGGCTAGCGCGATCGGCTGTTAACCGAAAGGCTGGAGGTTCGAGCCAACCCGGTGGAGGTGCGGCGCATTTTTTTTCTTTGGGCTGATAGCTCTGAAGAAATGTTCTGACGGTGGTGAGAGCGGAGCACGACTGTCTCCGTGGCGCCATTGGCTAGCGCGACCGGCTGTTAACCGAGAGGTTTGAGGTTCGGTTCGAGCCCACCCGGGGGTGGTGCGGCGTTTCTTTTTCTTTGGGCTGATAGCTCTGAATAAATGTTCTGACAGTGTGGTGAGAGTGGAGCACGACTGCCTCCGTGGCCCAATTGGCTAGCGCGATTGGCTGTTAACCGAATGGTTGGAGGTTCGAGCCCACCCGGTGGTGGTGCGGCGCTTTTTCTTCTTTGAGCTGATAGCTCTGAAGAAATGTTCTGACGGTGGTGAGAGTGGAGCACGATTGTCTCCGTGGCGCGATTGGCTAGCGCGTTCGGCTGTTAACCGAAAGGTTGGAGGTTCGAGCCCACCCGGTGGTGGTGCGGCGCTTTTTTTTCTTTGGGCTGATAGTCTGAAGAAATGTTCTGTGGTGGTGATAGTGGTACACGACTGTCTCCATGGCGCAAATGGCTAGCGCAATGGGCCCTTAACCGAAAGGTTGGAGGATCGAGCCCACTCGTTTGAGGCGCGGCGCTTTTTTTCCTTTGGGCTGATAGCTCTGCGGAAATGTTCTGACGGTGGTGAGAGTGGAGCACGACTGTCTCCGTGGCGCAATTGGCTAGCGCGATCGGCTGTTAACCGAAATGTTGGAGGTTCGATCCCTCCCGGGAGTGATGTGTTGCTTTTTTCTTTGCGCTGATAGCTTTGAAGATATGTTCTGATGGTGGGGAGATTGGAGCACGACTGTCTCCGTGGCGCTATTGGCTGGCGCAATCGGCTGTTAACCGAAAGGTAAGAATTTCGAGCCCTCCCGGGAGTGGTGTGTTGCTTTTTTCTTTGTGCTGATAGCTTTGAAGATATGTTCTGATGGTGGTGAGAGTGGAGCACGACTGTCTCCGTGGCACAAATGGCTAGCGCGTTCGGCCGTTAACAGAAAGGCTGGAAGTTCGAGCCCACCCGGTGCTGGTGTGGCGCTTTTTTTTCTTTGGGCTGATAGCTCTGAAGAAATGTACTGACGGTGGTGAGAGCGGAGCACGACTGTCTCCGTGGCGCCATTGGCTAGCGCGATCGGCTGTTAACCGAGAGGTTGGAGGTTCGAGCCCACCCGGTGGGGGTGCGGCGCTTTTTCTTCTTTGAGCTGATAGCTCTGAAGAAATGTTCTGACGGTGGTGAGAGTGGAGAAAGACTGTCTCCGTGGCGTAATTGGCTAGCGCGATCGGCTGTTAACTGAAAGGTTGGAGGTTCGAGCCCTCCCGGGAGTGGTGTGTTGCTTTTTTTTCTTAGGGCTGATAGCTTTGAAGATATGTTCTGATGGTGGTGAGAGTGGAGCAGGACTGTCTACGTGGCGCCATTGGCTAGCGCGATCGGCCGTTAACCGAAAGGTTGGAGGTTCGAGCCCTCCCAGGAGTGGTGTGTTGCTTTTTTTTTCTTTGGGCTGTTAGCTTTGAAGATATGTTCCGAGGGTGGTGAGAGTGGAGCAGAACTGTCTTCATGGCGCAATTGGCTAGCGCGATCGGCTGTTAAGCGAAAGGTTGGAGGTTCGAGCCCACCCGGTGGTGGTGCGGCGCTTTTTTTTCTTTGGGCTGATAGCTTTGAAGATATGTTCTGATGGTGGTGAGAGTGAAGCAGGACTGTCTCCGTGGCGGAAGTGACTAGCGCGATCGGCTGTTAACCGAAAGTTTGAAGGTTCGAGCCCACCCGAGAGTGGCGTGTTGCTTTGTTTGCGCTTATAGCTTTGAAGATATGTTCTGATGGTGGTGGGAGTGGAGCACGACTGTCTCCGTGGCGCAATTGGCTAGCGCGATGGGCTGTTAACTGAAAGGTTGGATGTTCGAGCCCTCCCAGGAGTGGTGTGTTGCTTTTTTTTCTTTGGGCTGATAGCTTTGAAGATATGTTCTGATGGTGGTGAGAGTAGAGCAGGACTGTCTCCGTGGCGCAATGGGCTAGCGCGATCGGCTGTTAAACGAAAGGTTGGAGGTTCGAGCCCACCCGGTGGTGGTGCTGCGCTTTTCTTTCTTTGTGCTGATAGCTTTGAAGATATGTTCTGATGGTGGTGAGAGTGGAGCAGGACTGTCTCCGTTGCGGAGGTGGCAAGCGCGATCGGCTGTTAACCGAAAGGTTGGAGGTTCGAGCCCACCCGGAAGTGGTGTGTTGCTTTTTTCTTTGCGCTGATAGCTTTGAACATATGTTCTGGTGGTGGTGAGAGTGGAGCGGGACTGTCTCCGTGGCGCAATTGGCTAGCGCGATCGGCGTTTAACGGAAAGGTTGGAGGTTCAAGCCCACCCGGTGGTGGTGCGGCACTTTTTTTTCTTTCGGCTGATAGCTTTGAAGATATGTTCTGATGGTGGTGAGAGTGGAGCAGGACTGTCTCCGTGGCGCAATTGGCTAGCGCGATCGGCTGGTAACTGAAAGTTTGGAGGTTCGAGCCCTCCCGGGAGTGGTGTGTTGCTTTTTGTTCTTTGGGCTGATAGCTTTGAAGATATGTTCTGATGGTGGTGAGAGCGGAACAGGACTGTCTCCGTGGCGCATTCGGCTAGCGCGATCGGCTGGTAACCGAAAGGTTGGAGGTTCGAGCCCACGCGGTGGTGGTGCGGTGCTTTTTTTTCTTTGGGCTGATAGCTTTGAAGATATGTTGTGATGGTGGTGAGAGTAGAGCACGATTGTCTCCGTGGCACAATTGGCTAGCGCGATGGGCTGGTAACTGAAGGTTGGAGGTTCGAGCCCTCCCAGGAGTGGTGTGTTGCTTTTTTTTCTTTGGGCTGATAGCTTTGAAGATATGTTCTGGTGGTGGTGAGAGTGGAGCAGGACTGTCTCCGTGGCGCAATTGGCTAGCGTGATCGGGTGTTAACCGAAAGATTCGAGGTTCAAGCCCTCCCGGGAGTGGTGTGTTGCTTTTTTCTTTGCGCTGATAGCTTTGAAGATATGTTCTGTTGGTGGTGAAAGTGGAGCACGACTCTCCCCGTTGCGCAATTGGCCAGCGCGATCGGGTGTTAACCAAAAGGTTGGAGGTTCGAGCCCACCCGGTGGTGGTGCGGCGCTTTTTTTCCTTTGGGCTGATAGCTCTGAAGAATTGTTCTGACGGTGGTGAGAGTGGGGCAGGACTGTCTTCGTGGCGCAATTGGCTAGCGCAATCGGTTGTTAACCGAAAGGTTGGAGGTTCGAGCCCTCCCGGGACTGGTGTGTTGCTTTTTTCTTTGCGCTGATAGCTTTGAAGACATGTTCTAATGGTGGTGGGAGTGGAGCACGACTGTCTCCGTGGCGCAATTGGCTAGCGCGATCGGCTGTTATCCGAAAGGTTGGAGGATCGAGCTCTCCCGGGAGTGGTGTGTTGCTTTTTTTTCTTTGCGCTGATAGCTTTGAAGATATGTTCTGATGGTGGTGAGAGTGGAGCACGACTGTCTCCGTGGCGTAATTGGCTAGCGCGTTGGGCTATTAACCGAAAGGTTGGAGGTTCGAGCTCACCCGGTGGTGGTGCGGTGCTTTTTTCTTTGGGCTGATAGCTCTGAAGAAATGTTCTGACGGTGGTGAAAGTGGAGCATGACTGTCTCCGTGGCGCAATTGGCTAGCGCGATGAGCTCTTAACCGAAAGGTTGGAGGTTCGAGCCCACCCGATGGTGGTGCGGCGATTTTTTTTCTTTGGGCTGATAGCTCTGAAGAAATGTTCTGAGGGTGGTGAGAGTGGAGCACGACTGTCTCCGTGTCGCAATTGGCTAGCGCGATGGGCAGGTAACTGAAAGGTTGGAGGTTCGAGCCCTCCCAGGAGTGATGTGTTGCTTTTTTTTCTTTGGGCTGATAGCTTTGAAGATATGTTCTGATGATGGTGAGAGTGGTGAAGGACTGTCCACATGGCGCAATTGGCTAGCACGATCGGCTGTTAACAGAAAGGTTGGAGGTTCGAGCCCGCCCAGTGGTGGTGCGGCGCTTTTTTTTCTTTGGGCTGATAGCTCTGAAGAAATGTTCTGACGGTGGTGAGAGTGGAGCATGACTGTCTCCGTGGCGCAATTGGCTAGCGCGATCAACTGTTAACGGAAAAGTTGGAGGTTTAAGCCCTCTCGGGAGTGGTGTGTTGCTTCTTTCTTTGCGCTTATAGCTTTTGTTCTGATGGTGGTGAGAGTGGAGCAGGACTGTCTCCGTGGCGCAATTGGCTAGCGCGATCGGCTGTTAACCGAAAGCTTCGAGATTCAAGCCCTCCCGGGAGTGGTGTGTTGCTTTTTTCTTTGCGCTGATAGCTTTGAAGATATGTTCTGTTGGTGGTGAGAGTGGAGCACGACTCTCTCCTTTGCGCAATTGGCTAGCGCGATCTGGTGTTAACCAAAAGGTTGGAGGTTCGAGCCCACCCGATGTTGGTGCGGCGCTTTTTTTCCTTTGGGCTGATAGCTCTGAAGAATTGTTCTGACGGTGGTGAGAGTGGAGCAGGACTGTCTCCGTGGCGCCATTGGCTAGCGCAATCGGCTGTTAATCGAAAGGTTGGAGGTTCGACCTCTCCCGGGAGTGGTGTGTTGCTTCTTTCTTTGCGCTGATAGCTTTGAAGCTATGTTCTGATGGTGGTGGGAGTGGAGCACGACGGTCTCCATGGCGCAATTGGCTAGCGCGATCGGCTGTTAACCGAAAGGTTGGAGGTTCAAGCCCTCCCGTGAGTGGTGTGCTGCTTTTTTTTCTTTGCGCTGATAGCTTTGAAGATATGTTCTGATGGTGGTAAGAGTGGAGCACGACCGTCTCCGTGGCGTAATTGGCTAGCGCGATGGGCTATTAACCGAATAGTTGGAGGTTCGAGCCCACCCGGTGGTGGTGCGGCACTTTTTTTCTTTGGGCTGATAGCTCTGAAGAAATGGACTGACGATGGTGAGAGTGGAGCATGACTGTCTCCGTGGCGCCATTGGCTAGCGCGACCGGCTGTTAACCGAAAGGTTGGAGGTTCGAGCCCACCTGTGGTGGTGTGGCGCTTTTTTTTCTTTGGGCTGATAGCTCTGAAGAAATGTTCTGACGGTGGTGAGAGCGGAGCACGACTGTCTCCGTGGCGCCATTGGCTAGCGCGACCGGCTGTTAACCGAGAGTTTTCAGGTTCAAGTCCACCCGGTGGTGGTGCGGCGTTTCTTTTTCTTTGGGCTGATAGCTCTGAAGAAATGTTCTGACAGTGTGGTGAGAGGGGAGCACGACTGCCTCCGTGGCCCAATTGGCTAGCGCGATCGGCTGTCAACCAAAAGGTTCGAGGTTCAAGCGCTCCCGGGAGTGGTGTGTTGCTCTTTTCTTTTCGCTGATAGCTTTGGAGATATGTTCTGATGGTGGTGAGAGTGGAGCACGACTGTCTCCGTGGCGCAATTGGCTAGCGCGATCGGCTGTTAACGGAAAGGCTGGAGGTTCGAGCCCACCCGGTGGAGGTGCGGCGCATTTTTTTTTCTTTGGGCTGATAGCTCTGAAGAAATGTTCTAACGGTGGTGAGAGCGGAGCACGACTGTCTCCGTGGCGCCATTGGCTAGCGCGACCGGCTGTTAACCGAGAGGTTTGAGGTTCGAGCCCACCCGGTGGTGGTGCGGCGCTTTTTTTTCTTTGGGCTGATAGTCTGAAGAAATGTTCTGTGGTGGTGATAGTGGTACACGACTGTCTCCATGGCGCAAATGGCTAGCGCAATGGGCCCTTAACCGAAAGGTTGGAGGATCGAGCCCACTCGGTGGAGGCGCGGCGCTTTTTTTCCTTTGGGCTGATAGCTCTGAGGAAATGTTCTGACGGTGGTGAGAGTGGAGCACGACTGTCTCCGTGGCGCAATTGGCTAGCGCGATCGGCTGTTAACCGAAATGTTGGAGGTTCGATCCCTCCCGAGAGTGATGTGTTGCTTTTTTCTTTGCGAATAGCTTTGAAGATATGTTCTGATGGTGGGGAGATTGGAGCACGACTGTCTCCGTGGCGCTATTGGCTGGCGCAATCGGCTGTTAACCGAAAGGTAAGAATTTCGAGCCCTCCCGGGAGTGGTGTGTTGCTTTTTTCTTTGTGCTGATAGCTTTGAAGATATGTTCTGATGGTGGTGAGAAAGGAGCACGACTGTCTCCGTGGCACAAATGGCTAGCGCGTTCGGCCGTTAACAGAAAGGCTGGAAGTTCGAGCCCACCCGGTGCTGGTGTGGCGCTTTTTTTTCTTTGGGCTGATAGCTCTGAAGAAATGTACTGACGGTGGTGAAAGCGGAGCACGACTGTCTCCGTGGCGCCATTGGCTAGCGCGATCGGCTGTTAACCGAGAGGTTGGAGGTTCGAGCCCACCCGGTGGGGGTGCGGCGTTTCTTTTTCTTTGGGCTGATAGCTCTGAAGAAATGTTCTGACAGTGGTGAGAGTGGAGCACGACTGCCTCCATGGTCCAATTGGCTAGCGCGATCGGCTGTTAACCGAAAGGTTGTAGGTTCGAGCCCAACCTGTGGTGGTGCGGCGCTTTTTCTTCTTTGAGCTGATAGCTCTGAAGAAATGTTCTGTGGTGGTGATAATGGTACACGACTGTCTCCATGGCGCAAATGGCTAGCGCAATGGGCCCTTAACCGAAAGGTTGGAGGATCGAGCCCACTCGGTGGAGGCGCGGCGCTTTTTTTCCTTTGGGCTGATAGCTCTGAGGAAATGTTCTGACGGTGGTGAGAGTGGAGCACGACTGTCTCCGTGGCGCAATTGGCTAGCGCGATCGGCTGTTAACCGAAATGTTGGAGGTTCGATCCCTCCCGAGAGTGATGTGTTGCTTTTTTCTTTGCGCTGATAGCTTTGAAGATATGTTCTGATGGTGGGGAGATTGGAGCACGACTGTCTCCGTGGCGCTATTGGCTGGCGCAATCGGCTGTTAACCGAAAGGTTGGAGGTTCGAGCCCACCCGGTGGTGGTGCGGTGCTTTTTCTTCTTTGAGCTGATAATACTCTGAAGAAATGTTCTGACGGTGGTGAGAGTGCAGCACGACTGTCTCCGTGGCGCAATTGGCTAGCGCATTCGGCTGTTAACCGAAAGGTTGGAGGTTCGAGCCCAGCCGGTGGTGGTGCGGCGCTTTTTTTCTTTGGGCTGATAGTCTGAAGAAATGTTCTGACGGTGGTGAGAGTGGAGCACGACTGTCTCCGTGGCGCAATTGGCTAGCGCATTCGGCTGTTAACCGAAAGGTTGGAGGTTCGATCCCACCCGGTGTTGGTGCGGCGCTTTTTTTTTCTTTGGGCTGATAGCTCTGAAAAAATATCCTGACGGAGGTGGGAGTGCTGCGCTACTGTCTCCGTGGCGCAATTGGCTAGCGCGATCGGCTGTTAACCGAAAGGTTGTAGTTTCGAGCCTTCCCGGGAGTGGTGTGTTGCTTTTTTCTTTGCGCTGATAACTTTGAAGAAATGTTCTGACGGTGGTGAGAGTGGAGCACGACTGTCTCCGTGGCGCAATAGGCTAGCGCGATCGGCTGGTAACTGAAAGGTTGGAGGTTCGAGCCCTCCCGGGAGTGGTGTGTTGCTTTTTGTTCTTTGGGCTGATAGCTTTGAAGATATGTTCTGATGGTGGTGAGAGCGGAACAGGACTGTCTCCGTGGCGCATTCGGCTAGCGCGATCGGCTGGTAACCGAAAGGTTGGAGGTTCGAGCCCTCCCAGGAGTGGTGTGTTGCTTTTTTTTCTTTGGGCTGATAGCTCTGAAGAATTGTTCTGACGGTGGTGAGGGTGGGGCAGGACTGTCTTCGTGGCGCAATTGGCTAGCGCAATCGGTTGTTAACCGAAAGGTTGGAGGTTCGAGCCCTCCCGGGACTGGTGTGTTGCTTTTTTCTTTGCGCTGATAGCTTTGAAGATATGTTCTAATGGTGGTGGGAGTGGAGCACGACTGTCTCCGTGGCGCAATTGGCTAGCGCGATCGGCTGTTATCCGAAAGGTTGGAGGTTCGAGCTCTCCCGGGAGTGGTGTGTTGCTTTTTTTTCTTTGCGCTGATAGCTTTGAAGATATGTTCTGATGGTGGTGAGAGTGGAGCACGACTGTCTCCGTGGCGTAATTGGCTAGCGCGTTGGGCTATTAACCGAAAGGTTGGAGGTTCGAGCTCACCCGGTGGTGGTGCGGCGCTTTTTTTCCTTTGGGCTGATAGCTCTGAGGAAATGTTCTGACGGTGGTGAAAGTGGAGCATGACTGTCTCCGTGGCGCAAGTGGCTAGCGCGATGAGCTCTTAACCGAAAGGTTGGAGGTTCGAGCCCACCCGATGGTGGTGCGGCGATTTTTTTTCTTTGGGCTGATAGCTCTGAAGAAATGTTCTGAGGGTGGTGAGAGTAGAGCACGACTGTCTCCGTGTCGCAATTGGCTAGCGCGATGGGCAGGTAAGTGAAAGGTTGGAGGTTCGAGCCCTCCCAGGAGTGATGTGTTGCTTTTTTTTCTTTGGGCTGATAGCTTTGAAGATATGTTCTGATGATGGTGAGAGTGGTGAAGGACTGTCCACATGGCGCAATTGTCTAGCACGATCGGCTGTTAACAGAAAGGTTGGAGGTTCGAGCCCGCCCGGTGGTGGTGCGGCGCTTTTTTTTCTTTGGGCTGATAGCTCTGAAGAAATGTTCTGACGGTGGTGAGAGTGGAGCATGACTGTCTCCGTGGCGCAATTGGCTAGCGCGATCGGCTGTTAACGGAAAAGTTGGAGGTTTAAGCCCTCTCGGGAGTGGTGTGTTGCTTCTTTCTTTGCGCTTATAGCTTTTGTTCTGATGGTGGTGAGAGTGGAGCAGGACTGTCTCCGTGGCGCAATTGGCTAGCGCGATCGGCTGTTAACCGAAAGCTTCGAGATTCAAGCCCTCCCGGGAGTGGTGTGTTGCTTTTTTCTTTGCGCTGATAGCTTTGAAGATATGTTCTGTTGGTGGTGAGAGTGGAGCACGACTCTCTCCTTTGCGCAATTGGCTAGCGCGATCTGGTGTTAACCAAAAGGTTGGAGGTTCGAGCCCACCCGATGTTGGTGCGGCGCTTTTTTTCCTTTGGGCTGATAGCTCTGAAGAATTGTTCTGACGGTGGTGAGAGTGGAGCAGGACTGTCTCCGTGGCGCCATTGGCTAGCGCAATCGGCTGTTAATCGAAAGGTTGGAGGTTCGACCTCTCCCGGGAGTGGTGTGTTGCTTCTTTCTTTGCGCTGATAGCTTTGAAGCTATGTTCTGATGGTGGTGGGAGTGGAGCACGACGGTCTCCATGGCGCAATTGGCTAGCGCGATCGGCTGTTAACCGAAAGGTTGGAGGTTCAAGCCCTCCCGTGAGTGGTGTGCTGCTTTTTTTTCTTTGCGCTGATAGCTTTGAAGATATGTTCTGATGGTGGTAAGAGTGGAGCACGACCGTCTCCGTGGCGTAATTGGCTAGCGCGATGGGCTATTAACCGAATAGTTGGAGGTTCGAGCCCACCCGGTGGTGGTGCGGCACTTTTTTTCTTTGGGCTGATAGCTCTGAAGAAATGGACTGACGATGGTGAGAGTGGAGCATGACTGTCTCCGTGGCGCCATTGGCTAGCGCGACCGGCTGTTAACCGAAAGGTTGGAGGTTCGAGCCCACCTGTGGTGGTGTGGCGCTTTTTTTTCTTTGGGCTGATAGCTCTGAAGAAATGTTCTGACGGTGGTGAGAGCGGAGCACGACTGTCTCCGTGGCGCCATTGGCTAGCGCGACCGGCTGTTAACCGAGAGTTTTCAGGTTCAAGTCCACCCGGTGGTGGTGCGGCGTTTCTTTTTCTTTGGGCTGATAGCTCTGAAGAAATGTTCTGACAGTGTGGTGAGAGGGGAGCACGACTGCCTCCGTGGCCCAATTGGCTAGCGCGATCGGCTGTCAACCAAAAGGTTCGAGGTTCAAGCGCTCCCGGGAGTGGTGTGTTGCTCTTTTCTTTTCGCTGATAGCTTTGGAGATATGTTCTGATGGTGGTGAGAGTGGAGCACGACTGTCTCCGTGGCGCAATTGGCTAGCGCGATCGGCTGTTAACGGAAAGGCTGGAGGTTCGAGCCCACCCGGTGGAGGTGCGGCGCATTTTTTTTTCTTTGGGCTGATAGCTCTGAAGAAATGTTCTAACGGTGGTGAGAGCGGAGCACGACTGTCTCCGTGGCGCCATTGGCTAGCGCGACCGGCTGTTAACCGAGAGGTTTGAGGTTCGAGCCCACCCGGTGGTGGTGCGGCGCTTTTTTTTCTTTGGGCTGATAGTCTGAAGAAATGTTCTGTGGTGGTGATAGTGGTACACGACTGTCTCCATGGCGCAAATGGCTAGCGCAATGGGCCCTTAACCGAAAGGTTGGAGGATCGAGCCCACTCGGTGGAGGCGCGGCGCTTTTTTTCCTTTGGGCTGATAGCTCTGAGGAAATGTTCTGACGGTGGTGAGAGTGGAGCACGACTGTCTCCGTGGCGCAATTGGCTAGCGCGATCGGCTGTTAACCGAAATGTTGGAGGTTCGATCCTTCCCGAGAGTGATGTGTTGCTTTTTTCTTTGCGAATAGCTTTGAAGATATGTTCTGATGGTGGGGAGATTGGAGCACGACTGTCTCCGTGGCGCTATTGGCTGGCGCAATCGGCTGTTAACCGAAAGGTAAGAATTTCGAGCCCTCCCGGGAGTGGTGTGTTGCTTTTTTCTTTGTGCTGATAGCTTTGAAGATATGTTCTGATGGTGGTGAGAAAGGAGCACGACTGTCTCCGTGGCACAAATGGCTAGCGCGTTCGGCCGTTAACAGAAAGGCTGGAAGTTCGAGCCCACCCGGTGCTGGTGTGGCGCTTTTTTTTCTTTGGGCTGATAGCTCTGAAGAAATGTACTGACGGTGGTGAAAGCGGAGCACGACTGTCTCCGTGGCGCCATTGGCTAGCGCGATCGGCTGTTAACCGAGAGGTTGGAGGTTCGAGCCCACCCGGTGGGGGTGCGGCGTTTCTTTTTCTTTGGGCTGATAGCTCTGAAGAAATGTTCTGACAGTGGTGAGAGTGGAGCACGACTGCCTCCATGGTCCAATTGGCTAGCGCGATCGGCTGTTAACCGAAAGGTTGTAGGTTCGAGCCCAACCTGTGGTGGTGCGGCGCTTTTTCTTCTTTGAGCTGATAGCTCTGAAGAAATGTTCTGTGGTGGTGATAATGGTACACGACTGTCTCCATGGCGCAAATGGCTAGCGCAATGGGCCCTTAACCGAAAGGTTGGAGGATCGAGCCCACTCGGTGGAGGCGCGGCGCATTTTTTCCTTTGGGCTGATAGCTCTGAGGAAATGTTCTGACGGTGGTGAGAGTGGAGCACGACTGTCTCCGTGGCGCAATTGGCTAGCGCGATCGGCTGTTAACCGAAATGTTGGAGGTTCGATCCCTCCCGAGAGTGATGTGTTGCTTTTTTCTTTGCGCTGATAGCTTTGAAGATATGTTCTGATGGTGGGGAGATTGGAGCACGACTGTCTCCGTGGCGCTATTGGCTGGCGCAATCGGCTGTTAACCGAAAGGTTGGAGGTTCGAGCCCACCCGGTGGTGGTGCGGTGCTTTTTCTTCTTTGAGCTGATAATACTCTGAAGAAATGTTCTGACGGTGGTGAGAGTGCAGCACGACTGTCTCCGTGGCGCAATTGGCTAGCGCATTCGGCTGTTAACCGAAAGGTTGGAGGTTCGAGCCCAGCCGGTGGTGGTGCGGCGCTTTTTTTCTTTGGGCTGATAGTCTGAAGAAATGTTCTGACGGTGGTGAGAGTGGAGCACGACTGTCTCCGTGGCGCAATTGGCTAGCGCATTCGGCTGTTAACCGAAAGGTTGGAGGTTCGATCCCACCCGGTGTTGGTGCGGCGCTTTTTTTTTCTTTGGGCTGATAGCTCTGAAAAAATATCCTGACGGAGGTGGGAGTGCTGCGCTACTGTCTCCGTGGCGCAATTGGCTAGCGCGATCGGCTGTTAACCGAAAGGTTGTAGTTTCGAGCCTTCCCGGGAGTGGTGTGTTGCTTTTTTCTTTGCGCTGATAACTTTGAAGAAATGTTCTGACGGTGGTGAGAGTGGAGCACGACTGTCTCCGTGGCGCAATAGGCTAGCGCGATCGGCTGGTAACTGAAAGGTTGGAGGTTCGAGCCCTCCCGGGAGTGGTGTGTTGCTTTTTGTTCTTTGGGCTGATAGCTTTGAAGATATGTTCTGATGGTGGTGAGAGCGGAACAGGACTGTCTCCGTGGCGCATTCGGCTAGCGCGATCGGCTGGTAACCGAAAGGTTGGAGGTTCGAGCCCTCCCAGGAGTGGTGTGTTGCTTTTTTTTCTTTGGGCTGATAGCTCTGAAGAATTGTTCTGACGGTGGTGAGGGTGGGGCAGGACTGTCTTCGTGGCGCAATTGGCTAGCGCAATCGGTTGTTAACCGAAAGGTTGGAGGTTCGAGCCCTCCCGGGACTGGTGTGTTGCTTTTTTCTTTGCGCTGATAGCTTTGAAGATATGTTCTAATGGTGGTGGGAGTGGAGCACGACTGTCTCCGTGGCGCAATTGGCTAGCGCGATCGGCTGTTATCCGAAAGGTTGGAGGTTCGAGCTCTCCCGGGAGTGGTGTGTTGCTTTTTTTTCTTTGCGCTGATAGCTTTGAAGATATGTTCTGATGGTGGTGAGAGTGGAGCACGACTGTCTCCGTGGCGTAATTGGCTAGCGCGTTGGGCTATTAACCGAAAGGTTGGAGGTTCGAGCTCACCCGGTGGTGGTGCGGTGCTTTTTTCTTTGGGCTGATAGCTCTGAAGAAATGTTCTGACGGTGGTGAAAGTGGAGCATGACTGTCTCCGTGGCGCAAGTGGCTAGCGCGATGAGCTCTTAACCGAAAGGTTGGAGGTTCGAGCCCACCCGATGGTGGTGCGGCGATTTTTTTTCTTTGGGCTGATAGCTCTGAAGAAATGTTCTGAGGGTGGTGAGAGTAGAGCACGACTGTCTCCGTGTCGCAATTGGCTAGCGCGATGGGCAGGTAAGTGAAAGGTTGGAGGTTCGAGCCCTCCCAGGAGTGATGTGTTGCTTTTTTTTCTTTGGGCTGATAGCTTTGAAGATATGTTCTGATGGTGGTGAGAGTGGAGAAGGACTGTCCACATGGCGCAATTGGCTAGCACGATCGGCTGTTAACAGAAAGGTTGGAGGTTAGAGCCCGCCCGGTGGTGGTGCGGCGCTTTTTTTTCTTTGGGCTGATAGCTCTGAAGAAATGTTCTGACGGTGGTGAGAGTGGAGCATGACTGTCTCCGTGGCGCAATTGGCTAGCGCGATCGGCTGTTAACGGAAAAGTTGGAGGTTTAAGCCCTCTCGGGAGTGGTGTGTTGCTTCTTTCTTTGCGCTTATAGCTTTTGTTCTGATGGTGGTGAGAGTGGAGCAGGACTGTCTCCGTGGCGCAATTGGCTAGCGCGATCGGCTGTTAACCGAAAGCTTCGAGATTCAAGCCCTCCCGGGAGTGGTGTGTTGCTTTTTTCTTTGCGCTGATAGCTTTGAAGATATGTTCTGTTGGTGGTGAGAGTGGAGCACGACTCTCTCCTTTGCGCAATTGGCTAGCGCGATCTGGTGTTAACCAAAAGGTTGGAGGTTCGAGCCCACCCGATGGTGGTGCGGCGCTTTTTTTTCTTTGGGCTGATAGCTCTGAAGAATTGTTCTGACGGTGGTGAGAGTGGAGCAGGACTGTCTCCGTGGCGCCATTGGCTAGCGCAATCGGCTGTTAATCGAAAGGTTGGAGGTTCGACCTCTCCCGGGAGTGGTGTGTTGCTTCTTTCTTTGCGCTGATAGCTTTGAAGCTATGTTCTGATGGTGGTGGGAGTGGAGCACGACGGTCTCCATGGCGCAATTGGCTAGCGCGATCGGCTGTTAACCGAAAGGTTGGAGGTTCAAGCCCTCCCGTGAGTGGTGTGCTGCTTTTTTTCTTTGCGCTGATAGCTTTGAAGATATGTTCTGATGGTGGTAAGAGTGGAGCACGACCGTCTCCGTGGCGTAATTGGCTAGCGCGATGGGCTATTAACCGAATAGTTGGAGGTTCGAGCCCACCCGGTGGTGGTGCGGCACTTTTTTTCTTTGGGCTGATAGCTCTGAAGAAATGGTCTGACGATGGTGAGAGTGGAGCATGACTGTCTCCGTGACGCAATTGGCTAGCGCGATGGGCTCTTAACTGAAAGGTTGGAGGTTCGAGCCCACCCGATGGTGGTGCGGCGATTTTTTTTCTTTGGGCTGATAGCTCTGAAGAAATGTTCTGACGGTGGTGAGAGTGAAGCATGACTGTCTCCGTGGCGCAATTGGCTTGCGCGATCGGCTGTTAACCGAAAGGTTGGACGTTGGAGCCCTCCCGGGAGTGGTGTGTTGCTTTTTTCTTTGCGCTGATAGCTTCGAAGTTATGTTCTGATGGTGACGAGAGTAGAGCACGACTGTCTCCGTGGCGTAATTGGCTAGCGCGATTGGCTATTAACCGAAAGGTTGGCGGCTAGAGCCCACCCGGTAGTGGTGCGGCGCTTTTTTTCCTTTGGGCTGATAGCTCTGAAAAAATGTTCTGACGGTGGTGAGAGTGGAGAAAGACTGTCTCCGTGGCGCAATTGGCTAGCGCCATCGGCTGTTAACTGAAAGGTTGGATGTTCGAGCCCTCCCAGGAGTGGTGTGTTGCTTTTTTTTCTTTGGGCTGATAGCTTTGAAGTTATGTTCTGATGGCGGTGAGAGTGGAGCAGGACTGTCTCCGTGGTGCCATTGGCTAGCGCGATCGGCTGTTAACCGAAAGGTTGGAGGTTCGAGCCCTCCCAGGAGTGGTGTGTTGCTTTTTTTTTCTTTGGGCTGATAGCTTTGAAGATATGTTCTGATGGTGGTGAGAGTGGAGCAGGACTGTCTTCATGGCGCAATTGGCTAGCGCGATCGGCTGTTAAGCGAAAGGTTGGAGGTTCGAGCCCACGCGTGGTGGTGCGGCGCTTTTTTTTCTTTAGGCTGATAGCTTTGAAGATATGTTCTGATGGTGGTGAGAGTGGAGCAGGACTGTCTCCGTGGCGGAAGTGGCTAGCGCGATCGGCTGTTAACCGAAAGGTTGGAGGTTCGAGCCCACCCGAGAGTGGCGTGTTGCTTTTTTCTTTGCGCTGATAGCTTTGAAGATATGTTCTGATGGTGGTGAGAGTGGAGCACGACTGTCTCCGTGGCGTAATTGGCTAGCGCGATGGGCTATTAAGCGAAAGGTTGGAGGTTCTAGCCCACCCTGTGGTGGTGCGGTGCTTTTTTTTGTTTGGGCTGATAGCTCTGAAGAAATGTTCTGACGGTGGTGAGAGTGGAGCATGACTGTCTCCGTGGCGCGATTGGTAGTGCGATGGGCTGTTAACCGAAAGTTGGAGGTTCGAGCCCACCCGATGAAGGTGCAGCGATTTTTTTTCTTTGGGCTGATAGCTCTGATGAAATGTTCTGACGGTGGTGAGAGTGGAGCATTACTGTCTCCGTGGCGCAATTGGCTAGCGCGATCGGCTGTTAACCGAAAGGTTGGAGGTTCGAGCCCTCCCGGGAGTGGTGTGTTGCTTTTTTCTTTGCCCTGATAGCTTTGAAGTTATGTTCTGATTGTGGTGAGTGTGGAGCACGACTGTCTCCGTGGCGTAATTGGCTAGCGCGATGGGCTATTAACCGAAAGGTTGGAGGCTCGAGCCCACCCGGTGGTGGTGCGGCGCTTTTTTTCCTTTGGGCTGATAGCTCTGAAGAAATGTTCTGACGGTGGTGAGAATGGAGAAAGACTGTCTTCCTGGCGCAATTGGCTAGCGCTATCGGCTGTTAACTGAAAGGTTGGAGGTTCGAGCCCTCCCGGAAGTAGTGTGTGGGTTTTTTTTCTTAGGGCTGATAGCTTTGAAGATATGTTCTCATGGTGGTGAGAGTGGAGCAGGACTGTCTCCGTGGCGCAATTTGCTAGCGCCATCGGCTGTTATCCGAAAAGTTGGAGGTTCGAGCCCTCCCGGGAGTGGTGTGTGGGTTTTTTTTCTTTGCGCTGATAGCTTTGAAGATATGTTCTGATGGTGGTGAGAGTGGAGTACGACTGTCTCCGTGGCGTAATTGGCTAGCGCGTTGGGCTATTAACCGAAAGGTTGGAGGCTAGAGCCCACCCGGTAGTGGTGGGGCGCTTTTTTTCCTTTGGGCTGATAGCTCTGAAGAAATGTTCTGACGGTGGTGAGAGTGGAGAAAGACTGTCTCCGTGGCGCAATTGGCTAGCGCGATCGGCTGTTAACTGAAAGGTTGGATGTTTGAGCCCTCCCGGGAGTGGTGTGTTGCTTTTTTTTCTTTGGGCTGATAGCTTTGAAGATATGTTCTGATGGTGGTTAGAGTGGAGCAGGACTGTCTCCGTGGTGCCATTGGCTAGCGCGATCGGCTGTTAACCGAAAGGTTGGAGGTTCGAGCCCTCCCAGGAGTGGTGTGTTGCTTTTTTTTCTTTGGGCTGATAGCTTTGAAGATATGTTCTGATGGTGGTGAGAGTGGAACAGGACTGTCTTCATGGCGCAATTGGCTAGCGCGATCGGCTGTTAAGCGAAAGGTTGGAGGTTCGAGCCCACGCGGTGGTGGTGCGGCGCTTTTTTTTTCTTTGGGCTGATAGCTCTGAAAAAATGTTCTGACGGTGGTGAGAGTGGACCATGACTGTCTCCGTGGCGCAATTGGCTAGCGTGATTGGCTGTTAACGGGAACGTTGGAGGTTTAAACCCTCTCGGGAGTGGTGTGTTGCTTTTTTCTTTGCGCTTATAGCTTTTGTTCTGATGGTGGTGAGAGTGGAGCAGGACTGTCTCCGTGGCGCAATTGGCTAGCGCGATCGGCTGTTAACCGAAAGGTTGGAGGTTCGAGCACTCCCGGGAGTGGTGTGTTGCTTTTTTCTTTGCGCTGATAGCTTTGAAGTTATGTTCTGATGGTGGTGAGAGTGGAGCACGACTGTCTCTGTGGCGCAATTGGCTAGCGCGATCGGCTGTTAACCGAAAGGTTGGAGGTCCGAGCACTCCCGGGAGTGGTGTGTTGCTTTTTTCTTTGCGCTGATAGCTTTGAAGTTATGTTCTGATGGTGGTGAGAGTGGAGCACGACTGTCTCTGTGGCGTAATTGGCTATCGCGATGGGCTATTAACCGAAAGGTTGGAGGTTCGATCCCTCCCGGGAGTGATGTGTTGCTTTTTTCTTTGCGCTGATAGCTTTGAAGATATGTTCTGATGGTGGTGAGAGTGGAGCAGGACTGTCTCCGTGGCGCAATTGCCTAGCGCTATCGGCTGTTAACCGAAAGGTTGGAGGTTCGAGCCCACGTGGTGGTGGTGCGGTGCTTTTTTTCTTTGGGCTGATAGCTTTGAAGTTATGTTCTGATGGTGGTGAGAGTGGAGCACGACTGTCTCCGAAGCGTAATTGGCTAGCGCGATGGACAATTAACCGAAAGGTTGGAGGTTCGAGCCCACCCGGTGGTGGTGCGGCGCTTTTTTTTCTTTGGGCTGATATCTCTGAAGAAATGTTCTGATGGTGGTGAGAGTGGAGCATGACTGTCTCCGTGGCGCAATTGGCTAGCGCGATGGGCTGTTAACCGAAAGGTTGGAGGTTCGAGCCCACCCGATGGTGGTGCGGCGATTTTTTTTCTTTGCGCTGATAGCTTTGAAGAAATGTTCTGACGGTGATGAGAAAGAAGCATGACTGTCTCCGAGGCGCAATTGTCTAGCGCGATGGGCTGTTAACCGAAAGGCTGGAGGTTCGAGCCCACCCGGTGGTGGTGTGGCGCTTTTTTTTGGGCTGATAGCTCTGAAGAAATGTTCTGACGGTGGTGAGAGCGGAGCACGACTGTCTCCGTGGCACCATTGGCTAGTGCGACCGGCTGTTAACCGAAAGGTTGGAGGTTCGAGCCCACTCGGTGGTGGTGCGGCGCTTTTTTTCTTTGGGCTGATAGTCTGAAGAAATGTTCTGACGGTGGTGAGAGTGGAGCACGACTGTCTCCGTGGCGCAATTGGCTAGCGCATTCGGCTGTTAACCGAAAGGTTGGAGGTTCGAGCCCACCCGGTGTTGGTGCGGCGCTTTTTTTTTCTTTGGGCTGATAGCTCTGAAAAAATATCCTGACGGAGGTGGGAGTGCTGCGCTACTGTCTGCGTGGCGCAATTGGCTAGCGCGATCGGCTGTTAACCGAAAGGTTGTAGTTTCGAGCCTTCCCGGGAGTGGTGTGTTGCTTTTTTCTTTGCGCTGATAACTTTGAAGAAATGTTCTGACGGTGGTGAGAGTGGAGCACGACTGTCTCCGTGGCGCAATTGGCTAGCGCGATCGGCTGGTAACTGAAAGGTTGGAGGTTCGAGCCCTCCCGGGAGTGGTGTGTTGCTTTTTGTTCTTTGGGCTGATAGCTTTGAAGTTATGTTCTAATGGTGGTGAGAGCGGAACAGGACTGTCTCCGTGGCGCATTCGGCTAGCGCGATCGGCTGGTAACCGAAAGGTTGGAGGTTCGAGCCCACGCGGTGGTGGTGCGGTGCTTTTTTTTGGGCTGATAGCTTTGAAGATATGTTGTGATGGTGGAGAGAGTAGAGCACGACTGTCTCCGTGGCACAATTGGCTAGCGTGATGGGCTGGTAACTGAAAGGTTGGAGGTTCGAGCCCTCCCAGGAGTGGTGTGTTGCTTTTTTTTCTTTGGGCTGATAGCTTTGAAGATATGTTCTGGTGGTGGTGAGAGTGGAGCAGGACTGTCTCCGTGGCGCTATTGGCTAGCGTGATCGGCTGTTAACCGAAAGATTCGAGGTTCAAGCCCTCCCGGGAGTGGTGTGTTGCTTTTTTCTTTGCGCTGATAGCTTTGAAGATATGTTGTGTTGGTGGTGAAAGTGGAGCACGACTCTCTCCGTTGCGCAATTGGCTAGCGCGATCGGGTGTTAACCAAAAGGTTGGAGGTTCGAGCCCACCCGGTGGTGGTGCGGCGCTTTTTTTTCCTTTGGGCTGATAGCTCTGAAGAATTGTTCTGACGGTGGTGAGAGTGGGGCAGGACTGTCTTCGTGGCGCAATTGGCTAGCGCAATCGGTTGTTAACCGAAAGGTTGGAGGTTCGAGCCCTCCCGGGAGTGGTGTGTTGCTTTTTTCTTTGCGCTGATAGCTTTGAAGATATGTTCTGATGGTGGTGGGAGTAGAGCACGACTGTCTCCGTGGCGCAATTGGCTAGCGCGATCGGCTGTTATCCGAAAGGTTGGAGGTTCGAGCTCTCCCGGGAGTGGTGTGTTGCTTTTTTTTCTTTGCGCTGATAGCTTTGAAGATATGTTCTGATGGTGGTAAGAGTGGAGCACGACCGTCTCCGTGGCGTAATTGGCTAGCGCGATGGGCTCTTAACCGAATAGTTGGAGGTTCGAGCCCACCCGGTGGTGGTGCGGCACTTTTTTTCTTTGGGCTGATAGCTCTGAAGAAATGGTCTGACGATGGTGAGAGTGGAGCATGACTGTCTCCGTGGCGCAATTGGCTAGCGCGATGGGCTCTTAACCGAAAGGTTGGAGGTTCGAGCCCACCCGATAGGGGTGCGGCGATTTTTTTTCTTTGGGCTGATAGCTCTGAAGAAATGTTCTGACGGTGGTGAGAGTGAAGCATGACTGTCTCCGTGGCGCAATTGGCTAGCGCGATCGGCTGTTAACCGAAAGGTTGGACGTTCGAGCCCTCCCGGGAGTGGTGTGTTGCTTTTTTCTTTGCGCTGATAGCTTTGAAGTTATGTTCTGATGGTGACGAGAGTAGAGCACGACTGTCTCCGTGGCGTAATTGGCTAGCGCGATAGGCAATTAACCGAAAGGTTGGCGGCTAGAGCCCACCCGGTAGTGGTGCGGCGCTTTTTTTCCTTTGGGCTGATAGCTCTGAAAAAATGTTGTGACGGTGGTGAGAGTGGAGAAAGACGGTCTCCGTGGCGCAATTGGCTAGCGCGATCGGCTGTTAACTGAAAGGTTGGATGTTCGAGCCCTCCCAGGAGTGGTGTGTTGCTTTTTTTCTTTGGGCTGATAGCTTTGAAGATATGTTCTGATGGCGGTGAGAGTGGAGCAGGACTGTCTCCGTGGTGCCATTGGCTAGCGCGATCGGCTGTTAACCGAAAGGTTGGAGGTTCGAGCCCTCCCAGGAGTGGTGTGTTGCTTTTTTTTTCTTTGGGCTGATAGCTTTGAAGATATGTTCTGATGGTGGTGAGAGTGGAGCAGGACTGTCTTCAAGGCGCAATTGGCTAGCGCGATCGGCTGTTAAGCGAACGGTTGGAGGTTCGAGCCCACGCGGTGGTGGTGCGGCGCTTTTTTTCTTTGGGCTGATAGCTTTGAAGATATGTTCTGATGGTGGTGAGAGTGGAGCAGGACTGTCTCCGTGGCGGAAGTGGCTAGCGCGATCGGCTGTTAACCGAAAGGTTGGAGGTTCGAGCCCACCCGAGAGTGGCGTGTTGCTTTTTTCTTTGCGCTGATAGCTTTGAAGATATGTTCTGATGGTGGTGAGAGTGGAACACGACTGTCTCCGTGGCGTAATTGGCTAGCGCGATGGGCTATTAACCGAAAGGTTGGAGGTTCGAGCCCACCCTGTGGTGGTGCGGCGCTTTTTTTTGTTTGGGCTGATAGCTCTGAAGAAATGTTCTGACGGTGGTGAGAGTGGAGCATGACTGTCTCCGTGGCGCGATTGGCTAGTGCGATGGGCTGTTAACCGAAAGTTGGAGGTTCGAGCCCACCCGATGAAGGTGCAGCGATTTTTTTTCTTTGGGCTGATAGCTCTGAAGAAATGTTCTGACGGTGGTGAGAGTGGAGCATGACTGTCTCCGTGGCGCCATTGGCTAGCGCGATCGGCTGTTAACCGAGAGGTTGGAGGTTCGAGCCCACCCGGTGGGGGTACGGCGTTTCTTTTTCTTTGGGCTGATAGCTCTGAAGAAATGTTCTGACAGTGGTGAGAGTGGAGCACGACTGCCTCCGTGGTCCAATTGGCTAGCGCGATCGGCTGCTAACCGAAAGGTTGGAGGTTCGAGCCCAACCAGTGGTGGTGCGGCGCTTTTTCTTCTTTGAGCTGATAGCTCTGAAGAAATGTTCTGACGGTGGTGAGAGTGGAGAAAGACTGTCTCCGTGGCGTAATTGGCTAGCGCGATCGGCTGTTAACTGAAAGGTTGGAGGTTCGAGCCCTCCCGGGAGTGGTGTGTTGCTTTTTTTTCTTTGGGCTGATAGCTTTGAAGATATGTTCGGATGGTGGTGAGAGTGGAGCAGGACTGTCTCCGTGGCGCCATTGGCTAGCGCGATCGCCCGTTAACCGAACGGTTGGAGGTTCGAGCCCTCCCAGGAGTGGTGTGTTGCTTTTTTTTTCTTTGGGCTGATAGCTTTGAAGATATGTTCTGAGGGTGGTGAGAGTGGAGCAGGACTGTCTCCGTGGCGCAATGGGCTAGCGCGATCGGCTGTTAAACGAAAGGATGGAGGTTCAAGCCCACCCGGTGGTGGTGCGGCACTTTTTTTTCTTTCGGCTGATAGCTTTGAAGATATGTTCTGATCGTGGTGAGAGTGGAGCAGGACTGTCTCCGTGGCGCAATTGGCTAGCGCGATCGGTTGTTAACGGAAAAGTTGGATGTTCGAGCCCTCTTGGGAGTGGTGTGTTGCTTTTTTCTTTGCGCCTATAGCTTTTGTTCTGATGGTGGTGAGAGTGGAGCACGACTGTATCCGCGGCGCAATTGGCTAGCGCGATGGGCTGTTAACCGAAAGGTTGGAGGTTCGAGCCCACCCGATGGTGGTGCGGCGATTTTTTTTCTTTGCGCTGATAGCTTTGAAGAAATGTTCTGACGGTGATGAGAAAGAAGCATGACTGTCTCCGTGGCGCAATTGTCTAGCGCGATGGGCTGTTAACCGAAAGGCTGGAGGTTCGAGCCCACCCGGTGGTGGTGTGGCGCTTTTTTTTCTTTGGGCTGATAGCTCTGAAGAAATGTTCTGACGGTGGTGAGAGCGGAGCACGACTGTCTCCGTGGCACCATTGGCTATTGCGACCGGCTGTTAACCGAAAGGTTGGAGGTTCGAGCCCACTCGATGGTGGTGCGGCGCTTTTTTTCTTTGGGCTGATAGTCTGAAGAAATGTTCTGACGGTGGTGAGAGTGGAGCACGACTGTCTCCGTGGCGCAATTGGCTAGCGCATTCGGCTGTTAACCGAAAGGTTGGAGGTTCGAGCCCACCCGGTGTTGGTGCGGCGCTTTTTTTTTCTTTGGGCTGATAGCTCTGAAAAAATATCCTGACGGAGGTGGGAGTGCTGCGCTACTGTCTGCGTGGCGCAATTGGCTAGCGCGATCGGCTGTTAACCGAAAGGTTGTAGTTTCGAGCCTTCCCGGGAGTGGTGTGTTGCTTTTTTCTTTGCGCTGATAACTTTGAAGAAATGTTCTGACGGTGGTGAGAGTGGAGCACGACTGTCTCCGTGGCGCAATTGGCTAGCGCGATCGGCTGGTAACTGAAAGGTTGGAGGTTCGAGCCCTCCCGGGAGTGGTGTGTTGCTTTTTGTTCTTTGGGCTGATAGCTTTGAAGTTATGTTCTAATGGTGGTGAGAGCGGAACAGGACTGTCTCCGTGGCGCATTCGGCTAGCGCGATCGGCTGGTAACCGAAAGGTTGGAGGTTCGAGCCCACGCGGTGGTGGTGCGGTGCTTTTTTTTGGGCTGATAGCTTTGAAGATATGTTGTGATGGTGGTGAGAGTAGAGCACGACTGTCTCCGTGGCACAATTGGCTAGCGCGATGGGCTGGTAACTGAAAGGTTGGAGGTTCGAGCCCTCCCAGGAGTGGTGTGTTGCTTTTTTTTCTTTGGGCTGATAGCTTTGAAGATATGTTCTGGTGGTGGTGAGAGTGGAGCAGGACTGTCTCCGTGGCGCTATTGGCTAGCGTGATCGGCTGTTAACCGAAAGATTCGAGGTTCAAGCCCTCCCGGGAGTGGTGTGTTGTTTTTTCTTTGCGCTGATAGCTTTGAAGATATGTTCTGTTGGTGGTGAAAGTGGAGCACGACTCTCTCCGTTGCGCAATTGGCTAGCGCGATCGGGTGTTAACCAAAAGGTTGGAGGTTCGAGCCCACCCGGTGGTGGTGCGGCGCTTTTTTTTCCTTTGGGCTGATAGCTCTGAAGAATTGTTCTGACGGTGGTGAGAGTGGGGCAGGACTGTCTTCGTGGCGCAATTGGCTAGCGCAATCGGTTGTTAACCGAAAGGTTGGAGGTTCGAGCCCTCCCGGGAGTGGTGTGTTGCTTTTTTCTTTGCGCTGATAGCTTTGAAGATATGTTCTGATGGTGGTGGGAGTAGAGCACGACTGTCTCCGTGGCGCAATTGGCTAGCGCGATCGGCTGTTATCCGAAAGGTTGGAGGTTCGAGCTCTCCCGGGAGTGGTGTGTTGCTTTTTTTTCTTTGCGCTGATAGCTTTGAAGATATGTTCTGATGGTGGTAAGAGTGGAGCACGACCGTCTCCGTGGCGTAATTGGCTAGCGCGATGGGCTCTTAACCGAATAGTTGGAGGTTTGAGCCCACCCGGTGGTGGTGCGGCACTTTTTTTCCTTGGGCTGATAGCTCTGAAGAAATGGTCTGACGATGGTGAGAGTGGAGCATGACTGTCTCCGTGGCGCAATTGGCTAGCGCGATGGGCTCTTAACCGAAAGGTTGGAGGTTCGAGCCCACCCGATAGGGGTGCGGCGATTTTTTTTCTTTGGGCTGATAGCTCTGAAGAAACGTTCTGACGGTGGTGAGAGTGAAGCATGACTGTCTCCGTGGCGCAATTGGCTAGCGCGATCGGCTGTTAACCGAAAGGTTGGACGTTCGAGCCCTCCCGGGAGTGGTGTGTTGCTTTTTTCTTTGCGCTGATAGCTTTGAAGTTATGTTCTGATGGTGACGAGAGTAGAGCACGACTGTCTCCGTGGCGTAATTGGCTAGCGCGATAGGCAATTAACCGAAAGGTTGGCGGCTAGAGCCCACCCGGTAGTGGTGCGGCGCTTTTTTTCCTTTGGGCTGATAGCTCTGAAAAAATGTTGTGACGGTGGTGAGAGTGGAGAAAGACGGTCTCCGTGGCGCAATTGGCTAGCGCGATCGGCTGTTAACTGAAAGGTTGGATGTTCGAGCCCTCCCAGGAGTGGTGTGTTGCTTTTTTTCTTTGGGCTGATAGCTTTGAAGATATGTTCTGATGGCGGTGAGAGTGGAGCAGGACTGTCTCCGTGGTGCCATTGGCTAGCGCGATCGGCTGTTAACCGAAAGGTTGGAGGTTCGAGCCCTCCCAGGAGTGGTGTGTTGCTTTTTTTTTCTTTGGGCTGATAGCTTTGAAGATATGTTCTGATGGTGGTGAGAGTGGAGCAGGACTGTCTTCAAGGCGCAATTGGCTAGCGCGATCGGCTGTTAAGCGAACGGTTGGAGGTTCGAGCCCACGCGGTGGTGGTGCGGCGCTTTTTTTCTTTGGGCTGATAGCTTTGAAGATATGTTCTGATGGTGGTGAGAGTGGAGCAGGACTGTCTCCGTGGCGGAAGTGGCTAGCGCGATCGGCTGTTAACCGAAAGGTTGGAGGTTCGAGCCCACCCGAGAGTGGCGTGTTGCTTTTTTCTTTGCGCTGATAGCTTTGAACATATGTTCTGATGGTGGTGAGAGTGGAGCACGACTGTCTCCGTGGCGTAATTGGCTAGCGCGATGGGCTATTAACCGAAAGGTTGGAGGTTCGAGCCCACCCTGTGGTGGTGCGGCGCTTTTTTTTGTTTGGGCTGATAGCTCTGAAGAAATGTTCTGACGGTGGTGAGAGTGGAGCATGACTGTCTCCGTGGCGCGATTGGCTAGTGCGATGGGCTGTTAACCGAAAGTTGGAGGTTCGAGCCCACCCGATGAAGGTGCAGCGATTTTTTTTCTTTGGGCTGATAGCTCTGAAGAAATGTTCTGACGGTGGTGAGAGTGGAGCATGACTGTCTCCGTGGCGCAATTGGCTAGCGCGATCGGCTGTTAACCGAAAGGTTGGAGGTTCGAGCCCTCCCGGGAGTGGTGTGTTGCTGTTTTCTTTGCGCTGATAGCTTTGAAGTTATGTTCTGATTGTGGTGAGTGTGGAGCACGACTGTCTCCGTGGCGTAATTGGCTAGCGCGATGGGCTATTAACCGAAAGGTTGGAGGCTCGAGCCCACCCGGTGGTGGTGCGGCGCTTTTTTTCCTTTGGGCTGATAGCTCTCAAGAAATGTTCTGACGGTGGTGAGAGTGGAGAAAGACTGTCTTCCTGGTGCAATTGGCTAGCGCTATCGGCTGTTAACTTAAAGGTTGGAGGTTCGAGCCCTCCCGGAAGTGGTGTGTGGGTTTTTTTTTCTTTGGGCTGATAGCTTTGAAGATATGTTCTCATGGTGGTGAGAGTGGAGCAGGACTGTCTCCGTGGCGCAATTTGCTAGCGCCATCGGCTATTATCCGAAAGGTTGGAGGTTCGAGCCCTCCCGGGAGTGGTGTGTGGGTTTTTTTTTCTTTGCGCTGATAGCTTTGAAGATATGTTCTGATGGTGGTGAGAGTGGAGTACGACTGTCTCCGTGGCGTAATTGGCTAGCGCGTTGGGCTATTAACCGAAAGGTTGGAGGCTAGAGCCCACCCGGTAGTGGTGGGGCGCTTTTTTTCCTATGGGCTGATACCTCTGAAGAAATGTTCTGACGGTGGTGAGAGTGGAGAAAGACTGTCTCCGTGGCGCAATTGGCTAGCGCGATCGGCTGTTAACCGAAAGGTTGGATGTTTGAGCCCTCCCGGGAGTGGTGTGTTGCTTTTTTTTCTTTGGGCCGATAGCTTTGAAGATATGTTTTGATGGTGGTTAGAGTGGAGCAGGACTGTCTCCGTGGTGCCATTGGCTACCGCGATCGGCTGTTAACCGAAAGGTTGGAGGTTCGAGCCCTCCCAGGAGTGGTGTGTTGCTTTTTTTTCTTTGGGCTGATAGCTTTGAAGATATGTTCTGATGGTGGTGAGAGTGGAGCAGGACTGTCTCCGTGGCGGAAGTGGCTAGCGCGATCGGCTGTTAACCGAAAGGTTGGAGGTTCGAGCCCACCCGATGGTGGTGCGGCGATTTTTTTTCTTTGGGCTGATAGCTCTGAAGAAATGTTCTGACGGTGGTGAGAGTGAAGCATGACTGTCTCCGTGGCGCAATTGGCTAGCGCGATCGGCTGTTAACCGAAAGGTTGGATGTTCGAGCCCTCCCGGGAGTGGTGTGTTGCTTTTTTCTTTGCGCTGATAGCTTTGAAGTTATGTTCTGATGGTGACGAGAGTAGAGCACGACTGTCTCCGTGGCGTAATTGGCTAGCGCGATAGGCAATTAACCGAAAGGTTGGCGGCTAGAGCCCACCCGGTAGTGGTAGTGGTGCGGCGCTTTTTTTCCTTTGGGCTGATAGCTCTGAAAAAATGTTGTGACGGTGGTGAGAGTGGAGAAAGACTGTCTCCGTGGCGCAATTGGCTAGCGCGATCGGCTGTTAACTGAAAGGTTGGATGTTCGAGCCCTCCCAGGAGTGGTGTGTTGTTTTTTTTTCTTTGGGCTGATAGCTTTGAAGATATGTTCTGATGGCGGTGAGAGTGGAGCAGGACTGTCTCCGTGGTGCCATTGGCTAGCGCGATCGGCTGTTAACCGAAAGGTTGGAGGTTCGAGCCCTCCCAGGAGTGGTGTGTTGCTTTTTTTTCTTTGGGCTGATAGCTTTGAAGATATGTTCTGATGGTGGTGAGAGTGGAGCAGGACTGTCTTCATGGCGCAATTGGCTAGCGCGATCGGCTGTTAACCGAAAGGTTGGAGGTTCGAGCCCACCCGAGAGTGGCGTGTTGCTTTTTTCTTTGCGCTGATAGCTTTGAAGATATGTTCTGAAGGTGGTGAGAGTGGAGCACGACTGTCTCCGTGGCGTAATTGGCTAGCGCGATGGGCTATTAACCGAAAGGTTGGAGGTTCGAGCCCACCCTGTGGTGGTGCGGCGCTTTTTTTTGTTTGGGCTGATAGCTCTGAAGAAATGTTCTGACGGTGGTGAGAGTGGAGCATGACTGTCTCCGTGGCGCGATTGGCTAGTGCGATGGGCTGTTAACCGAAAGTTGGAGGTTCGAGCCCACCCGATGAAGGTGCAGCGATTTTTTTTCTTTGGGCTGATAGCTCTGAAGAAATGTTCTGACGGTGGTGAGAGTGGAGCATGACTGTCTCCGTGGCGCAATTGTCTAGCGCGATGGGCTGTTAACCGAAAGGCTGGAGGTTCGAGCCCACCCGGTGGTGGTGTGGCGCTTTTTTTTCTTTGGGCTGATAGCTCTGAAGAAATGTTCTGACGGTGGTGAGAGCGGAGCACGACTGTCTCCGTGGCACCATTGGCTATTGCGACCGGCTGTTAACCGAAAGGTTGGAGGTTCGAGCCCACTCGGTGGTGGTGCGGCGCTTTTTTTCTTTGGGCTGATAGTCTGAAGAAATGTTCTGACGGTGGTGAGAGTGGAGCACGACTGTCTCCGTGGCGCAATTGGCTAGCGCATTCGGCTGTTAACCGAAAGGTTGGAGGTTCGAGCCCACCCGGTGTTGGTGCGGCGCTTTTTTTTTCTTTGGGCTGATAGCTCTGAAAAAATATCCTGACGGAGGTGGGAGTGCTGCGCTACTGTCTGCGTGGCGCAATTGGCTAGCGCGATCGGCTGTTAACCGAAAGGTTGTAGTTTCGAGCCTTCCCGGGAGTGGTGTGTTGCTTTTTTCTTTGCGCTGATAACTTTGAAGAAATGTTCTGACGGTGGTGAGAGTGGAGCACGACTGTCTCCGTGGCGCAATTGGCTAGCGCGATCGGCTGGTAACTGAAAGGTTGGAGGTTCGAGCCCTCCCGGGAGTGGTGTGTTGCTTTTTGTTCTTTGGGCTGATAGCTTTGAAGTTATGTTCTAATGGTGGTGAGAGCGGAACAGGACTGTCTCCGTGGCGCATTCGGCTAGCGCGATCGGCTGGTAACCGAAAGGTTGGAGGTTCGAGCCCACGCGGTGGTGGTGCGGTGCTTTTTTTTGGGCTGATAGCTTTGAAGATATGTTGTGATGGTGGTGAGAGTAGAGCACGACTGTCTCCGTGGCACAATTGGCTAGCGCGATGGGCTGGTAACTGAAAGGTTGGAGGTTCGAGCCCTCCCAGGAGTGGTGTGTTGCTTTTTTTTCTTTGGGCTGATAGCTTTGAAGATATGTTCTGGTGGTGGTGAGAGTGGAGCAGGACTGTCTCCGTGGCGCTATTGGCTAGCGTGATCGGCTGTTAACCGAAAGATTCGAGGTTCAAGCCCTCCCGGGAGTGGTGTGTTGCTTTTTTCTTTGCGCTGATAGCTTTGAAGATATGTTCTGTTGGTGGTGAAAGTGGAGCACGACTCTCTCCGTTGCGCAATTGGCTAGCGCGATCGGGTGTTAACCAAAAGGTTGGAGGTTCGAGCCCACCCGGTGGTGGTGCGGCGCTTTTTTTTCCTTTGGGCTGATAGCTCTGAAGAATTGTTCTGACGGTGGTGAGAGTGGGGCAGGACTGTCTTCGTGGCGCAATTGGCTAGCGCAATCGGTTGTTAACCGAAAGGTTGGAGGTTCGAGCCCTCCCGGGAGTGGTGTGTTGCTTTTTTCTTTGCGCTGATAGCTTTGAAGATATGTTCTGATGGTGGTGGGAGTAGAGCACGACTGTCTCCGTGGCGCAATTGGCTAGCGCGATCGGCTGTTATCCGAAAGGTTGGAGGTTCGAGCTCTCCCGGGAGTGGTGTGTTGCTTTTTTTTCTTTGCGCTGATAGCTTTGAAGATATGTTCTGATGGTGGTAAGAGTGGAGCACGACCGTCTCCGTGGCGTAATTGGCTAGCGCGATGGGCTCTTAACCGAATAGTTGGAGGTTCGAGCCCACCCGGTGGTGGTGCGGCACTTTTTTTCCTTGGGCTGATAGCTCTGAAGAAATGGTCTGACGATGGTGAGAGTGGAGCATGACTGTCTCCGTGGCGCAATTGGCTAGCGCGATGGGCTCTTAACCGAAAGGTTGGAGGTTCGAGCCCACCCGATAGGGGTGCGGCGATTTTTTTTCTTTGGGCTGATAGCTCTGAAGAAACGTTCTGACGGTGGTGAGAGTGAAGCATGACTGTCTCCGTGGCGCAATTGGCTAGCGCGATCGGCTGTTAACCGAAAGGTTGGACGTTCGAGCCCTCCCGGGAGTGGTGTGTTGCTTTTTTCTTTGCGCTGATAGCTTTGAAGTTATGTTCTGATGGTGACGAGAGTAGAGCACGACTGTCTCCGTGGCGTAATTGGCTAGCGCGATAGGCAATTAACCGAAAGGTTGGCGGCTAGAGCCCACCCGGTAGTGGTGCGGCGCTTTTTTTCCTTTGGGCTGATAGCTCTGAAAAAATGTTGTGACGGTGGTGAGAGTGGAGAAAGACGGTCTCCGTGGCGCAATTGGCTAGCGCGATCGGCTGTTAACTGAAAGGTTGGATGTTCGAGCCCTCCCAGGAGTGGTGTGTTGCTTTTTTTCTTTGGGCTGATAGCTTTGAAGATATGTTCTGATGGCGGTGAGAGTGGAGCAGGACTGTCTCCGTGGTGCCATTGGCTAGCGCGATCGGCTGTTAACCGAAAGGTTGGAGGTTCGAGCCCTCCCAGGAGTGGTGTGTTGCTTTTTTTTTCTTTGGGCTGATAGCTTTGAAGATATGTTCTGATGGTGGTGAGAGTGGAGCAGGACTGTCTTCAAGGCGCAATTGGCTAGCGCGATCGGCTGTTAAGCGAACGGTTGGAGGTTCGAGCCCACGCGGTGGTGGTGCGGCGCTTTTTTTCTTTGGGCTGATAGCTTTGAAGATATGTTCTGATGGTGGTGAGAGTGGAGCAGGACTGTCTCCGTGGCGGAAGTGGCTAGCGCGATCGGCTGTTAACCGAAAGGTTGGAGGTTCGAGCCCACCCGAGAGTGGCGTGTTGCTTTTTTCTTTGCGCTGATAGCTTTGAACATATGTTCTGATGGTGGTGAGAGTGGAGCACGACTGTCTCCGTGGCGTAATTGGCTAGCGCGATGGGCTATTAACCGAAAGGTTGGAGGTTCGAGCCCACCCTGTGGTGGTGCGGCGCTTTTTTTTGTTTGGGCTGATAGCTCTGAAGAAATGTTCTGACGGTGGTGAGAGTGGAGCATGACTGTCTCCGTGGCGCGATTGGCTAGTGCGATGGGCTGTTAACCGAAAGTTGGAGGTTCGAGCCCACCCGATGAAGGTGCAGCGATTTTTTTTCTTTGGGCTGATAGCTCTGAAGAAATGTTCTGACGGTGGTGAGAGTGGAGCATGACTGTCTCCGTGGCGCAATTGGCTAGCGCGATCGGCTGTTAACCGAAAGGTTGGAGGTTCGAGCCCTCCCGGGAGTGGTGTGTTGCTGTTTTCTTTGCGCTGATAGCTTTGAAGTTATGTTCTGATTGTGGTGAGTGTGGAGCACGACTGTCTCCGTGGCGTAATTGGCTAGCGCGATGGGCTATTAACCGAAAGGTTGGAGGCTCGAGCCCACCCGGTGGTGGTGCGGCGCTTTTTTTCCTTTGGGCTGATAGCTCTCAAGAAATGTTCTGACGGTGGTGAGAGTGGAGAAAGACTGTCTTCCTGGTGCAATTGGCTAGCGCTATCGGCTGTTAACTGAAAGGTTGGAGGTTCGAGCCCTCCCGGAAGTGGTGTGTGGGTTTTTTTTTCTTTGGGCTGATAGCTTTGAAGATATGTTCTCATGGTGGTGAGAGTGGAGCAGGACTGTCTCCGTGGCGCAATTTGCTAGCGCCATCGGCTGTTATCCGAAAGGTTGGAGGTTCGAGCCCTCCCGGGAGTGGTGTGTGGGTTTTTTTTTCTTTGCGCTGATAGCTTTGAAGATATGTTCTGATGGTGGTGAGAGTGGAGTACGACTGTCTCCGTGGCGTAATTGGCTAGCGCGTTGGGCTATTAACCGAAAGGTTGGAGGCTAGAGCCCACCCGGTAGTGGTGGGGCGCTTTTTTTCCTATGGGCTGATACCTCTGAAGAAATGTTCTGACGGTGGTGAGAGTGGAGAAAGACTGTCTCCGTGGCGCAATTGGCTAGCGCGATCGGCTGTTAACCGAAAGGTTGGATGTTTGAGCCCTCCCGGGAGTGGTGTGTTGCTTTTTTTTCTTTGGGCCGATAGCTTTGAAGATATGTTTTGATGGTGGTTAGAGTGGAGCAGGACTGTCTCCGTGGTGCCATTGGCTACCGCGATCGGCTGTTAACCGAAAGGTTGGAGGTTCGAGCCCTCCCAGGAGTGGTGTGTTGCTTTTTTTTCTTTGGGCTGATAGCTTTGAAGATATGTTCTGATGGTGGTGAGAGTGGAGCAGGACTGTCTCCGTGGCGGAAGTGGCTAGCGCGATCGGCTGGTAACCGAAAGGTTGGAGGTTCGAGCCCACCCGATGGTGGTGCGGCGATTTTTTTTCTTTGGGCTGATAGCTCTGAAGAAATGTTCTGACGGTGGTGAGAGTGAAGCATGACTGTCTCCGTGGCGCAATTGGCTAGCGCGATCGGCTGTTAACCGAAAGGTTGGATGTTCGAGCCCTCCCGGGAGTGGTGTGTTGCTTTTTTCTTTGCGCTGATAGCTTTGAAGTTATGTTCTGATGGTGACGAGAGTAGAGCACGACTGTCTCCGTGGCGTAATTGGCTAGCGCGATAGGCAATTAACCGAAAGGTTGGCGGCCAGAGCCCACCCGGTAGTGGTAGTGGTGCGGCGCTTTTTTTCCTTTGGGCTGATAGCTCTGAAAAAATGTTGTGACGGTGGTGAGAGTGGAGAAAGACTGTCTCCGTGGCGCAATTGGCTAGCGCGATCGGCTGTTAACTGAAAGGTTGGATGTTCGAGCCCTCCCAGGAGTGGTGTGTTGTTTTTTTTTCTTTGGGCTGATAGCTTTGAAGATATGTTCTGATGGCGGTGAGAGTGGAGCAGGACTGTCTCCGTGGTGCCATTGGCTAGCGCGATCGGCTGTTAACCGAAAGGTTGGAGGTTCGAGCCCTCCCAGGAGTGGTGTGTTGCTTTTTTTTTCTTTGGGCTGATAGCTTTGAAGATATGTTCTGATGGTGGTGAGAGTGGAGCAGGACTGTCTTCATGGCGCAATTGGCTAGCGCGATCGGCTGTTAACCGAAAGGTTGGAGGTTCGAGCCCACCCGAGAGTGGCGTGTTGCTTTTTTCTTTGCGCTGATAGCTTTGAAGATATGTTCTGAAGGTGGTGAGAGTGGAGCACGACTGTCTCCGTGGCGTAATTGGCTAGCGCGATGGGCTATTAACCGAAAGGTTGGAGGTTCGAGCCCACCCTGTGGTGGTGCGGCGCTTTTTTTTTGTTTGGGCTGATAGCTCTGAAGAAATGTTCTGACGGTGGTGAGAGTGGAGCATGACTGTCTCCGTGGCGCGATTGGCTAGTGCGATGGGCTGTTAACCGAAAGTTGGAGGTTCGAGCCCACCCGATGAAGGTGCAGCGATTTTTTTTCTTTGGGCTGATAGCTCTGAAGAAATGTTCTGACGGTGGTGAGAGTGGAGCATGACTGTCTCCGTGGCGCAATTGGCTAGCGCGATCGGCTGTTAACCGAAAGGTTGGAGGTTCGAGCCCTCCCGGGAGTGGTGTGTTGCTGTTTTCTTTGCGCTGATAGCTTTGAAGTTATGCTCTGATTGTGGTGAGTGTGGAGCACGACTGTCTCCGTGGCGTAATTGGCTAGCGCGATGGGCTATTAACCGAAAGGTTGGAGGCTCGAGCCCACCCGGTGGTGGTGCGGCGCTTTTTTTCCTTTGGGCTGATAGCTCTCAAGAAATGTTCTGACGGTGGTGAGAGTGGAGAAAGACTGTCTTCCTGGCGCAATTGGCTAGCGCTATCGGCTGTTAACTGAAAGGTTGGAGGTTCGAGCCCTCCCGGAAGTGGTGTGTGGGTTTTTTTTCTTTGGGCTGATAGCTTTGAAGATATGTTCTCATGGTGGTGAGAGTGGAGCCGGACTGTCTCTGTGGCGCAATTTGCTAGCGCCATCGGCTGTTATCCGAAAGGTTGGAGGTTCGAGCCCTCCCGGGAGTGGTGTGTGGGTTTTTTTTTCTTTGCGCTGATAGCTTTGAAGATATGTTCTGATGGTGGTGAGAGTGGAGTACGACTGTCTCCGTGGCGTAATTGGCTAGCGCGTTGGGCTATTAACCGAAAGGTTGGAGGCTAGAGCCCACCCGGTAGTGGTGGGGCGCTTTTTTTCCTTTGGGCTGATAGCTCTGAAGAAATGTTCTGACGGTGGTGAGAGTGGAGAAAGACTGTCTCCGTGGCGCAATTGGCTAGCGCGATCGGCTGTTAACCGAAAGGTTGGATGTTTGAGCCCTCCCGGGAGTGGTGTGTTGCTTTTTTTTCTTTGGGCTGATAGCTTTGAAGATATGTTTTGATGGTGGTTAGAGTGGAGCAGGACTGTCTCCGTGGTGCCATTGGCTAGCGCGATCGGCTGTTAACCGAAAGGTTGGAGGTTCGAGCCCTCCCAGGAGTGGTGTGTTGCTTTTTTTTTTCTTTGGGCTGATAGCTTTGAAGATATGTTCTGATGGTGGTGAGAGTGGAGCAGGACTGTCTCCGTGGCGGAAGTGGCTAGCGCGATCGGCTGTTAACCGAAAGGTTGGAGGTTCGAGCCCACCCGATGGTGGTGCGGCGATTTTTTTTCTTTGGGCTGATAGCTCTGAAGAAATGTTCTGACGGTGGTGAGAGTGAAGCATGACTGTCTCCGTGGCGCAATTGGCTAGCGCGATCGGCTGTTAACCGAAAGGTTGGATGTTCGAGCCCTCCCGGGAGTAGTGTGTTGCTTTTTTCTTTGCGCTGATAGCTTTGAAGTTATGTTCTGATGGTGACGAGAGTAGAGCACGACTGTCTCCGTGGCGTAATTGGCTAGCGCGATAGGCAATTAACCGAAAGGTTGGCGGCTAGAGCCCACCCGGTAGTGGTAGTGGTGCGGCGCTTTTTTTCCTTTGGGCTGATAGCTCTGAAAAAATGTTCTGACGGTGGTGAGAGTGGAGAAAGACTGTCTCCGTGGCGCAATTGGCTAGCGCGATCGGCTGTTAACTGAAAGGTTGGATGTTCGAGCCCTCCCAGGAGTGGTGTGTTGCTTTTTTTCTTTGGGCTGATAGCTTTGAAGATATGTTCTGATGGCGGTGAGAGTGGAGCAGGACTGTCTCCGTGGTGCCATTGGCTAGCGCGATCGGCTGTTAACCGAAAGGTTGGAGGTTCGAGCCCTCCCAGGAGTGGTGTGTTGCTTTTTTTTTTCTTTGGGCTGATAGCTTTGAAGATATGTTCTGATGGTGGTGAGAGTGGAGCAGGACTGTCTTCAAGGCGCAATTGGCTAGCGCGATCGGCTGTTAAGCGAACGGTTGGAGGTTCGAGCCCACGCGGTGGTGGTGCGGCGCTTTTTTTCTTTGGGCTAATAGCTTTGAAGATATGTTCTGATGGTGGTGAGAGTGGAGCAGGACTGTCTCCGTGGCGGAAGTGGCTAGCGCGATCGGCTGTTAACCGAAAGGTTGGAGGTTCGAGCCCACCCGAGAGTGGCGTGTTGCTTTTTTCTTTGCGCTGATAGCTTTGAACATATGTTCTGATGGTGGTGAGAGTGGAGCACGACTGTCTCCGTGGCGTAATTGGCTAGCGCGATGGGCTATTAACCGAAAGGTTGGAGGTTCGAGCCCACCCTGTGGTGGTGCGGCGCTTTTTTTTGTTTGGGCTGATAGCTCTGAAGAAATGTTCTGACGGTGGTGAGAGTGGAGCATGACTGTCTCCGTGGCGCGATTGGCTAGTGCGATGGGCTGTTAACCGAAAGTTGGAGGTTCGAGCCCACCCGATGAAGGTGCAGCGATTTTTTTTCTTTGGGCTGATAGCTCTGAAGAAATGTTCTGACGGTGGTGAGAGTGGAGCATGACTGTCTCCGTGGCGCAATTGGCTAGCGCGATCGGCTGTTAACCGAAAGGTTGGAGGTTCGAGCCCTCCCGGGAGTGGTGTGTTGCTGTTTTCTTTGCGCTGATAGCTTTGAAGTTATGTTCTGATTGTGGTGAGTGTGGAGCACGACTGTCTCCGTGGCGTAATTGGCTAGCGCGATGGGCTATTAACCGAAAGGTTGGAGGCTCGAGCCCACCCGGTGGTGGTGCGGCGCTTTTTTTCCTTTGGGCTGATAGCTCTCAAGAAATGTTCTGACGGTGGTGAGAGTGGAGAAAGACTGTCTTCCTGGTGCAATTGGCTAGCGCTATCGGCTGTTAACTGAAAGGTTGGAGGTTCGAGCCCTCCCGGAAGTGGTGTGTGGGTTTTTTTTCTTTGGGCTGATAGCTTTGAAGATATGTTCTCATGGTGGTGAGAGTGGAGCAGGACTGTCTCCGTGGCGCAATTTGCTAGCGCCATCGGCTGTTATCCGAAAGGTTGGAGGTTCGAGCCCTCCCGGGAGTGGTGTGTGGGTTTTTTTTTCTTTGCGCTGATAGCTTTGAAGATATGTTCTGATGGTGGTGAGAGTGGAGTACGACTGTCTCCGTGGCGTAATTGGCTAGCGCGTTGGGCTATTAACCGAAAGGTTGGAGGCTAGAGCCCACCCGGTAGTGGTGGGGCGCTTTTTTTCCTATGGGCTGATACCTCTGAAGAAATGTTCTGACGGTGGTGAGAGTGGAGAAAGACTGTCTCCGTGGCGCAATTGGCTAGCGCGATCGGCTGTTAACCGAAAGGTTGGATGTTTGAGCCCTCCCGGGAGTGGTGTGTTGCTTTTTTTTCTTTGGGCCGATAGCTTTGAAGATATGTTTTGATGGTGGTTAGAGTGGAGCAGGACTGTCTCCATGGTGCCATTGGCTACCGCGATCGGCTGTTAACCGAAAGGTTGGAGGTTCGAGCCCTCCCAGGAGTGGTGTGTTGCTTTTTTTTCTTTGGGCTGATAGCTTTGAAGATATGTTCTGATGGTGGTGAGAGTGGAGCAGGACTGTCTCCGTGGCGGAAGTGGCTAGCGCGATCGGCTGTTAACCGAAAGGTTGGAGGTTCGAGCCCACCCGATGGTGGTGCGGCGATTTTTTTTCTTTGGGCTGATAGCTCTGAAGAAATGTTCTGACGGTGGTGAGAGTGAAGCATGACTGTCTCCGTGGCGCAATTGGCTAGCGCGATCGGCTGTTAACCGAAAGGTTGGATGTTCGAGCCCTCCCGGGAGTGGTGTGTTGCTTTTTTCTTTGCGCTGATAGCTTTGAAGTTATGTTCTGATGGTGACGAGAGTAGAGCACGACTGTCTCCGTGGCGTAATTGGCTAGCGCGATAGGCAATTAACGGAAAGGTTGGCGGCTAGAGCCCACCCGGTAGTGGTAGTGGTGCGGCGCTTTTTTTCCATTGGGCTGATAGCTCTGAAAAAATGTTGTGACGGTGGTGAGAGTGGAGAAAGACTGTCTCCGTGGCGCAATTGGCTAGCGCGATCGGCTGTTAACTGAAAGGTTGGATGTTCGAGCCCTCCCAGGAGTGGTGTGTTGTTTTTTTTTCTTTGGGCTGATAGCTTTGAAGATATGTTCTGATGGCGGTGAGAGTGGAGCAGGACTGTCTCCGTGGTGCCATTGGCTAGCGCGATCGGCTGTTAACCGAAAGGTTGGAGGTTCGAGCCCTCCCAGGAGTGGTGTGTTGCTTTTTTTTCTTTGGGCTGATAGCTTTGAAGATATGTTCTGATGGTGGTGAGAGTGGAGCAGGACTGTCTTCATGGCGCAATTGGCTAGCGCGATCGGCTGTTAACCGAAAGGTTGGAGGTTCGAGCCCACCCGAGAGTGGCGTGTTGCTTTTTTCTTTGCGCTGATAGCTTTGAAGATATGTTCTGATGGTGGTGAGAGTGGAGCACGACTGTCTCCGTGGCGTAATTGGCTAGCGCGATGGGCTATTAACCGAAAGGTTGGAGGTTCGAGCCCACCCTGTGGTGGTGCGGCGCTTTTTTTTTTGTTTGGGCTGATAGCTCTGAAGAAATGTTCTGACGGTGGTGAGAGTGGAGCATGACTGTCTCCGTGGCGCGATTGGCTAGTGCGATGGGCTGTTAACCGAAAGTTGGAGGTTCGAGCCCACCCGATGAAGGTGCAGCGATTTTTTTTCTTTGGGCTGATAGCTCTGAAGAAATGTTCTGACGGTGGTGAGAGTGGAGCATGACTGTCTCCGTGGCGCAATTGGCTAGCGCGATCGGCTGTTAACCGAAAGGTTGGAGGTTCGAGCCCTCCCGGGAGTGGTGTGTTGCTGTTTTCTTTGCGCTGATAGCTTTGAAGTTATGCTCTGATTGTGGTGAGTGTGGAGCACGACTGTCTCCGTGGCGTAATTGGCTAGCGCGATGGGCTATTAACCGAAAGGTTGGAGGCTCGAGCCCACCCGGTGGTGGTGCGGCGCTTTTTTTCCTTTGGGCTGATAGCTCTCAAGAAATGTTCTGACGGTGGTGAGAGTGGAGAAAGACTGTCTTCCTGGCGCAATTGGCTAGCGCTATCGGCTGTTAACTGAAAGGTTGGAGGTTCGAGCCCTCCCGGAAGTGGTGTGTGGGTTTTTTTTCGTTGGGCTGATAGCTTTGAAGATATGTTCTCATGGTGGTGAGAGTGGAGCCGGACTGTCTCTGTGGCGCAATTTGCTAGCGCCATCGGCTGTTATCCGAAAGGTTGGAGGTTCGAGCCCTCCCGGGAGTGGTGTGTGGGTTTTTTTTTCTTTGCGCTGATAGCTTTGAAGATATGTTCTGATGGTGGTGAGAGTGGAGTACGACTGTCTCCGTGGCGTCATTGGCTAGCGCGTTGGGCTATTAACCGAAAGGTTGGAGGCTAGAGCCCACCCGGTAGTGGTGGGGCGCTTTTTTTCCTTTGGGCTGATAGCTCTGAAGAAATGTTCTGACGGTGGTGAGAGTGGAGAAAGACTGTCTCCGTGGCGCAATTGGCTAGCGCGATCGGCTGTTAACCGAAAGGTTGGATGTTTGAGCCCTCCCGGGAGTGGTGTGTTGCTTTTTTTTTCTTTGGGCTGATAGCTTTGAAGATATGTTTTGATGGTGGTTAGAGTGGAGCAGGACTGTCTCCGTGGTGCCATTGGCTAGCGCGATCGGCTGTTAACCGAAAGGTTGGAGGTTCGAGCCCTCCCAGGAGTGGTGTGTTGCTTTTTTTTTCTTTGGGCTGATAGCTTTGAAGATATGTTCTGATGGTGGTGAGAGTGGAGCAGGACTGTCTCCGTGGCGGAAGTGGCTAGCGCGATCGGCTGTTAACCGAAAGGTTGGAGGTTCGAGCCCACCCGATGGTGGTGCGGCGATTTTTTTTCTTTGGGCTGATAGCTCTGAAGAAATGTTCTGACGGTGGTGAGAGTGAAGCATGACTGTCTCCGTGGCGCAATTGGCTAGCGCGATCGGCTGTTAACCGAAAGGTTGGATGTTCGAGCCCTCCCGGGAGTAGTGTGTTGCTTTTTTCTTTGCGCTGATAGCTTTGAAGTTATGTTCTGATGGTGACGAGAGTAGAGCACGACTGTCTCCGTGGCGTAATTGGCTAGCGCGATAGGCAATTAACCGAAAGGTTGGCGGCTAGAGCCCACCCGGTAGTGGTAGTGGTGCGGCGCTTTTTTTCCTTTGGGCTGATAGCTCTGAAAAAATGTTCTGACGGTGGTGAGAGTGGAGAAAGACTGTCTCCGTGGCGCAATTGGCTAGCGCGATCGGCTGTTAACTGAAAGGTTGGATGTTCGAGCCCTCCCAGGAGTGGTGTGTTGCTTTTTTTTCTTTGGGCTGATAGCTTTAAAGATATGTTCTGATGGCGGTGAGAGTGGAGCAGGACTGTCTCCGTGGTGCCATTGGCTAGCGCGATTGGCTGTTAACCGAAAGGTTGGAGGTTCGAGCCCTCCCAGGAGTGGTGTGTTGCTTTTTTTTCTTTGGGCTGATAGCTTTGAAGATATGTTCTGATGGTGGTGAGAGTGGAGCAGGACTGTCTTCATGGCGCAATTGGCTAGCGCGATCGGCTGTTAAGCGAACGGTTGGAGGTTCGAGCCCACGCGGTGGTGGTGCGGCGCTTTTTTTTCTTTAGGCTGATAGCTTTGAAGATATGTTCTGATGGTGGTGAGAGTGGAGCAGGACTGTCTCCGTGGCGGAAGTGGCTAGCGCGATCGGCTGTTAACCGAAAGGTTGGAGGTTCGAGCCCACCCGATGGTGGTGGGGCGATTTTTTTTCTTTGGGCTGATAGCTCTGAAGAAATGTTCTGACGGTGGTGAGAGTGAAGCATGACTGTCTCCGTGGCGCAATTGGCTAGCGCGATCGGCTGTTAACCGAAAGGTTGGACGTTCGAGCCCTCCCGGGAGTGGTGTGTTGCTTTTTTCTTTGCGCTGATAGCTTTGAAGTTATGTTCTGATGGTGACGAGAGTAGAGCACGACTGTCTCCGTGGCGTAATTGGCTAGCACGATAGGCAATTAACCGAAAGGTTGGCGGCTAGAGCCCACCCGGTAGTGGTAGTGGTGCGGCGCTTTTTTTCCTTTGGGCTGATAGCTCTGAAAAAATGTTCTGACGGTGGTGAGAGTGGGGAAAGACTGTCTCCGTGGCGCAATTGGCTAGCGCGATCGGCTGTTAACTGAAAGGTTGGATGTTCGAGCCCTCCCAGGAGTGGTGTGTTGCTTTTTTTTCTTTGGGCTGATAGCTTTGAAGATGTGTTCTGATGGCGGTGAGAGTGGAGCAGGACTGTCTCCGTGGTGCCATTGGCTAGCGCGATCGGCTGTTAACCGAAAGGTTGGAGGTTCGAGCCCTCCCAGGAGTGGTGTGTTGCTTTTTTTTTCTTTGGGCTGATAGCTTTGAAGATATGTTCTGATGGTGGTGAGAGTGGAGCAGGACTGTCTTCATGGCGCAATTGGCTAGCGCGATCGGCTGTTAAGCGAACGGTTGGAGGTTCGAGCCCACGCGGTGGTGGTGCGGCGCTTTTTTTCTTTGGGCTGATAGCTTTGAAGATATGTTCTGATGGTGGTGAGAGTGGAGCAGGACTGTCTCCGTGGCGCAATTTGCTAGCGCCATCGGCTGTTATCCGAAAGGTTGGAGGTTTGAGCCCTCCCGGGAGTGGTGTGGGGTTTTTTTTTTCTTTGCGCTGATAGCTTTGAAGATATGTTCTGATGGTGGTGAGAGTGGAGTACGACTGTCTCCGTGGCGTAATTGGCTAGCGCGTTGGGCTATTAACCGAAAGGTTGGAGGCTAGAGCCCACCCGGTAGTGGTGGGGCGCTTTTTTTCCTTTGGGCTGATAGCTCTGAAGAAATGTTCTGACGGTGGTGAGAGTGGAGAAAGACTGTCTCCGTGGCGCAATTGGCTAGCGCGATCGGCTGTTAACCGAAAGGTTGGATGTTTGAGCCCTCCCGGGAGTGGTGTGTTGCTTTTTTTTCTTTGGGCTGATAGCTTTGAAGATATGTTTTGATGGTGGTTAGAGTGGAGCAGGACTGTCTCCGTGGTGCCATTGGCTAGCGCGATCGGCTGTTAACCGAAGGTTGGAGGTTCGAGCCCTCCCAGGAGTGGTGTGTCGCTTTTTTTTTTCTTTGGGCTGATAGCTTTGAAGATATGTTCTGATGGTGGTGAGAATGGAGCAGGACTGTCTCCGTGGCGGAAGTGGCTAGCGCGATCGGCTGTTAACCGAAAGGTTGGAGGTTCGAGCCCACCCGGTGGTGGTGCGGCGCTTTTTTTTTCTTTGGGCTGATAGCTCTGAAGAAATGTTCTGACGGTGGTGAGAGTGGACCATGACTGTCTCCGTGGCGCAATTGGCTAGCGCGATTGGCTGTTAACGGAAAAGTTGGAGGTTTAAGCCCTCTCGGGAGTGGTGTGTTGCTTTTTTCTTTGCGCTTATAGCTTTTGTTCTGATGGTGGTGAGAGTGGAGCAGGACTGTCTCCGTGGCGCAATTGGCTAGCGCGATCGGCTGTTAACCGAAAGGTCCGAGGTTCAAGCCCTCCCGGGAGTGGTGTGTTGCTTTTTTTTTCTTTGGGCTGATAGCTTTGAAGATATGTTCTGTTGGTGGTGAGAGTGGAGCACGACTCTCTCCTTTGCGCAATTGGCTAGCGCGATCTGGTGTTAACCAAAAGGTTGGAGGTTCGAGCCCACCCGGTGGTGGTGCGGCGCTTTTTTTCCTTTGGGCTGATAGCTCTGAAGAATTGTTCTGACGGTGGTGAGAGTGGAGCAGGACTGTCTCCGTGGCGCCATTGGCTAGCGCAATCAGCTGTTAATCGAAAGGTTGGAGGTTCGACCTCTCCCGGGAGTGGTGTGTTGCTTCTTTCTTTGCGCTGATAGCTTTGAAGCTATGTTCTGATGGTGGTGGGAGTGGAGCACGAATGTCTCCGTGGCGCAATTGGCTAGCGCGATCGGCTGTTAACCGAAAGGTTGGAGGTTCAAGCCCTCCCGGGAGTGGTGTGTTGCTTTTTTTTCTTAGCGCTGATAGCTTTGAAGCTATGTTCTGACGATGGTGAGAGTGGAGCCTGACTGTCTCCGTGGCGCAATTGGCTAGCGCGATGGGCTCTTAACCGAAAGGTTGGAGGTTCGAGCCCACCCGATGGTGGTCCGGCAATTTTTTTTCTTTGGGCTGATAGCTCTGAAGAAATGTTTTGACGGTGGTGAGAGTGAAGCAAGACTGTCTCCGTGGCGCAATTGGCTAGCGCGATCGGCTGTTAACCGAAAGGTTGGACGTTCGAGCCCTCCCGGGAGTGGTGTGTTGCTTTTTTCTTTGCGCTGATAGCTTTGAAGTTATGTTCTGATGGTGGTGAGAGTGGAGCACGACTGTCTCCGTGGCGTAATTGGCTAGCGCGATAGGCTATTAACCGAAAGGTTGGAGGCTAGAGCCCACCCGGTAGTGGTGGGGCGCTTTTTTTCCTTTGGGCTGATAGCTCTGAAGAAATGTTCTGACGGTGGTGAGAGTGGAGAAAGACTGTCTCTGTGGCGCAATTGGCTAGCGCGATCGGCTGTTAACTGAAAGGTTGGATGTTCGAGCCCTCCCGGGAGTGGTGTGTTGCTTTTTTTTCTTTGGGCTGATAGCTTTGAAGATATGTTCTGATGGTGGTTAGAGTGGAGCAGGACTGTCTCCGTGGTGCCATTGGCTAGCGCGATCGGCTGTTAACCGAAAGGTTGGAGGTTCGAACCCTCCCAGGAGTGGTGTGTTGCTTTTTTTTTCTTTGGGCTGATAGCTTTGAAGATATGTTCTGATGGTGGTGAGAGTGGAGCAGGACTGTCTTCATGGCGCAATTGGCTAGCGCGATCGGCTGTCAAGCGAAAGGTTGGAGGTTCGAGCCCACGCGGTGGTGGTGCGGCGCTTTTTTTTCTTTGGGCTGATAGCTTTGAAGATATGTTCTGATGGTGGTGATAGTGGAGCAGGAATTTCTCCGTGGCGCAATTTGCTAGCGCTATCGGCTGTTATCCGAAAGGTTGGAGGTTCGAGCCCTCCCGGGAGTGGTGTGTGGGTTTTTTCTTTGCGCTGATAGCTTTGAAGATATGTTCTGATGGTGGTGAGAGTGGAGTACGACTGTCTCCGTGGCGTAATTGGCTAGCGCGTTGGGCTATTAACCGAAAGGTTGGAGGTTCGAGCTCACCCGGTGGTGGTGCGGTGCTTTTTTTCTTTGGGCTGATAGCTCTGAAGAAATGTTCTGACGGTGGTGAAAGTGGAGCATGACTGTCTCCGTGGCGCAATTGGCTAGCGCGATGAGCTCTTAACCGCAAGGTTGGAGGTTCCAGCCCACCCGATGGTGGTGCGGCAATTTTTTTTCTTTGGGCTGATAGCTCTGAAGAAATGTTCTGAGGGTGGTGAGAGTGGAGCACGACTGTCTCCGTGGCGCAATTGGCTAGCGCGATGGGCTGGTAACTGAAAGGTTGGATGTTCGAGCTCTCCCAGGAGTGGTGTGTTGCTTTTTTTTTCTTTGGGCTGATAGCTTTGAAGATATGTTCTGATGGTGGTGAGAGTGGAGAATGACTGTCCACATGGCGCAATTGGCTAGCGCGATCGGCTGTTAACCGAAAGGTTGGAGGTTCGAGCCCACCCGGTGGTGGTGCGGCGTTTTTTTTCCTTTGGGCTGATAGCTCTGAAGAAATGTTCTGACGGTGGTGAGAGTGGACCATGACTGTCTCCGTGGCGCAATTGGCTAGCGCGATTGGCTGTTAACGGAAAAGTTGGAGGTTTAAGCCCTCTCGGGAGTGGTGTGTTGCTTTTTTCTTTGCGCTTATAGCTTTTGTTCTGATGGTGGTGAGAGTGGAGCAGGACTGTCTCCGTGGCGCAATTGGCTAGCGCGATCGGCTGTTAACCGAAAGGTTCGAGGTTCAAGCCCTCCCGGGAGTGGTGTGTATCTTTTTTCTTTGCGCTGATAGCTTTGAAGATATGTTCTGTTGATGGTGAGAGTGGAGCACGACTCTCTCCTTTGCGCAATTGGCTAGCGCGATCTGGTGTTAACCAAAATGTTGGAGGTTCGAGCCTACCCGGTGGTGGTGCGGCGCTTTTTTTCCTTTGGGCTGATAGCTCTGAAGAATTGTTCTGACGGTGGTGAGAGTGGAGCAGGACTGTCTCCGTGGCGCCATTGGCTAGCGCAATCGGCTGTTAATCGAAAGGTTAGAGGTTCGACCTCTCCCGGGAGTGGTGTGTTGCTTCTTTCTTTGCGCTGATAGCTTTGAAGCTATCTTCTGATGGTGGTGGGAGTGGAGCACGACTGTCTCCGTGGCGCAATTGGCTAGCGCGATCGGCTGTTAACCGAAAGGTTGGAGGTTCAAGCCCTTCCGGGAGTGGTGTGTTGCTTTTTTTTCTTTGCGCTGATAGCTTTGAAGATATGTTCTGACGATGGTGAGAGTGGAGCATGACTGTCTCCGTGGCGCAATTGGCTAGCGCGATGGGCTCTTAACCGAAAGGTTGGAGGTTCGAGCCCACCCGATGGTGGTGCGGCGATTTTTTTTCTTTGGGCTGATAGCTCTGAAGAAATGTTCTGACGGTGGTGAGAGTGAAGCAAGACTGTCTCCGTGGCGCAATTGGCTAGCGCGATCGGCTGTTAACCGAAAGGTTGGACGTTCGAGCCCTCCCGGGAGTGGTGTGTTGCTTTTTTCTTTGCGCTGATAGCTTTGAAGTTATGTTCTGATGGTAGTGAGAGTGGAGCACGACTGTCTCCGTGGCGTAATTGGCTAGCGCGATAGGCTATTAACCGAAAGGTTGGAGGCTAGAGCCCACCCGGTAGTGGTGCGGCGCTTTTTTTCCTTTGGGCTGATAGCTCTGAAGAAATGTTCTGACGGTGGTGAGAGGGGAGAAAGACTGTCTCCGTGGCGCAATTGGCTAGCGCGATCGGCTGTTAACTGAAAGGTTGGATGTTCGAGCCCTCCCGGGAGTGGTGTGTTGCTTTTTTTTCTTTGGGCTGATAGCTTTGAAGATATGTTCTGATGGTGATTAGAGTGGAGCAGGACTGTCTCCGTGGTGCCATTGGCTAGCGCGATCGGCTGTTAACCGAAAGGTTGGAGGTTCGAGCCCTCCCAGGAGTGGTGCGTTGCTTTTTTTTTTCTTTGGGCTGATAGCTTTGAAGATATGTTCTGATGGTGGTGAGAGTGGAGCAGGACTGTCTTCATGGCGCAATTGGCTAGCGCGATCGGCTGTTAAGCGAAAGGTTGGAGTTTCGAGCCCACGCGGTGGTGGTGCGGCGCTTTTTTTTCTTTGGGCTGATAGCTTTGAAGATATGTTCTGATGGTGGTGAGAGTGGAGCAGGACTGTCTCCGTGGCGGAAGTGGCTAGCGCGATCGGCTGTTAACCGAAAGGTTGGAGGTTCGAGCCCACCCGAGAGTGGCGTGTTGCTTTTTTCTTTGCGCTGATAGCTTTGAAGATATGTTCTGATGGTGGTGAGAGTGGAGCACGACTGTCTCCGTGGCGTAATTGGCTAGCGCGATGGGCTATTAACCGAAAGGTTGGAGGTTCGAGCCCATACTGTGGTGGTGCGTAGCTTTTTTTTCTTTGGGCTGATAGCTGTGAAGAAATGTTCTGACGGTTGTGAGAGTGGAGCAAGACTGTCTCCGTGGCGAAATTGGCTAGCACGTTGGGCTGTTAACCGAAAGGTTGGAGGTTCGAGCCCACCCGGAAGTGGTGTGATGATTTTTTTTCTTTGCGCTGATAGCTTTGAAGATATGTTCTGATGGTGATGAGAGCGGAACAGGACTGTCTCCGTGGCGCAATTGGCTAGCGCGATCGGCTGGTAACCGAAAGGTTGGAGGTTCGAGCCCTCCCAGGAGTGGTGTGTTGCTTTTTTTTCTTTGGGCTGATAGCTTTGAATATATGTTCTCATGGTGGTGAGAGTGGAGCAGGACTGTCTCCGTGGTGCAATTGGCTAGCGCGATCGGCTGTTAACCGAAAGGTTCGAGGTTCAAGCCCTCCCGGGAGTGGTGTGTTGCTTTTTTCTTTGCGCTGATAGCATTGAAGATATGTTCTGTTGGTGGTGAGTGTGAAGCACGACCCTCTCCGTTGCGCAATTGGCTAGCGCGATCGGGTGTTAACCAAAAGGTTGGAGGTTCGAGCCCACCCGGTGGTGGTGTGGCGCTTTTTTTCCTTTGGGCTGATATCTCTGAAAAATTGTTCTGACGGTGGTGAGAGTAAAGCAGGACTGTCTCCGTGGCGCAATTGGCTAACGCAATCGGCTGGTAATCGAAAGGGTGGAGGTTCGACCTCTCCCGGGAGTGGTGTGTTGCTTTTTTCTTTGCGCTGATAGCTTTGAAGATATGTTCTGATGGTGATGGGAGTGGAGCACGACTGTCTCCGTGGCGCAATTGGCTAGCGCGATCGGCTGTTAACCGAAAGGTTGGAGGTTCGAGCCCTCCTGGGAGTGGTGTGTTGCTTTTTTTTCTTCGCGCTGATAGCTTTGAAGATATGTTCTGATGGTGGTGAGAGTGGAGCACGACTGTCTCCGTGGCGTAATTGGCTAGCGCGATGGGCTATTAACCGAAAGGTTGGAGGTTCGAGCTCACCGGCTGGTGGTGCGGCGCTTTTTTTCTTTGGGCTGATAGCTCTGAAGAAATGTTCTGACGGTGGTGAGAGTGGAGCATGACTGTCTCCGTGGCGCAATTGGCTAGCGCGATGGGCTCTTAACTGAAAGGTTGGAGGTTCGAGCCCACCCGATGGTGGTGCGGCGATTTTTTTTCTTTGGGCTTATAGCTCCGAAGAAATGTTCTTACGGTGGTGAGAGTGGAGCACGACTGCCTCCGTGGCGCAATTGGCCAGCGCGATCGGCCTGTAACTAAAAAGTTGGAAATTCGAGCCCTCCCGGGAGTGGTGTGTTGCTTTTTTTTGGGCTGATAGCTTTGAAGATATGTTCTGGTGGTGGTGAGAGCGGAGCAGGACTGTCTCCGTGGTGCTATTGGCTAGCGCGATCGGCTGGTAACCGAAAGGTTGGAGGTTCGAGCCCACGCGGTGGTGGTGCGGTGCTTTTTTTCTTTGGGCTGATAGCTTTGAAGATATGTTGTGATAGTGGTGAGAGTGGAGCACGACTGTCTCCGTGGCGCAATTGGCTAGCGCGATGGGCTGTTAACGGAGAAGTTGGAGGTTCGAGCCCTCTCGGGAGTGGTGTGTTGCTTTTTTCTTTGCGCCTATAGCTTTTGTTCTGATGGTGGTGAGAGTGGAGCAGGACTGTCTTCGTGGCGCAATTGGCTAGCGCGATCGGCTGTTAACCGAAAGGTTCGAGGTTCAAGCCCTCCCGGGAGTGGTGTGTTGCTTTTTTCTTTGCGCTGATAGGTTTGAAGATATGTTCTGTTGGTGGTGAGAGTGGAGCACGACTCTCTCCGTTGCGCAATTGGCTAGCGCGATCGGGTGTTAACCAAAAAGTTGGAGGTTCGAGCCCACCCGGTGGTGGTGCGGCGCTTTTTTTCCTTTGGGCTGATAGCTCTGAAGAATTGTTCTGACGGTGGTGAGAGTGGAGCAGGACTGTCTCCGTGGCGCCATTGGCTAGCGCAATCGGCTGTTAATCGAAAAGTTGGAGGTTCGACCTCTCCCGGGAGTGGTGTGTTGCTTTTTTCTTTGCGCTGATAGCTTTGAAGATATGTTCTGATGGTGGTGGTGTGGAGCACGACTGTCTCCGTGGCGCAATTGGCTGGCGCGATTGGCTGTTAACTGAAAGGTTGGAGGTTCGAGCCCTCCCGGGAGTGGTGTGTTGCTTTTTTTTTCTTTGCGCTGATAGCTTTGAAGTTATGTTCTGATGGTGGTGAGAGTGGAGCACGACTGTCTCCGTAGCGTAATTGGCTAGCGCGATAGGCTATTAACCGAAAGGTTGGAGGCTAGAGCCCACCCGGTAGTGGTGCGGCGCTTTTTTTCCTTTGGGCTGATAGCTCTGAAGAAATGTTCTGACGGTGGTGAGAGTGGAGAAAGACTGTCTCCGTGGCGCAATCGGCTAGCGCGATCGGCTGTTAACTGAAAGGTTGGAGGTTCGAGCCCTCCCGGGAGTGGTGTGTTGCTTTTTTTTCTTTGGGCTGATAGCTTTGAAGATATGTTCTGATGGTGGTGAGAGTGGAGGAGGACTGTCTCCGTGGCGCCATTGGCTAGCGCGATCGGCTGTTAACCGAAAGGTTAGAGGTTCGAGCCCTCCCAGGAGTGGTGTGTTGCTTTTTTTTCTTTGGGCTGATAGCTTTGAAGATATGTTCTTATGTTGATGATTGTGGAGCAGGACTGTCTCCATGGCGCAATTGGCTAGCGCGATCGGCTGTAAAGCGAAAGGTTGGATGTTCGAGCCCACGCGGTGGTGGTGCGGCGCTTTTTTTTCTTTGGGCTGATAGCTTTGAAGATATGTTCTGATGGTGGTGAGAGTGGAGCAGGACTGTCTCCGTGGCGGAAGTGGCTAGCGCGATCGGCTGTTAACCGAAAGGTTGGAGGTTCGAGCCCTCCCGGGAGTGGTGTGTTGCTTTTTTTTCTTTGGGCTGATAGCTTTGAAGATAGGTTCTGATGATGGTGAGAGCGGAGCAGGACTGTCTCCGTGGCGCTATTGGCTAGCGCGATCGGGTGTTAGCCAAAATGTTGGAGGTTGGAGCCCACACGGTGGTGGTGCGGCGCTTTTTTTTCTTTGGGCTGAGAGCTCTGAAGAATTGTTCTGACGGTGGTGAGAGTGGAGCAGGACTGTCTCCGGGGCGCCATTGGCTAGCGCAATCGGCTGTTAATCGAAAAGTTGAAGGTTCGACCTCTCCCGGGAGTGGTGTGTTGCTTTTTCTTTGTGCTGATAGCTTTGAAGATATGTTCTGATGGTGGTGGTGTGAAGCACGACTGTCTCCGTGGCGCAATTGGCTAGCGCGATCGGCTGTTAACCGAAAGGTTGGACGTTCGAGCCCTCCCGGGAGTGGTGTGTTGCTTTTTTCTTTGCGCTGATAGCTTTGAAGTTATGTTCTGATGGTGGTGAGAGTGGAGCACGACTGTCTCCGTAGCGTAATTGGCTAGCGCGATAGGCTATTAACCGAAAAGTTGGAGGCTAGAGCCCATCCAGTAGTGGTGAGGCGCTTTTTTTCCTTTGGGCTGATAGCTCTGAAGAAATGTTCTGACGGTGGTGAGAGTGGAGAAAGACTGTCTCCGTGGCGCAATTGGCTAGCGCGATCGGCTGTTAACTGAAAGGTTGGAGGTTCGAGCCCTCCCGGGAATGGTGTGTTGCTTTTTTTTCTTTGGGCTGATAGCTTTGAAGATATGTTCTGATGGTGGTGAGAGTGGAGCAGGACTGTCTCCGTGGCGCCATTGGCTAGCGCGATCGGCTGTTAACCGAAAGGTTGGAGGTTCGAGCCCTCCCAGGAGTGGTGTGTTGCTTTTTTCTTTGCGCTGATAGCTTTGAAGATATGTTCTGATGGTGATGGGAGTGGAGCACGACTGTCTCCGTGGCGCAATTGGCTAGCGCGATCGGCTGTTAACCGAAAGGTTGGAGGTTCGAGCCCTCCCGGGAGTGGTGTGTTGCTTTTTTTTCTTTGCACTGATAGCTTTGAAGATATGTTCTGATGGTAGTGAGAGTGGAGCACGACTGTCTCCGTGGCGTAATTGGCTAGCGCGATGGGCTATTAACCGAAAGGTTGGAGGTTCGAGCTCACCGGGTGGTGGTGCGGCGCTTTTTTTCTTTGGGCTGATAGCTCTGAAGAAAAGTTCTGACGGTGGTGAGAGTGGAGCATGACTGTCTCCGTGGCGCAATTGGCTAGCGCGATGGGCTCTTAACCGAAAGGTTGGAGGTTCGAGCCCAGGCGTGGTGTGGCGATTTTTTTTCTTTGGGCTGATAGCTCCGAAGAAATGTTCTGACGGTGGTGAGAGTGGAGCACGACTGCCTCCGTGGCGCAATTGGCTAGCGCGATCGGCTGGTAACTGAAAAGTTGGAGGTTCGAGCCCACCCGGTAGTGGTGCGGTGCTTTTTTTCTTTGGGCTGATAGCTCTGAAGAAATGTTCTGACGGTGGTGAGAGTAGCGCATGACTGTCTCCGTGGCGCAATTGGCTAGCGCGATGGGCTCTTAACCGAAAGGTTGGAGGTTCGAGCCCACCCGATGGTGGTGCGGCGATTTTTTTTCTTTGGGCTGATAGCTCCGAAGAAATGTTCTGACGGTGGTGAGAGTGGAGCACGACTGCCTCCGTGGCGCAATTGGCTAGCGCGATCGGCTGGTAACTGAAAAGTTGGAGGTTCGAGCCCTCCCGGGAGTGGTGTGTTGCTTTTTTTTCTTTGCGCTGATAGCTTTGAAGATATGTTCTGACGATGGTGAGAGTGGAGCATGACTGTCTCCGTGGCGCAATTGGCTAGCGCGATGGGCTCTTAACCGAAAGGTTGGAGGTTCGAGCCCACCCGATGGTGGTGCGGCGATTTTTTTTCTTTGGGCTGATAGCTCTGAAGAAATGTTCTGACGGTGGTGAGAGTGAAGCAAGACTGTCTCCGTGGCGCAATTGGCTAGCGCGATCGGCTGTTAACCGAAAGGTTGGACGTTCGAGCCCTCCCGGGAGTGGTGTGTTGCTTTTTTCTTTGCGCTGATAGCTTTGAAGTTATGTTCTGATGGTAGTGAGAGTGGAGCACGACTGTCTCCGTGGCGTAATTGGCTAGCGCGATAGGCTATTAACCGAAAGGTTGGAGGCTAGAGCCCACCCGGTAGTGGTGCGGCGCTTTTTTTCCTTTGGGCTGATAGCTCTGAAGAAATGTTCTGACGGTGGTGAGAGTGGAGAAAGACTGTCTCCGTGGCGCAATTGGCTAGCGCGATCGGCTGTTAACTGAAAGGTTGGATGTTCGAGCCCTCCCGGGAGTGGTGTGTTGCTTTTTTTTCTTTGGGCTGATAGCTTTGAAGATATGTTCTGATGGTGATTAGAGTGGAGCAGGACTGTCTCCGTGGTGCCATTGGCTAGCGCGATCGGCTGTTAACCGAAAGGTTGGAGGTTCGAGCCCTCCCAGGAGTGGTGCGTTGCTTTTTTTTCTTTGGGCTGATAGGTTTGAAGATATGTTCTGATGGTGGTGAGAGTGGAGCAGGACTGTCTTCATGGCGCAATTGGCTAGCGCGATCGGCTGTTAAGCGAAAGGTTGGAGGTTCGAGCCCACGCGGTGGTGGTGCGGCGCTTTTTTTTCTTTGGGCTGATAGCTTTGAAGATATGTTCTGATGGTGGTGAGAGTGGAGCAGGACTGTCTCCGTGGCGGAAGTGGCTAGCGCGATCGGCTGTTAACCGAAAGGTTGGAGGTTCGAGCCCACCCGAGAGTGGCGTGTTGCTTTTTTCTTTGCGCTGATAGCTTTGAAGATATGTTCTGATGGTGGTGAGAGTGGAGCACGACTGTCTCCGTGGCGTAATTGGCTAGCGCGATGGGCTATTAACCGAAAGGTTGGAGGTTCGAGCCCATACTGTGGTGGTGCGTAGCTTTTTTTTCTTTGGGCTGATAGCTGTGAAGAAATGTTCTGACGGTTGTGAGAGTGGAGCATGACTGTCTCCGTGGCGCAATTGGCTAGCGCGATGGGCTGTTAACCGAAAGGTTGGAGGTTCGAGCCCACCCGATGATGGTGCAGCGATTTTTTTCTTTGGGCTGATAGCTCTGAAGAAATAATCTGACGGTGGTGAGAGTGGAGCATGACTGTCTCCGTGGCGCAATTGGCTAGCGCGATCGGCTGTTAACCGAAAGGTTGGAGCTTCGAGCCCTCCCGGAAGTGGTGTGCCGCTTTTTTTGCGCTGATAGCTTTGAAGTTATGTTCTGATGGTAGTGAGTGTGGAGCACGACTGTCTCCGTGGCGTAATTGGCTAGCGCGATGGGCTATTAACCGAAAGTTTGGAGGCTCGAGCCCACCCGGTGGTGGTGCGGCGTTTTTTTATTTTGGGCTGATAGCTCTGAAGAAATGTTCTGACGGTGGTGAGAGTGGAGAAAGACTGTCTTCCTGGCGCAATTGGCTAGCGCTATCGGCTGTTAACTGAAAGGTTGGAGGTTCGAGCCTACCCTGTGGTGGTGCGGCGCTTTTTTTTCTTTGGGCTGATAGCTTTGAAGATATGTTCTCATGGTGGTGAGAGTGGAGCAGGACTGTCTCCGTGGCGCAATTTGCTAGCGCTATAGGCTGTTAACCGAAAGGTTGGAGGTTCGAGCCCACGCGGTGGTGGTGCGGTGCTTTCTTTTCTTTCGGCTGATAGCTTTGAAGATATGTTCTGATGGTGGTGAGAGTGGAGCAGGACTGTCTCCGTGGCGCAATTGGCTAGCGCGATCGGTTGTTAACGGAAAAGTTGGAGGTTCGAGCCCTCTCGGGAGTGGTGTGTTGCTTTTTTCTTTGCGCTTATAGCTTATGTTCTGATGGTGGTGAGAGTGGAGCACGACTGTATGCGCAGCGCAATTGGCTAGCGTGATCGGCTGTTAACCGAAAGGTTCGAGGTTCAAGCGCTCCCGGGAGTGGTGTGTTGCTTTTTTCTTTGCGTGATAGCTTTGAAGATATGTTCTGTTGGTGGTGAGAAAGGAACCCGACTATATTGGCTAGCGCGATCGGCTGTTAACCAAAAGGTTGGAGGTTCGAGCCCACACGGAGGTGGTGCGGCGCTTTTTTCCTTTGGGCTGATAGCTCTGAAGAATTGTTCTGACGGTGGTGAGAGTGGAACAGGACTGTCTCCGTGGCGAAATTGGCTAGCGCGATCGGCTGGTAACCGAAATGTTGGAGGTTCGAGCCCTCCCAGGAGTGGTGTGTTGCTTTTTTTTCTTTGGGCTGATAGCTTTGAAGATATGTTCTCATGGTGGTGAGAGTGAAGCAGGACTGTCTCCGTGGTGCAATTGGCTAGCGCGATCGGCTGTTAACCGAAAGGTTCGAGGTTCAAGCCCTCCCGGGAGTGGTGTGTTGCTTTTTTCTTTGCGCTGATAGCATTGAAGATATGTTCTGTTGGTGGTGAGTGTGAAGCACGACCCTCTCCGTTGCGCAATTGGCTAGCGCGATCGGGTGTTAACCAAAAGGTTGGAGGTTCGAGCCCACCCGGTGGTGGTGTGGCGCTTTTTTTCCTTTGGGCTGATATCTCTGAAAAATTGTTCTGACGGTGGTGAGAGTAAAGCAGGACTGTCTCCGTGGCGCAATTGGCTAGCGCAATCGGCTGTTAATCGAAAGGGTGGAGGTTCGACCTCTCCCGGGAGTGGTGTGTTGCTTTTTTCTTTGCGCTGATAGCTTTGAAGATATGTTCTGATGGTGATGGGAGTGGAGCACGACTGTCTCCGTGGCGCAATTGGCTAGCGCGATCGGCTGTTAACCGAAAGGTTGGAGGTTCGAGCCCTCCCGGGAGTGGTGTGTTGCTTTTTTTTCTTTGCGCTGATAGCTTTGAAGATATGTTCTGATGGTGGTGAGAGTGGAGCACGACTGTCTCCGTGGCGTAATTGGCTAGCGCGATGGGCTATTAACCGAAAGTTTGGAGGCTCGAGCCCACCCGGTGGTGGTGCGGCGTTTTTTTATTTTGGGCTGATAGCTCTGAAGAAATGTTCTGACGGTGGTGAGAGTGGAGAAAGACTGTCTTCCTGGCGCAATTGGCTAGCGCTATCGGCTGTTAACTGAAAGGTTGGAGGTTCGAGCCTACCCTGTGGTGGTGCGGCGCTTTTTTTTCTTTGGGCTGATAGCTTTGAAGATATGCTCTCATGGTGGTGAGAGTGGAGCAGGACTGTCTCCGTGGCGCAATTTGCTAGCGCTATAGGCTGTTAACCGAAAGGTTGGAGGTTCGAGCCCACGCGGTGGTGGTGCGGTGCTTTCTTTTCTTTCGGCTGATAGCTTTGAAGATATGTTCTGATGGTGGTGAGAGTGGAGCAGGACTGTCTCCGTGGCGCAATTGGCTAGCGCGATCGGTTGTTAACGGAAAAGTTGGAGGTTCGAGCCCTCTCGGGAGTGGTGTGTTGCTTTTTTCTTTGCGCTTATAGCTTATGTTCTGATGGTGGTGAGAGTGGAGCACGACTGTATGCGCAGCGCAATTGGCTAGCGTGATCGGCTGTTAACCGAAAGGTTCGAGGTTCAAGCGCTCCCGGGAGTGGTGTGTTGCTTTTTTCTTTGCGTGATAGCTTTGAAGATATGTTCTGTTGGTGGTGAGAAAGGAACCCGACTATATTGGCTAGCGCGATCGGCTGTTAACCAAAAGGTTGGAGGTTCGAGCCCACACGGAGGTGGTGCGGCGCTTTTTTCCTTTGGGCTGATAGCTCTGAAGAATTGTTCTGACGGTGGTGAGAGTGGAGCAAGACTGTCTCCGTGGCGAAATTGGCTAGCACGTTGGGCTGTTAACCGAAAGGTTGGAGGTTCGAGCCCACCCGGAAGTGGTGTGATGATTTTTTTTCTTTGCGCTGATAGCTTTGAAGATATGTTCTGATGGTGATGAGAGCGGAACAGGACTGTCTCCGTGGCGCATTTGGCTAGCGCGATCGGCTGGTAACCGAAAGGTTGGAGGTTCGAGCCCTCCCAGGAGTGGTGTGTTGCTTTTTTTTCTTTGGGCTGATAGCTTTGAAGATATGTTCTCATGGTGGTGAGAGTGAAGCAGGACTGTCTCCGTGGTGCAATTGGCTAGCGCGATCGGCTGTTAACCGAAAGGTTCGAGGTTCAAGCCCTCCCGGGAGTGGTGTGTTGCTTTTTTCTTTGCGCTGATAGCATTGAAGATATGTTCTGTTGGTGGTGAGTGTGAAGCACGACCCTCTCCGTTGCGCAATTGGCTAGCGCGATCGGGTGTTAACCAAAAGGTTGAGGTTCGAGCCCACCCGGTGGTGGTGTGGCGCTTTTTTTCCTTTGGGCTGATATCTCTGAAAAATTGTTCTGACGGTGGTGAGAGTAAAGCAGGACTGTCTCCGTGGCGCAATTGGCTAGCGCAATCGGCTGTTAATCGAAAGGGTGGAGGTTCGACCTCTCCCGGGAGTGGTGTGTTGCTTTTTTCTTTGCGCTGATAGCTTTGAAGATATGTTCTGATGGTGATGGGAGTGGAGCACGACTGTCTCCGTGGCGCAATTGGCTAGCGCGATCGGCTGTTAACCGAAAGGTTGGAGGTTCGAGCCCTCCCGGGAGTGGTGTGTTGCTTTTTTTTCTTTGCGCTGATAGCTTTGAAGATATGTTCTGATGGTGGTGAGAGTGGAGCACGACTGTCTCCGTGGCGTAATTGGCTAGCGCGATGGGCTATTAACCGAAAGGTTGGAGGTTCGAGCTCACCGGCTGGTGGTGCGGCGCTTTTTTTCTTTGGGCTGATAGCTCTGAAGAAATGTTCTGACGGTGGTGAGAGTGGAGCATGACTGTCTCCGTGGCGCAATTGGCTAGCGCGATGGGCTCTTAACTGAAAGGTTGGAGGTTCGAGCCCACCCGATGGTGGTGCGGCGATTTTTTTTCTTTGGGCTGATAGCTCCGAAGAAATGTTCTGACGGTGGTGAGAGTGGAGCACGACTGCCTCCGTGGCGCAATTGGCCAGCGCGATCGGCCTGTAACTAAAAAGTTGGAAATTCGAGCCCTCCCGGGAGTGGTGTGTTGCTTTTTTTTTGGGCTGATAGCTTTGAAGAGATGTTCTGGTGGTGGTGAGAGTGGAGCAGGGCTGTCTCCGTGGCGCTATTGGCTAGCGCGATCGGCTGGTAACCGAAAGGTTGGAGGTTCGAGCCCACGCGGTGGTGGTGCGGTGCTTTTTTTCTTTGGGCTGATAGCTTTGAAGATATGTTGTGATAGTGGTGAGAGTGGAGCACGACTGTCTCCGTGGCGCAATTGGCTAGCGCGATGGGCTGTTAACGGAGAAGTTGGAGGTTCGAGCCCTCTCGGGAGTGGTGTGTTGCTTTTTTCTTTGCGCCTATAGCTTTTGTTCTGATGGTGGTGAGAGTGGAGCAGGACTGTCTTCGTGGCGCAATTGGCTAGCGCGATCGGCTGTTAACCGAAAGGTTCGAGGTTCAAGCCCTCCCGGGAGTGGTGTGTTGCTTTTTTCTTTGCGCTGATAGGTTTGAAGATATGTTCTGTTGGTGGTGAGAGTGGAGCACGACTCTCTCCGTTGCGCAATTGGCTAGCGCGATCGGGTGTTAACCAAAAAGTTGGAGGTTCGAGCCCACCCGGTGGTGGTGCGGCGCTTTTTTTCCTTTGGGCTGATAGCTCTGAAGAATTGTTCTGACGGTGGTGAGAGTGGAGCAGGACTGTCTCCGTGGCGCCATTGGCTAGCGCAATCGGCTGTTAATCGAAAAGTTGGAGGTTCGACCTCTCCCGGGAATGGTGTGTTGCTTTTTTCTTTGCGCTGATAGCTTTGAAGATATGTTCTGATGGTGGTGGTGTGGAGCACGACTGTCTCCGTGGCGCAATTGGCTGGCGCGATTGGCTGTTAACCGAAAGGTTGGAGGTTCGAGCCCTCCCGGGAGTGGTGTGTTGCTTTTTTTTCTTTGCACTGATAGCTTTGAAGTTATGTTCTGATGGTGGTGAGAGTGGAGCACGACTGTCTCCGTAGCGTAATTGGCTAGCGCGATAGGCTATTAACCGAAAGGTTGGAGGCTAGAGCCCACCCGGTAGTGGTGCGGCGCTTTTTTTCCTTTGGGCTGATAGCTCTGAAGAAATGTTCTGACGGTGGTGAGAGTGGAGAAAAACTGTCTCCGTGGCGCAATTGGCTAGCGCGATCGGCTGTTAACTGAAAGGTTGGAGGTTCGAGCCCTCCCGGGAGTGGTGTGTTGCTTTTTTTTCTTTGGGCTGATAGCTTTGAAGATATGTTCTGATGGTGGTGAGAGTGGAGGAGGACTGTATCCGTGGCGCCATTGGCTAGCGCGATCGGCTGTTAACCGAAAGGTTGGAGGTTCGAGCCCTCCCAGGAGTGGTGTGTTGCTTTTTTTTCTTTGGGCTGATAGCTTTGAAGATATGTTCTTATGTTGATGATTGTGGAGCAGGACTGTCTCCATGGCGCAATTGGCTAGCGCGATCGGCTGTTAAGCGAAAGGTTGGATGTTCGAGCCCACGCGGTGGTGGTGCGGCGCTTTTTTTTCTTTGGGCTGATAGCTTTGAAGATATGTTCTGATGGTGGTGAGAGTGGAGCAGGACTGTCTCCGTGGCGGAAGTGGCTAGCGCGATCGGCTGTTAACCGAAAGGTTGGAGGTTCGAGCCCTCCCGGGAGTGGTGTGTTGCTTTTTTTTCTTTGGGCTGATAGCTTTGAAGATAGGTTCTGATGATGGTGAGAGCAGAGCAGGACTGTCTCCGTGGCGCTATTGGCTAGCGCGATCGGGTGTTAGCCAAAATGTTGGAGGTTGGAGCCCACACGGTGGTGGTGCGGCGCTTTTTTTTCTTTGGGCTGATAGCTCTGAAGAATTGTTCTGACGGTGGTGAGAGTGGAGCAGGAATGTCTCCGGGGCGCCATTGGCTAGCGCAATCGGCTGTTAATCGAAAAGTTGAAGGTTCGACCTCTCCCGGGAGTGGTGTGTTGCTTTTTCTTTGTGCTGATAGCTTTGAAGATATGTTCTGATGGTGGTGGTGTGAAGCACGACTGTCTCCGTGGCGCAATTGGCTAGCGCGATCGGCTGTTAACCGAAAGGTTGGACGTTCGAGCCCTCCCGGGAGTGGTGTGTTGCTTTTTTCTTTGCGCTGATAGCTTTGAAGTTATGTTCTGATGGTGGTGAGAGTGGAGCACGACTGTCTCCGTAGCGTAATTGGCTAGCGCGATAGGCTATTAACCGAAAAGTTGGAGGCTAGAGCCCATCCAGTAGTGGTGAGGCGCTTTTTTTCCTTTGGGCTGATAGCTCTGAAGAAATGTTCTGACGGTGGTGAGAGTGGAGAAAGACTGTCTCCGTGGCGCAATTGGCTAGCGCGATCGGCTGTTAACTGAAAGGTTGGAGGTTCGAGCCCTCCCGGGAATGGTGTGTTGCTTTTTTTCTTTGGGCTGATAGCTTTGAAGATATGTTCTGATGGTGGTGAGAGTGGAGCAGGACTGTCTCCGTGGCGCCATTGGCTAGCGCGATCGGCTGTTAACCGAAAGGTTGGAGGTTCGAGCCCTCCCAGGAGTGGTGTGTTGCTTTTTTCTTTGCGCTGATAGCTTTGAAGATATGTTCTGATGGTGATGGGAGTGGAGCACGACTGTCTCCGTGGCGCAATTGGCTAGCGCGATCGGCTGTTAACCGAAAGGTTGGAGGTTCGAGCCCTCCCGGGAGTGGTGTGTTGCTTTTTTTTCTTTGCACTGATAGCTTTGAAGATATGTTCTGATGGTAGTGAGAGTGGAGCACGACTGTCTCCGTGGCGTAATTGGCTAGCGCGATGGGCTATTAACCGAAAGGTTGGAGGTTCGAGCTCACCGGGTGGTGGTGCGGCGCTTTTTTTCTTTGGGCTGATAGCTCTGAAGAAATGTTCTGACGGTGGTGAGAGTGGAGCATGACTGTCTCCGTGGCGCAATTGGCTAGCGCGATGGGCTCTTAACCGAAAGGTTGGAGGTTCGAGCCCACCCGTGGTGTGGCGATTTTTTTTCTTTGGGCTGATAGCTCCGAAGAAATGTTCTGACGGTGGTGAGAGTGGAGCACGACTGCCTCCGTGGCGCAATTGGCTAGCGCGATCGGCTGGTAACTGAAAAGTTGGAGGTTCGAGCCCACCCGGTAGTGGTGCGGCGCTTTTTTTCTTTGGGCTGATAGCTCTGAAGAAATGTTCTGACGGTGGTGAGAGTAGAGCATGACTGTCTCCGTGGCGCAATTGGCTAGCGCGATGGGCTCTTAACCGAAAGGTTGGAGGTTCGAGCCCACCCGATGGTGGTGCGGCGATTTTTTTTCTTTGGGCTGATAGCTCCGAAGAAATGTTCTGACAGTGGTGAGAGTGGAGCACGACTGCCTCCGTGGCGCAATTGGCTAGCGCGATCGGCTGGTAACTGAAAAGTTGGAGGTTCGAGCCCTCCCGGGAGTGGTGTGTTGCTTTTTTTTCTTTGGGCTGATAGCTTTGAAGATATGTTCTGATGGTGGTGAGAGCGGAGCAGGATTGTCTCCGTGGCGAAATTGGCTAGCACGTTGGGCTGTTAACCGAAAGGTTGGAGGTTCGAGCCCACCCGGAAGTGGTGTGATGATTTTTTTTCTTTGCGCTGATAGCTTTGAAGATATGTTCTGATGGTGGTGAGAGCGGAACAGGACTGTCTCCGTGGCGCAATTGGCTAGCGCGATGGGCTATTAAACGAAAGTTGGAGGCTCGTGCCCACCTGGTGGTGGTGCGGCGCTTTTTTTCCTTTGGGCTGATAGCTCTGAAGAAATGTTCTGATGGTGGTGAGAGTGGAGAAAGACTGTCTCCGTGGCGGTGGTGGCTAGCGCGATCGGCTGTTACCCGAAAGGTTGGAGGTTCGAGCCCACCCGGGAGTGGTGTGTTGCTTTTTTCTTTGCGCTGAGAGCTTTGAACATATGTTCTGGTGGTGGTGAGAGTGGAGCGGGACTGTCTCCGTGGCGCAATTGGCTAGCGCGATCGGCTGTTAACCGAAAGGTTGGAGGTTCGAGCCCACGCGGTGGTGGTGCGGTGCTTTTTTTTCTTTGGGCTGATAGCTTTGAAGATATGTTGTGATGGTGATGAGAGAGGAGCACGACTGTCTCCGTGGCGCAATTGGCCAGCGCGATCGGCCTGTAACTAAAAAGTTGGAAATTCGAGCCCTCCCGGGAGTGGTGTGTTGCTTTTTTTTTGGGCTGATAGCTTTGAAGAGATGTTCTGGTGGTGGTGAGAGCGGAGCAGGGCTGTCTCCGTGGCGCTATTGGCTAGCGCGATCGGCTGGTAACCGAAAGGTTGGAGGTTCGAGCCCACGCGGTGGTGGTGCGGTGCTTTTTTTCTTTGGGCTGATAGCTTTGAAGATATGTTGTGATAGTGGTGAGAGTGGAGCACGACTGTCTCCGTGGCGCAATTGGCTAGCGCGATGGGCTGTTAACGGAGAAGTTGGAGGTTCGAGCCCTCTCGGGAGTGGTGTGTTGCTTTTTTCTTTGCGCTTATAGCTTTTGTTCTGATGGTGGTGAGAGTGGAGCAGGACTGTCTTCGTGGCGCAATTGGCTAGCGCGATCGGCTGTTAACCGAAAGGTTCGAGGTTCAAGCCCTCCCGGGAGTGGTGTGTTGCTTTTTTCTTTGCGCTGATAGGTTTGAAGATATGTTCTGTTGGTGGTGAGAGTGGAGCACGACTCTCTCCGTTGCGCAATTGGCTAGCGCGATCGGGTGTTAACCAAAAAGTTGGAGGTTCGAGCCCACCCGGTGGTGGTGCGGCGCTTTTTTTCCTTTGGGCTGATAGCTCTGAAGAATTGTTCTGACGGTGGTGAGAGTGGAGCAGGACTGTCTCCGTGGCGCCATTGGCTAGCGCAATCGGCTGTTAATCGAAAAGTTGGAGGTTCGACCTCTCCCGGGAATGGTGTGTTGCTTTTTTCTTTGCGCTGATAGCTTTGAAGATATGTTCTGATGGTGGTGGTGTGGAGCACGACTGTCTCCGTGGCGCAATTGGCTGGCGCGATTGGCTGTTAACCGAAAGGTTGGAGGTTCGAGCCCTCCCGGGAGTGGTGTGTTGCTTTTTTTTCTTTGCGCTGATAGCTTTGAAGTTATGTTCTGATGGTGGTGAGAGTGGAGCACGACTGTCTCCGTAGCGTAATTGGCTAGCGCGATAGGCTATTAACCGAAAGGTTGGAGGCTAGAGCCCACCCGGTAGTGGTGCGGCGCTTTTTTTCCTTTGGGCTGATAGCTCTGAAGAAATGTTCTGACGGTGGTGAGAGTGGAGAAAAACTGTCTCCGTGGCGCAATTGGCTAGCGCGATCGGCTGTTAACTGAAAGGTTGGAGGTTCGAGCCCTCCCGGGAGTGGTGTGTTGCTTTTTTTTCTTTGGGCTGATAGCTTTGAAGATATGTTCTGATGGTGGTGAGAGTGGAGGAGGACTGTCTCCGTGGCGCCATTGGCTAGCGCGATCGGCTGTTAACCGAAAGGTTGGAGGTTCGAGCCCTCCCAGGAGTGGTGTGTTGCTTTTTTTTCTTTGGGCTGATAGCTTTGAAGATATGTTCTTATGTTGATGATTGTGGAGCAGGACTGTCTCCATGGCGCAATTGGCTAGCGCGATCGGCTGTTAAGCGAAAGGTTGGATGTTCGAGCCCACGCGGTGGTGGTGCGGCGCTTTTTTTTTCTTTGGGCTGATAGCTTTGAAGATATGTTCTGATGGTGGTGAGAGTGGAGCAGGACTGTCTCCGTGGCGGAAGTGGCTAGCGCGATCGGCTGTTAACCGAAAGGTTGGAGGTTCGAGCCCTCCCGGGAGTGGTGTGTTGCTTTTTTTTCTTTGGGCTGATAGCTTTGAAGATAGGTTCTGATGATGGTGAGAGCGGAGCAGGACTGTCTCCGTGGCGCTATTGGCTAGCGCGATCGGGTGTTAGCCAAAATGTTGGAGGTTGGAGCCCACACGGTGGTGGTGCGGCGCTTTTTTTTCTTTGGGCTGATAGCTCTGAAGAATTGTTCTGACGGTGGTGAGAGTGGAGCAGGACTGTCTCCGGGGCGCCATTGGCTAGCGCAATCGGCTGTTAATCGAAAAGTTGAAGGTTCGACCTCTCCCGGGAGTGGTGTGTTGCTTTTTCTTTGTGCTGATAGCTTTGAAGATATGTTCTGATGGTGGTGGTGTGAAGCACGACTGTCTCCGTGGCGCAATTGGCTAGCGCGATCGGCTGTTAACCGAAAGGTTGGACGTTCGAGCCCTCCCGGGAGTGGTGTGTTGCTTTTTTCTTTGCGCTGATAGCTTTGAAGTTATGTTCTGATGGTGGTGAGAGTGGAGCACGACTGTCTCCGTAGCGTAATTGGCTAGCGCGATAGGCTATTAACCGAAAAGTTGGAGGCTAGAGCCCATCCAGTAGTTGTGAGGCGCTTTTTTTCCTTTGGGCTGATAGCTCTGAAGAAATGTTCTGACGGTGGTGAGAGTGGAGAAAGACTGTCTCCGTGGCGCAATTGGCTAGCGCGATCGGCTGTTAACTGAAAGGTTGGAGGTTCGAGCCCTCCCGGGAATGGTGTGTTGCTTTTTTTTCTTTGGGCTGATAGCTTTGAAGATATGTTCTGATGGTGGTGAGAGTGGAGCAGGACTGTCTCCGTGGCGCCATTGGCTAGCGCGATCGGCTGTTAACCGAAAGGTTGGAGGTTCGAGCCCTCCCAGGAGTGGTGTGTTGCTTTTTTCTTTGCGCTGATAGCTTTGAAGATATGTTCTGATGGTGATGGGAGTGGAGCACGACTGTCTCCGTGGCGCAATTGGCTAGCGCGATCGGCTGTTAACCTAAAGTTTGGAGGTTCGAGCCCTCCCGGGAGTGGTGTGTTGCTTTTTTTTCTTTGCACTGATAGCTTTGAAGATATGTTCTGATGGTAGTGAGAGTGGAGCACGACTGTCTCCGTGGCGTAATTGGCTAGCGCGATGGGCTATTAACCGAAAGGTTGGAGGTTCGAGCTCACCGGGTGGTGGTGCGGCGCTTTTTTTCTTTGGGCTGATAGCTCTGAAGAAATGTTCTGACGGTGGTGAGAGTGGAGCATGACTGTCTCCGTGGCGCAATTGGCTAGCGCGATGGGCTCTTAACCGAAAGGTTGGAGGTTCGAGCCCACCCGTGGTGTGGCGATTTTTTTTCTTTGGGCTGATAGCTCCGAAGAAATGTTCTGACGGTGGTGAGAGTGGAGCACGACTGCCTCCGTGGCGCAATTGGCTAGCGCGATCGGCTGGTAACTGAAAAGTTGGAGGTTCGAGCCCACCCGGTAGTGGTGCGGCGCTTTTTTTCTTTGGGCTGATAGCTCTGAAGAAATGTTCTGACGGTGGTGAGAGTAGAGCATGACTGTCTCCGTGGCGCAATTGGCTAGCGCGATGGGCTCTTAACCGAAAGGTTGGAGGTTCGAGCCCACCCGATGGTGGTGCGGCGATTTTTTTTCTTTGGGCTGATAGCTCCGAAGAAATGTTCTGACAGTGGTGAGAGTGGAGCACGACTGCCTCCGTGGCGCAATTGGCTAGCGCGATCGGCTGGTAACTGAAAAGTTGGAGGTTCGAGCCCTCCCGGGAGTGGTGTGTTGCTTTTTTTTCTTTGGGCTGATAGCTTTGAAGATATGTTCTGATGGTGGTGAGAGCGGAGCAGGATTGTCTCCGTGGCGAAATTGGCTAGCACGTTGGGCTGTTAACCGAAAGGTTGGAGGTTCGAGCCCACCCGGAAGTGGTGTGATGATTTTTTTTCTTTGCGCTGATAGCTTTGAAGATATGTTCTGATGGTGGTGAGAGCGGAACAGGACTGTCTCCGTGGCGCAATTGGCTAGCGCGATGGGCTATTAAACGAAAGTTGGAGGCTCGTGCCCACCTGGTGGTGGTGCGGCGCTTTTTTTCCTTTGGGCTGATAGCTCTGAAGAAATGTTCTGATGGTGGTGAGAGTGGAGAAAGACTGTCTCCGTGGCGGTGGTGGCTAGCGCGATCGGCTGTTACCCGAAAGGTTGGAGGTTCGAGCCCACCCGGGAGTGGTGTGTTGCTTTTTTCTTTGCGCTGAGAGCTTTGAACATATGTTCTGGTGGTGGTGAGAGTGGAGCGGGACTGTCTCCGTGGCGCAATTAGCTAGCGCGATGGGCTGGTAACTGAAAGGTTGGAGGTTCGAGCCCTCCCAGGAGTGGTGTGTTGCTTTTTTTTCTTTGGGCTGATAGCTTTGAAGATATGTTCTGATGGTGGTGAGAGTGGAGCACGACTCTCTCCGTTGCGCAATTGGCTAGCGCGATCGGGTGTTAACCAAAAGGTTGGAGGTTCGAGCCCACCCGGTGGTGGTGCGGCGCTATTTTCCTTTGGGCTGATAGCTCTGAAAAATTGTTCTGACGGTGGTAAGAGTAAAGCAGGACTGTCTCCGTGGCGCAATTGGCTAGCGCAATCGGCTGTTAATCGAAAGGGTGGAGGTTCGACCTCTCCCGGGAGTGGTGTGTTGCTTTTTTCTTTGCGCTGATAGCTTTGAAGATATGTTCTGATGGTGATGGGAGTGGAGCACGACTGTCTCCGTGGCGCAATTGGCTAGAGCGATCGGCTGTTAACCGAAAGGTTGGAGGTTCGAGGCCTCCCGGGAGTGGTGTGTTGCTTTTTTTTCTTTGCGCTGATAGCTTTGAAGATATGTTCTGATGGTGGTGAGAGTGGAGCACGACTGTCTCCGTGGCGTAATTGGCTAGCGCGATGGGCTATTAACCGAAAGGTTGGAGGTTCGAGCCCACCCGATGGTGGTGCGGCGATTTTTTTTCTTTGGGCTGATAGCTCCGAAGAAATGTTCTGACAGTGGTGAGAGTGGAGCACGACTGCCTCCGTGGCGCAATTGGCTAGCGCGATGGGCTCTTAACTGAAAGGTTGGAGGTTCGAGCCCACCCGATGGTGGTGCGGCGATTTTTTTTCTTTGGGCTGATAGCTCCGAAGAAATGTTCTGACAGTGGTGAGAGTGGAGCATGACTGCCTCCGTGGCGCAATTGTCTAGCGCGATCGGCTGGTAACTGAAACGTTGGAGGTTCGAGCCCTCCCGGGAGTGGTGTGTTGCTTTTTTTTTCTTTGGGCTGATAGCTTTGAAGATATGTTCTGATGGTGGTGAGAGCGGAGCAGGACTGTCTCCGTGGCGCTATTGGCTAGCGCGATCGGCTGGTAACTGAAAGGTTGGAGGTACGAGCCCACGCGGTGGTGGTGCGGTGCTTTTTTTCTTCGGGCTGATAGCTTTGAAGATATGTTGTGATAGTGGTGAGAGTGGAGCACGACTGTCTTCGTGGCGCAATTGGCTAGCGCGATGGGCTGTTACCGGAAAAGTTGGAGGTTCGAGCCCTCTCGGGAGTGGTGTGTTGCTTTTTTCTTTGCGCTGATAGCTTTGAAGATATGTTCTGATGGTGATGGGAGTGGAGCACGACTGTCTCCGTGGCGCAATTGGCTAGAGCGATCGGCTGTTAACCGAAAGGTTGGAGGTTCGACCTCTCCCGGGAGTGGTGTGTTGCTTTTTTCTTTGCGCTGATAGCTTTGAAGATATGTTCTGATGGTGAAGGTGTGGAGCACGACTGTTTCCGTGGCGCAATTGGCTGGCGCGATCGGCTGGTAACCGAAAGGTTGGAGGTTCGAGCCCACGCGGTGGTGGTGCGGTGCTTTTTTCTTTGGGCTGATAGCTTTGAAGATATGTTGTGATAGTGGTGAGAGTGGAGCACGACTCTCTCCATTGCGCTATTGGCTAGCGCGATCGGGTGTTAACCAAAAGGTCGGAGGTTCGAGCCCGCCCGGTGGTGGTGCGGCGCTTTTTTTCCTTTGGGCTGATAGCTCTGAAGAATTGTTCTGACGGTGGTGAGAGTGGAGCAGGACTGTCTCCGTGGCGCCATTGGCTAGCGCAATCGGCTGTTAATCGAAAAGTTGGAGGTTCGACCTCTCCCAGGAGTGGTGTGTTGCTTTTTTCTTTGCGCTGATAGCTTTGAAGATATGTTCTGATGGTGAAGGTGTGGAGCACGACTGTCTCCGTGGCGCAATTGGCTGGCGCGATTGGCTGTTAACCGAAAGGTTGGAGGTTCGAGCCCTCCCGGGAGTGGTGTGTTGCTTTTTTTTCTTTGCGCTGATAGCTTTGAAGTTATGTTCTGATGGTGGTGAGAGTGGAGCACGACTGTCTCCGTAGCGTAATAGGCTAGCGCGATAGGCTATTAACCGAAAGGTTCGAGGCTAGAGCCCACCCGGTAGTGGTGCGGCGCTTTTTTTCCTTTCGGCTGATAGCTCTGAAGAAATGTTCTGACGGTGGTGAGAGTGGAGAAAGACTGTCTCCGTGGCGCAATTGGCTAGCGCGATCGGCTGTTAACTAAAACGTTGGAGGTTCGAGCCCACCCGATGGTGGTGCGGCGATTTTTTTCTTTGGGCTGATAGCTCTGAAGAAATGTTCTGACGGTGGTGAGAGTGGAGAAAGACTGTCTCCGTGGCGCCATTGGCTAGCGAGATCGGCTGTTAACTGAAAGGTTGGAGGTTCGAGCCCTCCCGGGAGTGGTGTGTTGCTTTTTTTCTTTGGGCTGATAGCTTTGAAGATATGTTCTGTAGGTGGTGAGGGTGGAGCAGGACTGTCTCCGTGGCGCCATTGGCTAGCGCGATCGGCTGTTAACCGAAAGGTTGGAGGTTCGAGCCCACCCGGTGGTGGTGCGGTGCTTTTTTTCCTTTGGGCTGATAACTCTGAAAAATTGTTCTGACGGTGGTGAGAGTAAAGCAGGACTGTCTCCGTGGCGCAATTGGCTAGCGCAATCGGCTGTTAATCGAAAGGGTGGAGGTTCGACCTCTCCCGGGAGTGGTGTGTTGCTTTTTTCTTTGCGCTGATAGCTTTGAAGATATGTTCTGATGGTGATGGGAGTGGAGCACGACTGTCTCCGTGGCGCAATTGGCTAGCGCGATCGGCTGTTAACCGAAAGGTTGGAGGTTCGAGCCCTCCCGGGAGTGGTGTGTTGCTTTTTTTTCTTTGCGCTGATAGCTTTGAAGATATGTTCTGATGGTGGTGAGAGTGGAGCACGACTGTCTCCGTGGCGTAATTGGCTAGCGCGATGGGCTATTAACCGAAAGGTTGGAGGTTCGAGCTCACCGGGTGGTGGTGCGGCGCTTTTTTTCTTTGGGCTGATAGCTCTGAAGAAATGTTCTTACGGTGGTGAGAGTGGAGCATGACCGTCTCCGTGGCGCAATTGGCTAGCGCGATGGGCTCTTAACCGAAAGGTTGGAGGTTCGAGCCCACCCGATGGTGGTGCGGCGATTTTTTTTCTTTGGGCTGATAGCTCCGAAGAAATGTTCTGACGGTGGTGAGAGTGGAGCACGACTGCCTCCGTGGCGCAATTGTCTAGCGCGATCGGCTGGTAACTGAAACGTTGGAGGTTCGAGCCCTCCCGGGAGTGGTGTGTTGCTTTTTTTTTTCTCTGGGCTGATAGCTTTGAAGATATGTTCTGTGAGTGGTGAGAGCGGAGCAGGACTGTCTCCGTGGCGCTATTGGCTAGCGCGATCGGCTGGTAACCGAAAGGTTGGAGGTTCGAGCCCACGCGGTGGTGGTGCGGTGCTTTTTTTCTTTGGGCTGATAGCTTTGAAGATATGTTGTGATAGTGGTGAGAGTGGAGCACGACTCTCTCCGTTGCGCAATTGGCTAGCGCGATCGGGTGTTAACCAAAAGGTTGGAGGTTCGAGCCCGCCCGGTGGTGGTGCGGCGCTTTTTTTCCTTTGGGCTGATAGCTCTGAAGAATTGTTCTGACGGTGGTGAGAGTGGAGCAGGACTGTCTCCGTGGCGCCATTGGCTAGCGCAATCGGCTGTTAATCGAAAAGTTGGAGGTTCGACCTCTCCCGGGAGTGGTGTGTTGCTTTTTTCTTTGCGCTGATAGCTTTGAAGATATGTTCTGATGGTGAAGGTGTGGAGCACGACTGTCTCCGTGGCGCAATTGGCTGGCGCGATTGGCTGTTAACCGAAAGGTTAGAGGTTCGAGCCCTCCCGGGAGTGGTGTGTTGCTTTTTTTTCTTTGCGCTTATAGCTTTGAAGTTATGTTCTGATGGTGGTGAGAGTGGAGCACGACTGTCTCCGTAGCGTAATTGGCTAGCGCGATAGGCTATTAACCGAAAGGTTGGAGGCTAGAACCCACCCGGTAGTGGTGCGGCGCTTTTTTTCCTTTGGGCTGATAGCTCTGAAGAAATGTTCTGACGGTGGTGAGAGTGGAGAAAGACTGTCTCCGTGGCGCAATTGGCTAGCGCGATCGGCTGTTAACTAAAAGGTTGGAGGTTCGAGCCCACCCGATGGTGGTGCGGCGATTTTTTTCTTTGGGCTGATAGCTCTGAAGAAATGTTCTGACGGTGGTGAGAGTGGAGAAAGACTGTCTCCGTGGAGCAATTGGCTAGCGAGATCGGCTGTTAACTGAAAGGTTGGTGGTTCGAGCCCTCCCGGGAGTGGTGTGTTGCTTTTTTTCTTTGGGCTGATAGCTTTGAAGATATGTTCTGTAGGTGGTGAGGGTGGAGCAGGACTGTCTCCGTGGCGCCATTGGCTAGCGCGATCGGCTGTTAACCGAAAGGTTGGAGGTTCGAGCCCACCCGGTGGTGGTGCGGCGCTTTTTTTCCTTTGGGCTGATAGCTCTGAAAAATTGTTCTGACGGTGGTGAGAGTAAAGCAGGACCGTCTCCGTGGCGCAATTGGCTAGCGCAATCGGCTGTTAATCGAAAGGGTGGAGGTTCGACCTCTCCCGGGAGTGGTGTGTTGCTTTTTTCTTTGCGCTGATAGCTTTGAAGATATGTTCTGATGGTGATGGGAGTGGAGCACGACTGTCTCCGTGGCGCAATTGGCTAGCGCGATCGGCTGTTAACCGAAAGGTTGGAGGTTCGAGCCCTCCCGGGAGTGGTGTGTTGCTTTTTTTTCTTTGCGCTGATAGCTTTGAAGATATGTTCTGATGGTGGTGAGAGTGGAGCACGACTGTCTCCGTGGCGTAATTGGCTAGCGCGATGGGCTATTAACCGAAAGGTTGGAGGTTCGAGCTCACCGGGTGGTGGTGCGGCGCTTTTTTTCTTTGGGCTGATAGCTCTGAAGAAATGTTCTGACGGTGGTGAGAGTGGAGCATGACCGTCTCCGTGGCGCAATTGGCTAGCGCGATGGGCTCTTAACCGAAAGGTTGGAGGTTCGAGCCCACCCGATGGTGGTGCGGCGATTTTTTTTCTTTGGGCTGATAGCTCCGAAGAAATGTTCTGATGGTGGTGAGAGTGGAGCACGACTGCCTCCGTGGCGTAATTCTCTAGCGCGATCGGCTGGTAACTGAAAAGTTGGAGGTTCGAGCCCTCCCGGGAGTGGTGTGTTGCTTTTTTTTTCTTTGGGCTGATAGCTTTGAAGATATGTTCTGATGGTGGTGAGAGCGGAGCAGGACTGTCTCCGTGGCGCTATTGGCTAGCGCGATCGGCTGGTAACCGAAAGGTTGGAGGTTCAAGCCCACGCGGTGGTGGTGCCGTGCTTTTTTTCTTTGGGCTGATAGCTTTGAAGATATGTTGTGATAGTGGTGAGAGTGGAGCACGACTGTCTCCGTGGCGCAATTGGCTAGCGCGATGGGCTGTTACCGGAAAAGTTGGAGGTTGGAGCCCTCTCGGGAGTGGTGTGTTGCTTTTTTCTTTGCGCTGATAGCTTTGAAGATATGTTCTGATGGTGATGGGAGTGGAGCACGACTGTCTCCGTGGCGCAATTGGCTAGAGCGATCGGCTGTTAACCGAAAGGTTGGAGGTTTGAGCTCACCGGGTGGTGGTGCGGCGCTTTTTTTCTTTGGGCTGATAGCTCTGAAGAAATATTCTGACGGTGGTGAGAGTGGAGCATGACTGTCTCCGTGGCGCAATTGGCTAGCGCGATGGGCTCTTAACCGAAAGGTTGGAGGTTCGAGCCCACCCGATCGTGGTGCGGCGATTTTTTTTCTTTGGGCTGATAGCTCCGAAGAAATGTTCTGACGGTGGTGAGAGTGGAGCACGACTGCCTCCGTGGCGCAATTGTCTAGCGCGATCGGCTGGTAACTGAAACGTTGGAGGTTCGAGCCCTCCCGGGAGTGGTGTGTTGCTTTTTTTTTCTTTGGGCTGATAGCTTTGAAGATATGTTCTGATGGTGGTGAGAGCGGAGCAGGACTGTCTCCGTGGCGCTATTGGCTAGCGCGATCGGCTGGTAACCGAAAGGTTGGAGGTTCAAGCCCACGCGGTGGTGGTGCGGTGCTTTTTTTCTTTGGGCTGATAGCTTTGAAGATATGTTGTGATAGTGGTGAGAGTGGAGCACGACTCTCTCCGTTGCGCAACTGGCTAGCGCGATCGGGTGTTAACCAAAAGGTTGGAGGTTCGAGCCCGCCCGGTGGTGGTGCGGCGCTTTTTTTCCTTTGGGCTGATAGCTCTGAAGAATTGTTCTGACGGTGGTGAGAGTGGAGCAGGACTGTCTCCGTGGCGCCATTGGCTAGCGCAATAGGCTGTTAATCGAAAAGTTGGAGGTTCGACCTCTCCCGGGAGTGGTATGTTGCTTTTTTCTTTGCGCTGATAGCTTTGAAGATATGTTCTGATGGTGAAGGTGTGGAGCACGACTGTCTCCGTGGCGCAATTGGCTGGCGCGATTGGCTGTTAACCGAAAGGTTGGAGGTTTGAGCCCTCCCGGGAGTGGTGTGTTGCTTTTTTTTTCTTTGCGCTGATAGCTTTGAAGTTATGTTCTGATGGTGGTGAGAGTGGAGCACGACTGTCTCCGTAGCGTAATTGGCTAGCGCGATAGGCTATTAACCGAAAGGTTGGAGGCTAGAGCCCACCCGGTAGTGGTGCGGCGCTTTTTTTACTTTGGGCTGATAGCTCTGAAGAAATGTTCTGACGGTGGTGAGAGTGGAGAAAGACTGTCTCCGTGGCGCAATTGGCTAGCGCGATCGGCTGTTAACTAAAAGGTTGGAGGTTCGAGCCCACCCGATGGTGGTGCGGGGATTTTTTTCTTTGGGCTGATAGCTCTGAAGAAATGTTCTGGCGGTGGTGAGAGTGGAGCACGACTGTCTCCGTGGCGCAATTGGCTAGCGCGATCGGCTGTTAACCGAAACGTTGGACGTTCGAGCCCTCCCTGGAGTGGTGTGTTGCTTTTTTTTCTTTGCGCTGATAGCTTTGAAGATATGTTCTGATGGTGGTGAGAGTGGAGCACGACTGTCTCCGTGGCGTAATTGGCTAGCGCGATGGGCTATTAACCGAAAGGTTGAAGGTTCGAGCTCACCCGATGGTGGTGCGGCGATTTTTTTTCTTTGGGCTGATAGCTCCGAAGAAATGTTCTGACGGTGGTGAGAGTGGAGCACGACTGCCTCCGTGGCGCAATAGTCTAGCGCGATCGGCTGGTAACTGAAACGTTGGAGGTTCGAGCCCTCCCGGGAGTGGTGTGTTGCTTTTTTTTTCTTTGGGCTGATAGCTTTGAAGATATGTTCTGATGGTGGTGAGAGCGGAGCAGGACTGTCTCCGTGGCGCTATTGGCTAGCGCGATCGGCTGGTAACCGAAAGGTTGGAGGTTCGAGCCCACGCGGTGGTGGTGCGGTGCTTTTTTTCTTTGGGCTGATAGCTTTGAAGATATGTTGTGATAGTGGTGAGAGTGGAGCACGACTCTCTCCGTTGCGCAATTGGCTAGCGCGATCGGGTGTTAACCAAAATGTTGGAAGTTCGAGCCCGCCCGGTGGTGGTGCGGCGCTTTTTTTCCTTTGGGCTGATAGCTCTGAAGAATTGTTCTGACGGTGGTGAGAGTGGAGCAGGACTGTCTCCGTGGCGCCATTGGCTAGCGCAATCGGCTGTTAATCGAAAAGTTGGAGGTTCGACCTCTCCCGGGAGTGGTGTGTTGCTTTTTTCTTTGCGCTGATAGCTTTGAAGTTATGTTCTGATGGTGAAGGTGTGGAGCACGACTGTCTCCGTGGCGCACTTGGCTGGTGCGATTGGCTGTTAACCGAAAGGTTGGAGGTTCGAGCCCTCCCGGGAGTGGTGTGTTGCTTTTTTTTCTTTGCGCTGATAGCTTTGAAGTTATGTTCTGATGGTAGTGAGAGTGGAGCACGACTGTCTCCGTAGCGTAATTGGCTAGCGCGATAGGCTATTAACCGAAAGGTTGGAGGCTAGATCCCACCCGGTAGTGGTGCGGCGCTTTTTTTCCTTTGGGCTGATAGCTCTGAAGAAATGTTCTGACGGTGGTGAGAGTGGAGAAAGACTGTCTCCGTGGCGCAATTGGCTAGCGCGATCGGCTGTTAACTAAAAGGTTGGAGGTTCGAGCCCACCCGATGGTGGTGCGGCGATTTTTTTCTTTGGGCTGATAGCTCTGAAGAAATGTTCTGGCGGTGGTGAGAGTGGAGCATGAATGTCTCCGTGGCGCAATTGGCTAGCGCGATCGGCTGTTAACCGAAAGGTTGGACGTTCGAGCCCTCCCGGGAGTGGTGTGTTGCTTTTTTCTTTGCGCTGATAGCTTTGAAGTTATGTTCTGATGGTGGTGAGAGTGGAGCACGACTGTCTCCGTAGCGTAATTGGCTAGCGCGATAGGCTATTAACCGAAAGGTTGGAGGCTAGAGCCCACCCGGTAGTGGTGAGGCGCTTTTTTTCCTTTGGGCTGATAGCTCTGAAGAAGTGTTCTGACGGTGGTGAGAGTGGAGAAAGACTGTCTCCGTGGCGCAATTGGCTAGCGAGATCGGCTGTTAACTGAAAGGTTGGAGGTTCGAGCCCTCCCGGGAGTGGTGTGTTGCTTTTTTTCTTTGGGCTGATAGCTTTGAAGATATGTTCTGTAGGTGGTGAGGGTGGAGCAGGACTGTCTCCATGGCGCCATTGGCTAGCGCGATCGGCTGTTAACCGAAAGGTTGGAGGTTCGAGCCCACCCGGTGGTGGTGCGGCGCTTTTTTTCCTTTGGGCTGATAGCTCTGAAAAATTGTTCTGACGGTGGTGAGAGTAAAGCAGGACTGTCTCCGTGGCGCAATTGGCTAGCGCAATCGGCTGTTAATCGAAAGGGTGGAGGTTCGACCTCTCCCGGGAGTGGTGTGTTGCTTTTTTCTTTGCGCTGATAGCTTTGAAGATATGTTCTGATGGTAATGGGAGTGGAGCACGACTGTCTCCGTGGCGCAATTGGCTAGCGCGATCGGCTGTTAACCGAAAGGTTGGAGGTTCGAGCCCTCCCGGGAGTGGTGTGTTGCTTTTTTTTCTTTGCGCTGATAGCTTTGAAGATATGTTCTGATGGTGGTGAGAGTGGAGCACGACTGTCTCCATGGCGTAATTGGCTAGCGCGATGGGCTATTAACCGAAAGGTTGGAGGTTCGAGCTCACCGGGTGGTGGTGCGGCGCTTTTTTTCTTTGGGCTGATAGCTCTGAAGAAATGTTCTGACGGTGGTGAGAGTGGAGCATGACCGTCTCCGTGGCGCAATTGGCTAGCGCGATGGGCTCTTAACCGAAAGGTTGGATGTTCGAGCCCACGCGATGGTGGTGCGGCGATTTTTTTTCTTTGGGCTGATAGCTCCGAAGAAATGTTCTGACGGTGGTGAGAGTGGAGCACGACTGCCTCCGTGGCGCAATTGTCTAGCGCGATTGGCTGGTAACTGAAAAGTTGGAGGTTCGAGCCCTCCCGGGAGTGGTGTGTTGCTTTTTTTTTCTTTGGGCTGATAGCTTTGAAGATATGTTCTGATGGTGGTGAGAGCGGAGCAGGACTGTCTCCGTGGCGCTATTGGCTAGCGCGATCGGCTGGTAACCGAAAGGTTGGAGGTTCGAGCCCTCCCGTGAGTGGTGTGTTGCTTTTTTTTCTTTGCGCTGATAGCTTTGAAGATATGTTCTGATGGTGGTGAGAGTGGAGCACGACCGTCTCCGTGGCGTAATTGGCTAGCGCGATGGGCTATTAACCGAAAGGTTGGAGGTTCGAGCCCACCCGGTGGTGGTGCGGCGCTTTTTTTCTTTGGGTTGATAGCTCTGAAGAAATGTTCTGACGGTGGTGAGAGTGGAGCATGACTGTCTCCGTGGCACAATAGGCTAGCGCGATGGGCTCTTAACCGAAAGGTTGGAGGTTCGAGCCCACCCGATGGTGGTGCGGCGATTTTTTTCTTTGGGCTGATAGCTCTGAAGAAATGTTCTGGCGGTGGTGAGAGTGGAGCGTGAATGTCTCCGTGGCGCAATTGGCTAGCGTGATCGGCTGTTAACCGAAAGGTTGGACGTTCGAGCCCTCCCGGGAGTGGTGTGTTGCTTTTTTCTTTGCGCTGATAGCTTGGAAGTTATGTTCTGATGGTGGTGAGAGTGGAGCACGACTGTCTCCGTAGCGTAATTGGCTAGCGCGATAGGCTATTAACCGAAAAGTTGGAGGCTAGAGCCCACCCGGTAGTGGTGAGGCGCTTTTTTTCCTTTGGGCTGATAGCTCTGAAGAAATGTTCTGACGGTGGTGAGAGTGGAGAAAGACTGTCTCCGTGGCGCAATTGGCTAGCGCGATCGGCTGTTAACTGAAAGGTTGGAGGTTCGAGCCCTCCCGGGAGTGGTGTGTTGCTTTTTTTCTTTGGGCTGATAGCTTTGAAGATATGTTCTGATGGTGGTGAGAGTGGAGCAGGACTGTCTCCGTGGCGCCATTGGCTAGCGCGATCGGCTGTTAACCGAAAGGTTGGAGGTTCGAGCCCTCCCAGGAGTGGTGTGTTTCTTTTTTTTTCTTTGGGCTGATAGCTTTGAAGATATGTTCTGATGGTGGTGAGAGCGGAGCAGGACTGTCTCCGTGGCGCTATTGGCTAGCGCGATCGGCTGGTAACCGAAAGGTTGGAGTTTCGAGCCCACGCGGTGGTGGTGTGGTGCTTTTTTTCTTTGGGCTGATAGCTTTGAAGATATGTTGTGATGGTGGTGAGAGTGGAGCACGACTGTCTCCGTGGCGCAATTGGCTAGCGCGATGGGCTGTTAACGGAAAAGTTGGAGGTTCGAGCGCTCTCGGGAGTGGTGTGTTGCTTTTTTCTTTGCGCTTATAGCTTTTGTTCTGATGGTGGTGAGAGCGGAGCAGGACTGTCTCCGTGGCGCAATTGGCTAGCGCGATCGGCTGTTAACCGAAAGGTTCGAGGTTCAAGCCCTCCCGGGAGTGGTGTGTTGCTTTTTTCTTTGCGCTGATAGGTTTGAAGATATGTTCTGTTGGTGGTGAGAGTGGAGCACGACTCTCTCCGTTGCGCAATTGGCTAGCGCGATCGGGTGTTAACCAAAAGGTTGGAGGTTCGAGCCCACCCGGTGGTGGTGCGGCGCTTTTTTTCCTTCGGGCTGATAGCTCCGAAGAATTGTTCTGACGGTGGTGAGAGTGGAGCAGGACTGTCTCCGTGGCGCCATTAGCTAGCGCAAGCGGCTGTTAATCGAAAAGTTGGAGGTTCGACCTCTCCCGGGAGTGGTGTGTTGCTTTTTTCTTTGCGCTGATAGCTTTGAAGATATGTTCTGATGGTGGTGGTGTGGAGCACGACTGTCTCCGTGGCGCAATTGGCTGGCGCGATTGGCTGTTAACCGAAAGGTTGTAGGTTCGAGCCCTCCCGGGAGTGGTGTGTTGCTTTTTTTTTCTTTGCGCTGATAGCTGTAAAGTTATGTTCTGATGGTGGTGAGAGTGGAGCACGACTGTCTCCGTAGCGTAATTGGCTAGCGCGATAGGCGATTAACCGAAAGGTTGGAGGCTAGAGCCCACCCGGTAGTGGTGCGGCGCTTTTTTTCCTTTGGGCTGATAGCTCTGAAGAAATGTTCTGACGGTGGTGAGAGTGGAGAAAGACTGTCTCCGTGGCGCAATTGGCTAGCGCGATGAGCTGTTAACTGAAAGGTTGGAGGTTCGAGCCCTCCCGGGAGTGGTGTGTTGCTTTTTTTTCTTTGGGCTGATAGCTTTGAAGATATGTTCTGATGGTGGTGATTGTGGAGCAGGACTGTCTCCATGGCGCAATTGGCTAGCGCGATCGGCTGTTAAGCGAAAGGGTGGAGGTTCGAGCCCACGCGGTGGTGGTGCGGCGCTTTTTTTTCTTTGGGCTGATAGCTTTGAAGATATGATCTGATGGTGGTGAGAGTGAAGCAGGACTGTCTCTGTGGCGCAATTGGCTAGCGTCATCGGCTGTTAACCGAAAGGTTGGAGGTTCGAGCCCTCCCGGGAGTGGTGTGTTGCTTTTTTTTCTTTGGGCTGATAGCTTTGAAGATATGTACTGACGGTGGTGAGAGCGGAGCACGACTGTCTCCGTGGCGCCATTGGCTAGCGCGATCGGCTGTTAACCGAGAGCTTGGAGGTTCGAGCCCACCCGGTGGTGGTGCGGCGTTTCTTTTTCTTCGGGCTGATAGCTCTGAAGAAATGTTCTGACAGTGGTGAGAGTGGAGAAAGACTGTCTCCGTGGCGCGATTGGCTAGCGCGATCGGCTGTTAACTGAAAGGTTGGAGGTTCGAGCCCTCCCGGGAGTGGTGTGTTGCTTTTTTTCTTTGGGCTGATAGCTTTGAAGATATGTTCTGATGGTGGTGAGAGTGGAGCAGGACTGTCTCCGTGGCGCCATTGGCTAGCGCGATCGGCTGTTAACCGAAAGGTTGGAGGTTCGAGCCCTCCCAGGAGTGGTGTGTTGCTTTTTTTCTTTGGGCTGATAGCTTTGAAGATATGTTCTGATGGTGGTGAGAGCGGAGCAGGACTGTCTCCGTGGCGCTATTGGCTAGCGCGATCGGCTGGTAACCGAAAGGTTGGAGGTTCGAGCCCACGCGGTGGTGGTGTGGTGCTTTTTTTCTTTGGGCTGATAGCTTTGAAGATATGTTGTGATGGTGGTGAGAGTGGAGCACGACTGTCTCCGTGGCGCAATTGGCTAGCGCGATGGGCTGTTAACGGAAAAGTTGGAGGTTCGAGCCCTCTCGGGAGTGGTGTGTTGGTTTTTTCTTTGCGCTTATAGCTTTTGTTCTGATGGTGGTCAGAGTGGAGCAGGACTATCTCCGTGGCGCAATTGGCTAGCGCGATCGGCTGTTAACCGAAAGGTTCGAGGTTCAAGCCCTCCCGGGAGTTGTGTGTTGCTTTTTTCTTTGCGCTGATAGGTTTGAAGATATGTTCTGTTGGTGGTGAGAGTGGAGCACGACTCTCTCCGTTGCGCAATTGGCTATTGCGATCGGGTGTTAACGAAAAGGTTGGAGGTTCGAGCCCTCCCGGGAGTGGTGTGTTGCTTTTTTTTTCTTTGCGCTGATAGCTTTGAAGTTATGTTCTGATGGTGGTGAGAGTGGAGCACGACTGTCTCCGTAGCGTAATTGGCTAGCGCGATAGGCTATTAACCGAAAGGTTGGAGGCTAGAGCCCACCCGGTAGTGGTGCGGCGCTTTTTTTCCTTTGGGCTGATAGCTCTGAAGAAATGTTCTGACGGTGGTGAGAGTGGAGCACGACTGTCTCCGTGGCGCAATTGGCTAGCGCGATGGGCTGTTAACCGAAAGGTTGGATGTTCGAGCCCTCCCGGAAGTGGTGTGTTGCTTTTTTTTCTTTGGGCTGATAGCTTGGAAGATATGTTCTGATGGAGGTGAGAGTGGAGCAGGACTGTCTCCGTAGCGCAATTGGCTAGCGCGATCGGCTGTTAAGCGAAAGGTTGGAGGTTCGAGCCCACGCGGTGGTAGTGCGGCGCTTTTTTTTCTTTGGGCTGATAGCTTTGAAGGGTTGTTCTGACGGTGGTGAGAGTGAAGCAGGACTGTCTCCGTGGCGCTATTGGCTAGCGCAATCGGCTGTTAATCGAAAAGTTGAAGGTTCGACCTCTCCCGGGAGTGGTGTGTTGCTTTTTCCTTTCTGCTGATAGCTTTGAAGATATGTTCTGATGGTGGTGGTGTGAAGCACGACTGTCTCCGTGGCGCAATTGGCTGGCGCGATCGGCTGTTAACCGAAAGGTTGGAGGTTCGAGCCCTCCCGGTAGTGGTGTGTTGCTTTTTTTTCTTTGCGCTGATAGCTTTGAAGATATGTTCTGATGGTGGTGAGAGTGGAGCACGACTGTCTCCATGGCGTAATTGGCTAGCGCGATAGGCTATTAACCGAAAGGTTGGAGGTTCGAGCCCACCCGGTGGTGGTGCGGCGCTTTTTTTCTTTGGGCTGATAGCTCTGAAGAAATGTTCTGACGGTGGTGAGAGTGGAGCATGACTGTCTCCGTGGCACAATTGGCTAGCGCGATGGGCTCTTAACCGAAAGGTTGGAGGTTCGAGCCCACCCGATGGTGGTGCGGCGATTTTTTTCCTTTGGGCTGATAGCTCTGAAGAAATGTTCTGGCGGTGGTGAGAGTGGAGCATGAATGTCTGCGTGGCGTAATTGGCTAGCGCGATAGGCTAATAACCGAAAGGTTGGAGGCTAGAGCCCACCCGGTAGAGGTGCGGCGCTTTTTTTCCTTTGGGCTGATAGCTCTGAAGAAATGTTCTGACGGTGGTGAGAGTGGAGCACGACTGTCTCCGTGGCGCAATTGGCTAGCGCGATGGGCTGTTAACCGAAAGGTTGGATGTTCGAGCCCTCCCAGGAGTGGTGTGTTGCTTTTTTTTCTTTGGGCTGATAGCTTGGAAGATATGTTCTGATGGTGGTGATTGTGGAGGAGGACTGTCTCCATAGCGCAATTGGCTAGCGCGATCGGCTGTTAAGCGAAAGGTTGGAGGTTCGAGCCCTCCCAGGAGAGGTGTGTTGCTTTTTTTCTTTGGACTGATAGCTTTGAAGATATGTTCTTATGGTGGTGATTGTGGAGCAGGACTGTCTCCATGGCGCAATTGGCTAGCGCGATCGGCTGTTAAGCGAAAGGTTGGAGGTTCGAGCCCACGCGTGGTGGTGCGGCGCTTTTTTTTCTTTGGGCTGATAGCTTTGAAGATATGTTCTGATGGTGGTGAGAGTGGAGCAGGACTGTCTCCGTGGCGGAAGTGGCTAGCGCGATCGGCTGTTAACCGAAAGGTTGGAGGTTCGAGCCCACCCGGGAGTGGCGTGTTGCTTTTTTCTTTGCGCTGATAGCTTTGAAGATATGTTCTCATGGTGGTGGGAGTGGAGCACGACTGTCTCCGTGGCGCAATTGGCTAGCGTCATCGGCTGTTAACCGAAATGTTGGAGGTTCGAGCCCTCCCGGGAGTGGTGTGTTGCTTTTTTTTCTGTGCGCTGATAGGTCTGAAGAAATGTTCTGACGGTGGTGAGAGTGGAGAATGACTGTCTCCGTGGCGATATTGGCCAGCGCGATCGGCTGTTAACCGAAAGGTTGGAGGTTCAAGTCCTCCCGGGAGTGGTGTGTTGCTTTTTTCTTTGCGCTGATAGCTTTGAAGTTATGTTCTGATGGTGGTGAGAGTGGAGCACGACTGTCTCCGTGGCGTAATTGGCTAGCGCGATGGGCTATTAACCGAAAGGTTGGAGGCTCGAGCCCACCCGGTGGTGGTGCGGCGCTTTTTTTCCTTTGGGCTGATAGTTCTGAAGAAATGTTCTGACGGTGGTGAGAGTGGAGAAAGACTGTCTCCGTGGCGCAATTGGCTAGCGCTATCGGCTGTTAACTGAAAAGTTGGAGGTTCGAGCCCTCCCGGGAGTGGTGTGTAGGTTTTTTTTCTTTGGGCTGATAGCTTTGAAGATATGTTCTGATGGTGGTGAGAGTGGAGCAGGACTGTCTCCATGGCGCAATTGGCTAGTGCTATCGGCTGTTAACCGAAAGGTTCGAGCCCACGCGATGGTGGTGCGGTGCTTTTTTTCTTTGGGCTGATAGCTTTGAAGATATGTTGTGATGGTGGTGAGAGTGGAGCACGACTGTCTCCGTGGCGCAATTGGCTAGCGCGATGGGCTGTTAACTGAAAGGTTGGATGTTCGAGCCCTCCCAGGAGTGGTGTGTTGCTTTTTTTTCTTTGGGCTGATAGCTTGGAAGATATGTTCTGATGGTGGTGAGAGTGGAGCAGGACTGTCTCCATGGCGCAATTGGCTAGCGCGATCGGCTGTTAAGCGAAAGGTTGGAGGTTCGAGCCCACGCGTTGGTGGTGCGGTGCTTTTTTTCTTTGGGCTGATAGCTTTGAAGATATGTTGTGATGGTGGTGAGAGTGGAGCACGACTGTCTCCGTGGCGCAATTGGCTAGCGCGAAGGGCTGTTAACTGAAAGGTTGGATGTTCGAGCCCTCCCAGGAGTGGTGTGTTGCTTTTTTTTCTTTGGGCTGATAGCTTGGAAGATATGTTCTGATGGTGGTGAGAGCGGAGCAGGACTGTCTCCATGGCGCAATTGGCTAGCGCGATCGGCTGTTAAGCGAAAGGTTGGAGGTTCGAGCCCACCCGGTGGTGGTGCGGCGCTTTTCTTTCTTTGGGCTGATAGCTATGAAGATATGTTCTGATGGTGGTGAGAGTGGAGCAGGACTGTCTCCGTGGCGGATGTGGCTAGCGCGATCGGCTGTTAACCGAAAGGTTGGAGGTTCGAGCCCACCTGGAAGTGCTGTGTTGCTTTTTTTCTTTGCGCTGATAGCTTTGAACATATGTTCTGGTGGTGGTGAGAGTGGAGCGGGACTGTCTCCGCGGCGCAATTGGCTAGCGCAATGAGCTATTAACCGAAAGGTTGGAGGTTCGAGCCCTCCCGGTGGTGGTGCGGCGCTTTTTTTTCTTTGGGCTGATAGCTCTGAAGAAATGTTCTGATGGTGGTGAGAGTGCAGCAGAAATGTCTCCATGGCGCAATTGGCTAGCGCGATCGGTTGTTAACGGAGAAGTTGGAGGTTCGAGCCCTCTCGGGAGTGGTGTGTTGCTTTTTTCTTTGCGCTTATAGCTTTTGTTCTGATGGTGGTGAGAGTGGAGCACGACTGTATCCGCGGCGCAATTGGCTAGCGCGATCGGCTGTTAACCGAAAGGTTCGAGGTTCAAGCGCTCCCAGGAGTGGTGTGTTTCTTTTTTCTTTGCGCTGATAGCTTTGAAGATATGTTCTTTTGGTGGTGAGAAAGGAACACGACTATCTCCGTGGCGTCATTGGCTAGCGCGATCGGCTGTCAATCAAAAGGCTGGAGGTTCGAGCCCACCCGGAGGTGGTGCGGCGCTTTTTTCCTTTGAGCTGATAGCTCTGAAGAAATGCTCTGACGGTGGTGAGAGTGGAGCATGACTGTCTCCGTGGCGCAATTGGCTAGCGCGATTGGCTGTTAATCGAAAGGTTGGAGGTTCGAGCCCTTCCGAGAGTGCTGTGTTGCTTTTTTCTTTGCGCTGATAGCTTTGAAGTTATGTTCTGATGGTGGGGAGAGTGGAGCATGACTGTCTCCGTGGCGCAATTGGCTAGCGCGATGGGCTGTTAACCGATAGGTTGAAGGTTTGAGCGCACCCGATGGTAGCGCGGCGATTTTTTTTCTTTGGGCTGATAGCTCTGAAGAAATGCTCTGACGGTGGTGAGAGTGGAGCATGACTGTCTCCGTGGCGCAATTGGCTAGCGCGATTGGTTGTTAATCGAAAGGTTGGAGGTTCGAGCCCTCCCGGGAGTGCTGTGTTGCTTTTTTCTTTGCGCTGATAGCTTTGAAGTTATGTTCTGATGGTGGTGAGAGTGGAGCACGACTGTCTCCGTGGCGCAATTGGCTGGCGCGATGGGCTATTACCCGAAAGGTTGGAGGCTCGAGCCCACCCGGTGGTGGTGCGGCGCTTTTTTTCCTTTGGGCTGATAGCTCTGAAGAAATGTTCTGACGGTGGTGAGAGTGGAGAAAGACTGTCTCCGTGGCGAGATCGGCTAGTGCCATGGGCTGTTAACTGAAAGGTTGGAGGTTCGAGCCCACCCAGGAGTGGTGTGTTGCTTTTTTTCTTTGGGCTGATAGCTTTGAAGATACGTTCTGATGGTGGTGAGAGTGGACCAGGACTGTCTCCATGGCACAATTGGCTAGCGCGATCGGCTGTTAAGAGAAAGGTTGGAGGTTCGAGCCCACCCGGTGGTGGTGCGGCGCTTTTTTTGGGCTGATAGCTTTGAAGATATGTTCTGATGGTGGAGAGAGTGGAACAGGACTGCCTCCGTGGCGCAATTGGCTAGCGCGATCGGCTGTTAACCGAAAGGTTGGAGTTTCGAGCCCTCCCGGGAGTGGTGTGTCGCTTTTTTCTTTGCGCTGATAGCTTTGAAGATATGTTCTGATGGTGGTGAGAGTGGAGCACGACTGTCTCCGGTGCGCAATTGGCTGGCGCGATCGGCTGTTAACCGAAAGGTTGAGGTTCGAGCCCACCAGGTGGTGGTGTGGCGCTTTTTTTTCTTTGGGCTGATAGCTTTGAAGATATGTTCTGATGGTGGTGAGAGTGTAGCAGGACTGTCTCCGTGGCGCAATTGGCTAGCGCGATCGGCTGTTAACCGAAAGGTTGGAGGTTCGAGCCCACCCGGTGGTGGTGCGGCGCTTCTTTTTCTTTGGGCTGATAGCTTTAAGAATATGTTCTGATGGTGGAGAAAGTGGAGCAGGACTGTCTCCGTGGCGCAATCGGCTAGCGCGATCGGCTTTTAACCGAAAGGTTGGAGGTTCGAGCCCACCCGGTGGTGGTGCGGTGCTTTTATTTCTTTGGGCTGATAGCTTTGAAGACATGTTCTGATGGTGGTGAGACCGGAGCGGGACTGTCTCCATGGCGGAATTGGCTAGCGCGATCGGCTGTTAACCGAAAGGTTGGAGGTTCGAGCTCTCCCGGGAGTGGTGTGTTGCTTTTTCTTTGCGCTGATAGGTTTGAACTTATGTTCTGATGGTGGCGAGAGTGAAGCGGGACTGTCTCCGTGGCGCAATTGGCTGGCGCGATCGGCTGTTATCCGAAAGGATGGAGCTTCGAGCCCTCTCGGGAGTGGTGTGTTGCTTTTTTCTTTGCGCTGATAGCTTTTGTTCTGATGGTGGTTAGAGTAGAGCACGACTGTCTCCGTGGCGCAATTGGCTAGCGCGATCGGCTGTTAACCGAAAGGTTCAAGGTTCAAGCCCTCCCGGGAGTGGTGTGTTGCTTTTTTCTTTGCGCTGATAGCTTAAAAATATGTTCTGTTGGTGGTAAGAGTGGAGCACGACTCTCTCCGTGGCGCAATTGGCTAGCGCGATCGGCTGTTAACCAAAAGGTTGGAGATTCGAGCCCACCCGGTGGTGGCGCAGCGCTTTTTTTTCTTTGGGCTGATAGCTCTGAAGAAATGTTCTGACGGTGGTGAGAGTAGAGCAGGACTGTCTCCGTGGCGCAATTGGCTAGCGCGATCGGTTGTTAACGGAAAAGTTGGAGGTTCGAGCCCTCTCGGGAGTGGTGTGTTGCTTTTTTTTGCGCTTATAGCTTTTGTTCTGATGGTGGTGAGAGTGGAGCACGACTGTATCCGGGGCGCAATTGTCTAGCGCGATCGGCTGTTAACCGAAAGGTTCGAGGTTCAAGCGCTCCCGGGAGTGGTGTGTTGCTTTTTTCTTTGCGCTGATAGCTTTGAAGATATGTTGTGTTGGTGGTGAGAAAAGAACACGACTATCTCCGTGGCGCCATTGGCTAGCGCGATCGGCTGTTAACCGAAAGGTTGGAGTTTCGAGCCCACCCGGTGGTAGTGCGGCGCTTTTTTCCTTTGGGCTGATAGCTCTGAAGAATTGTTCTGAAGGTGGTGAGAGTGGAGCAGGACTGTCTCCGTGGCGCAATTGGCTAGCGCAATCGGCTGTTCTCCGAAAGGTTGGAGGTTCGACCTCTCCCGGGAGTGGTGTGTCGCTTTTTTCTTTGCGCTGATAGCTTTGAAGATATGTTCTGATGGTGGTGAGAGTGGAGCACGACTGCCTCCGTGGCGCAATTGGCTGGCGCGATCGGCTGTTAACCGAAAGGTTGAGGTTCGAGCCCACCAGGTGGTGGTGTGGCGCTTTTTTTTCTTTGGGCTGATAGCTTTGAAGATATGTTCTGATGGTGGTGAGAGTGGAGCAGGACTGTCTCCGTGGCGCAATTGGCTAGCGCGATCGGCTGTTAACCGAAACGTTGAATGTTCGAGCCCACCCGGTGGTGGTGCGGCGCTTCTTTTTCTTTGTGCTGATAGCTTTGAAGATATGTTCTGATGGTGGAGAAAGTGGAGCAGGACTGTCTCTGTGGCGCAATCGGCTAGCGCGATTGGCTTTTAACCCAAAGTTTGGAGGTTCGAGCCCACCCTGTGGTGGTGCGGTGCTTTTTTTTCTTTGGGCTGATAGCTTTGAAGACATGTTCTGATGGTGGTGAGAGCGGAGCGGGACTGTCTCCGTGGCGGAATTGGCTAGCGCGATCGGCTGTTAACCGAAAGGTTGGAGGTTCGAGCTCTCCCGGTAGTGGTGTGTTGCTTTTTCTTTGCGCTGATAGGTTTGAACATATGTTCTGATGGAGGTGAGAGTGGAGCGGGACTGTCTCCGTGGCGCAATTGGCTGGCGCGATCGGCTGTTATCCGAAAGGTTGGAGGTTCGAGCCCTCTCGGGAGTGGTGTGTTGCTTTTTTCTTTGTGCTGATAGCTTTTGTTCTGATGGTGGTGAGAGTAGAGCACGACTGTCTCCGTGGCGCAATTGGCTAGCGCGATCGGCTGTTAACCGAAAGGTTCGAGGTTCAAGCCCTCCCGGGAGTGGTGTGTTGCTTTTTTCTTTGCGCTGATAGCTTTAAAGATATGTTCTGACGGTGGTGAGTGTGGAGCGGGACTGTCTCCGTGGCGCAATTGGCTAGCGCGATCGGCTGTTAACCGAAAGGTTGGAAGTTCGAGCCCACCCGGTGGTGGTGCGGCGCTTTTTTTTCTTTCGGCTGATAGCTTTGAAGATATGTTCTGATGGTGGTGAGAGTGGAGCGGGACTGTCTCCGTGGCGCAATTGGCTAGCGCGATCAGTTGTTAACGGAAAAGTTGGAGGTTCGAGCAGTCTCGGGAGTGGTGTGTTGCTTTTTTCTTTGCGCTTATAGCTTTTGTTCTGATGGTGGTGGGAGTGGAGCACGACTGTATCCGCGGCGCAATTGGCTAGCGCGACCGGCTGTTAACCGAAAGGTTCGAGGTTCAAGCGCTCCCGGGAGTGGTGTGTTGCTTTTCTATTTGCACTGATAGCTTTGAAGATATGTTCTGTTGGTGGTGAGAAAGGAACACGACTATCTCCGTGGCGCCATTGGCTAGCGCGATCGGCTGTTAACCGAAAGGTTGGAGGTTCGAGCCCACCCGGTGGTGGTGCGGCGCTTTTTTTCTTTGGGTTGATAGCTCTGAAGAAATGTTCTGACGGTGGTGAGAGTGGAGCATGACTGTCTCCGTGGCACAATAGGCTAGCGCGATGGGCTCTTAACCGAAAGGTTGGAGGTTCGAGCCCACCCGATGGTGGTGCGGCGATTTTTTTCTTTGGGCTGATAGCTCTGAAGAAATGTTCTGGCGGTGGTGAGAGTGGACCATGAATGTCTCCGTGGCGCAATTGGCTAGCGTGATCGGCTGTTAACCGAAAGGTTGGACGTTCGAGCCCTCCCGGGAGTGGTGTGTTGCTTTTTTCTTTGCGCTGATAGCTTTGAAGTTATGTTCTGATGGTGGTGAGAGTGGAGCACGACTGTCTCCGTAGCGTAATTGGCTAGCGCGATAGGCTATTAACCGAAAGGTTGGAGGCTAGAGCCCACCCGGTAGTGGTGAGGCGCTTTTTTTCCTTTGGGCTGATAGCTCTGAAGAAATGTTCTGACGGTGGTGAGAGTGGAGAAAGACTGTTTCCGTGGCGCAATTGGCTAGCGCGATCGGCTGTTAGCTGAAAGGTTGGAGGTTCGAGCCCTCCCGGGAGTGGTGTGTTGCTTTTTTTCTTTGGGCTGATAGCTTTGAAGATATGTTCTGATGGTGGTGAGAGTGGAGCAGGACTGTCTCCGTGGCGCCATTGGCTAGCGCGATCGGCTGTTAACCGAAAGGTTGGAGGTTCGAGCCCTCCCAGGAGTGGTGTGTTGCTTTTTTTTCTTTGGGCTGATAGCTTTGAAGATATGTTCTGATGGTGGTGAGAGCGGAGCAGGACTGTCTCCGTGGCGCTATTGGCTAGCGCGATCGGCTGGTATCCGAAAGGTTCGAGGTTCAAGCCCTCCCGGGAGTGGTGTGTTGCTTTTTTCTTTGCGCTGATAGGTTTGAAGATATGTTCTGTTGGTGGTGAGAGTGGAGCACGACTCTCTCCGTTGCGCAATTGGCTAGCGCGATCGGGTGTTAACCAAAAGGTTGGAGGTTCGAGCCCACCCGGTGGTGGTGCGGCGCTTTTTTTCCTTTGGGCTGATAGCTCTGAAGAATTGTTCTGACGGTGGTGAGAGTGGAGCAGGACTGTCTCCGTGGCACCATTGGCTGGCGCAATCGGCTGTTAATCGAAAAGTTGGAGGTTAGACCTCTCCCGGGAGTGGTGTGTTGCTTTTTTCTTTGCGCTGATAGCTTTGAAGATATGTTCTGATGGTGGTAGTGTGGAGCACGACTGTCTCCGTGGCGCAATTGGCTGGCACGATTGGCTTTTAACCGAAAGGTTGGAGGTTCGAGCCCTCCCGGGAGTGGTGTGTTGCTTTTTTTTCTTTGCGCTGATAGCTTTGAAGTTATGTTCTGATGGTGGTGAGAGTGGAGCACGACTGTCTCCGTTGCGTAATTGGCTAGGGCGATAGGCTATTAACCGAATGGTTGGAGGCTAGAGCCCACCCGGTAGTGGTGCGGCGCTTTTTTTCCTTTGGGCTGATAGCTCTGAAGAAATGTTCTGACGGTGGTTAGAGTGGAGAAAGACTGTCTCCGTGGCGCAATTGGCTAGCGCGATCAGCTGTTAACTGAAAGGTTGGAGGTTCGAGCCCTCCCGGGAGTGGTGTTTTGATTTTTTTCTTTGGGCTGATAGCTTTGAAGATATGTTCTGATGTTGGTGAGAGTGGAGCAGGACTGTCTCCATGGCGCAATTGGCTAGCGCGATCGGCTGTTAAGCGAAAGGTTGGAGGTTCGAGCCCTCCCGGGAGTGGTGTGTTGCTTTTTTTGTTTGGGCTGATAGCTTTGAAGATATGTTCTGATGGTGGTGAGAGTGGAGCACGACTGTCTCCGTGGCGCCATTGGCTAGCGCGATCGGCTGTTAACCGAAAGGTTGGAGGTTCGAGCCCTCCCAGGAGTGGTGTGTTGCTTTTTTCTTTGCGCTGATAGCTTTAAAGATATGTTCTGACGGTGGTGAGTGTGGAGCGGGACTGTCTCCGTGGCGCAATTGGCTAGCGCGATCGGCTGTTAACCGAAAGGTTGGAAGTTCGAGCCCACCCGGTGGTGGTGCGGCGCTTTTTTTTCTTTCGGCTGATAGCTTTGAAGATATGTTCTGATGGTGGTGAGAGTGGAGCGGGACTGTCTCCGTGGCGCAATTGGCTAGCGCGATCAGTTGTTAACGGAAAAGTTGGAGGTTCGAGCAGTCTCGGGAGTGGTGTGTTGCTTTTTTCTTTGCGCTTATAGCTTTTGTTCTGATGGTGGTGGGAGTGGAGCACGACTGTATCCGCGGCGCAATTGGCTAGCGCGACCGGCTGTTAACCGAAAGGTTCGAGGTTCAAGCGCTCCCGGGAGTGGTGTGTTGCTTTTCTATTTGCACTGATAGCTTTGAAGATATGTTCTGTTGGTGGTGAGAAAGGAACACGACTATCTCCGTGGCGCCATTGGCTAGCGCGATCGGCTGTTAACCGAAAGGTTGGAGGTTCGAGCCCACCCGGTGGTGGTGCGGCGCTTTTTTTCTTTGGGTTGATAGCTCTGAAGAAATGTTCTGACGGTGGTGAGAGTGGAGCATGACTGTCTCCGTGGCACAATAGGCTAGCGCGATGGGCTCTTAACCGAAAGGTTGGAGGTTCGAGCCCACCCGATGGTGGTGCGGCGATTTTTTTCTTTGGGCTGATAGCTCTGAAGAAATGTTCTGGCGGTGGTGAGAGTGGACCATGAATGTCTCCGTGGCGCAATTGGCTAGCGTGATCGGCTGTTAACCGAAAGGTTGGACGTTCGAGCCCTCCCGGGAGTGGTGTGTTGCTTTTTTCTTTGCGCTGATAGCTTTGAAGTTATGTTCTGATGGTGGTGAGAGTGGAGCACGACTGTCTCCGTAGCGTAATTGGCTAGCGCGATAGGCTATTAACCGAAAGGTTGGAGGCTAGAGCCCACCCGGTAGTGGTGAGGCGCTTTTTTTCCTTTGGGCTGATAGCTCTGAAGAAATGTTCTGACGGTGGTGAGAGTGGAGAAAGACTGTTTCCGTGGCGCAATTGGCTAGCGCGATCGGCTGTTAGCTGAAAGGTTGGAGGTTCGAGCCCTCCCGGGAGTGGTGTGTTGCTTTTTTTCTTTGGGCTGATAGCTTTGAAGATATGTTCTGATGGTGGTGAGAGTGGAGCAGGACTGTCTCCGTGGCGCCATTGGCTAGCGCGATCGGCTGTTAACCGAAAGGTTGGAGGTTCGAGCCCTCCCAGGAGTGGTGTGTTGCTTTTTTTTCTTTGGGCTGATAGCTTTGAAGATATGTTCTGATGGTGGTGAGAGCGGAGCAGGACTGTCTCCGTGGCGCTATTGGCTAGCGCGATCGGCTGGTATCCGAAAGGTTCGAGGTTCAAGCCCTCCCGGGAGTGGTGTGTTGCTTTTTTCTTTGCGCTGATAGGTTTGAAGATATGTTCTGTTGGTGGTGAGAGTGGAGCACGACTCTCTCCGTTGCGCAATTGGCTAGCGCGATCGGGTGTTAACCAAAAGGTTGGAGGTTCGAGCCCACCCGGTGGTGGTGCGGCGCTTTTTTTCCTTTGGGCTGATAGCTCTGAAGAATTGTTCTGACGGTGGTGAGAGTGGAGCAGGACTGTCTCCGTGGCACCATTGGCTGGCGCAATCGGCTGTTAATCGAAAAGTTGGAGGTTAGACCTCTCCCGGGAGTGGTGTGTTGCTTTTTTCTTTGCGCTGATAGCTTTGAAGATATGTTCTGATGGTGGTAGTGTGGAGCACGACTGTCTCCGTGGCGCAATTGGCTGGCACGATTGGCTTTTAACCGAAAGGTTGGAGGTTCGAGCCCTCCCGGGAGTGGTGTGTTGCTTTTTTTTCTTTGCGCTGATAGCTTTGAAGTTATGTTCTGATGGTGGTGAGAGTGGAGCACGACTGTCTCCGTTGCGTAATTGGCTAGGGCGATAGGCTATTAACCGAAAGGTTGGAGGCTAGAGCCCACCCGGTAGTGGTGCGGCGCTTTTTTTCCTTTGGGCTGATAGCTCTGAAGAAATGTTCTGACGGTGGTTAGAGTGGAGAAAGACTGTCTCCGTGGCGCAATTGGCTAGCGCGATCAGCTGTTAACTGAAAGGTTGGAGGTTCGAGCCCTCCCGGGAGTGGTGTTTTGATTTTTTTCTTTGGGCTGATAGCTTTGAAGATATGTTCTGATGTTGGTGAGAGTGGAGCAGGACTGTCTCCATGGCGCAATTGGCTAGCGCGATCGGCTGTTAAGCGAAAGGTTGGAGGTTCGAGCCCTCCCGGGAGTGGTGTGTTGCTTTTTTTGTTTGGGCTGATAGCTTTGAAGATATGTTCTGATGGTGGTGAGAGTGGAGCACGACTGTCTCCGTGGCGCCATTGGCTAGCGCGATCGGCTGTTAACCGAAAGGTTGGAGGTTCGAGCCCTCCCAGGAGTGGTGTGTTGCTTTTTTTTCTTTGGGCTGATAGCTTTGAAGATATGTTCTGATGGTGGTGAGAGCGGAGCAGGACTGTCTCCGTGGCGCTATTGGCTAGCGCGATCGGCTGGTATCCGAAAGGTTGGAGGTTCGAGCCCACGCGGTGGTGGTGTGGTGCTTTTTTTCTTTGGGCTGATAGCTTTGAAGATATGTTCTGATGGTGGTGAGAGTGGAGCAGGACTGTCTCCGTGGCGCAATTGGCTAGCGCGATTGGCTGTTAACCGAAAGGTTCGAGGTTCAAGCCCTCCCCGGAGTGGTGTGTTGCTTTTTTCTTTGCGCTGATAGGTTTGAAGATATGTTCTGTTGGTGGTGAGAGTGGAGCACGACTCTCTCCGTTGCGCAATTGGCTAGCGCGATCGGCTGTTAAGAGAAAGGTTGGAGGTTCGAGCCCACCCGGTGGTGGTGCGGCGCTTTTTTTGGGCTGATAGCTTTGAAGATATGTTCTGATGGTGGAGAGAGTGGAACAGGACTGCCTCCGTGGCGCAATTGGCTAGCGCGATCGGCTGTTAACCGAAAGGTTGGAGTTTCGAGCCCTCCCGGGAGTGGTGTGTCGCTTTTTTCTTTGCGCTGATAGCTTTGAAGATATGTTCTGATGGTGGTGAGAGTGGAGCACGACTGTCTCCGGTGCGCAATTGGCTGGCGCGATCGGCTGTTAACCGAAAGGTTGAGGTTCGAGCCCACCAGGTGGTGGTGTGGCGCTTTTTTTTCTTTGGGCTGATAGCTTTGAAGATATGTTCTGATGGTGGTGAGAGTGTAGCAGGACTGTCTCCGTGGCGCAATTGGCTAGCGCGATCGGCTGTTAACCGAAAGGTTGGAGGTTCGAGCCCACCCGGTGGTGGTGCGGCGCTTCTTTTTCTTTGGGCTGATAGCTTTAAGAATATGTTCTGATGGTGGAGAAAGTGGAGCAGGACTGTCTCCGTGGCGCAATCGGCTAGCGCGATCGGCTTTTAACCGAAAGGTTGGAGGTTCGAGCCCACCCGGTGGTGGTGCGGTGCTTTTATTTCTTTGGGCTGATAGCTTTGAAGACATGTTCTGATGGTGGTGAGACCGGAGCGGGACTGTCTCCATGGCGGAATTGGCTAGCGCGATCGGCTGTTAACCGAAAGGTTGGAGGTTCGAGCTCTCCCGGGAGTGGTGTGTTGCTTTTTCTTTGCGCTGATAGGTTTGAACTTATGTTCTGATGGTGGCGAGAGTGAAGCGGGACTGTCTCCGTGGCGCAATTGGCTGGCGCGATCGGCTGTTATCCGAAAGGTTGGAGCTTCGAGCCCTCTCGGGAGTGGTGTGTTGCTTTTTTTTGCGCTTATAGCTTTTGTTCTGATGGTGGTGAGAGTGGAGCACGACTGTATCCGGGGCGCAATTGGCTAGCGCGATCGGCTGGTATCCGAAAGGTTGGAGGTTCGAGCCCACGCGGTGGTGGTGTGGTGCTTTTTTTCTTTGGGCTGATAGCTTTGAAGATATGTTCTGATGGTGGTGAGAGTGGAGCAGGACTGTCTCCGTGGCGCAATTGGCTAGCGCGATTGGCTGTTAACCGAAAGGTTCGAGGTTCAAGCCCTCCCCGGAGTGGTGTGTTGCTTTTTTCTTTGCGCTGAATGGTTTGAAGATATGTTCTGTTGGTGGTGAGAGTGGAGCACGACTCTCTCCGTTGCGCAATTGGCTAGCGCGATCGGGTGTTAACCAAAAGGTTGGAGGTTCGAGCCCACCCGGTGGTGGTGCGGCGCTTTTTTTCCTTTGGGCTGATAGCTCTGAAGAATTGTTCTGACGGTGGTGAGAGTGGAGCAGGACTGTCTCCGTGGCACCATTGGCTAGCGCAATCGGCTGTTAATCGAAAAGTTGGAGGTTCGACCTCTCCCGGGAGTGGTGTGTTGCTTTTTTCTTTGCGCTGATAGCTTTGAAGATATGTTCTGATGGTGGTGGTGTGGAGCACGACTGTCTCCGTGGCGCGATTGGCTGGCGCGATTGGCTTTTAACCGAAAGGTTCGAGGTTCAAGCCCTCCCGGGAGTGGTGTGTTGCTTTTTTCTTTGCGCTGATAGCTTTAACGGTATGTTCTGACGGTGGTGAGAGTGGAGCGGGACTGTCTCCGTGGCGCAATTGGCTAGCGCGATCGGCTGTTAACCGAAAGGTTGGAGGTTCGAGCCCACCCGGTGGTGGTGCGGCGCTTTTCTTTCTTTCGGCTGATAGCTTTGAAGATATGTTCTGATGGTGGTGAGAGTGGAGCGGGACTGTCTCCGTGGCGCAATTGGCTAGCGCAATTGGCTGTTAACCGAAACGTTGGAGGTTCGACCTCTCCCGGGAGTGGTGTGCTGCTTTTTTCTTTGCGCTGATAGCTTTGAAGATATGTTCTGATGGTGGTGAGAGTGGAGCAGGACTGTCTCCGTGGCGCCATTAGCTAGCGCGATCGGCTGTTAACCGAAAGGTTGGAGGTTCGAGCCCTCCCAGGAGTGGTGTGTTGCTTTTTTTTCTTTGGGCTGATAGCTTTGAAGATATGTTCTTATGGTGGTGATTGTGGAGCAGGACTGTCTCCATGGCGCAATTGGCTAGCGCGATCGGCTGTTAAGCGAAAGGTTGGAGGTTCGAGCCCACGCGGTGGTGGTGCGGCGCTTTTTTTTCTTTGGGCTGATAGCTCTGAAGATATGTTCTGATGGTGGTGAGAGTGGAGCAGGACTGTCTCCATGGCGGAAGTGGCTAGCGCGATCGGCTGTTAACCGAAAGGTTGGAGGTTCGAGCCCACCCGGGAGTGGCGTGTTGCTTTTTTCTTTGCGCTGATAGCTTTGAAGATATGTTCTGATGGTGGTGGGAGTGGAGCACGACTGTCTCCGTGGCGCAATTGGCTAGCGTCATCGGCTGTTAACCGAAAGGTTGGAGGTTCGAACCCTCCCGGGAGTGGTGTGTTGCTTTTTTTTCTTTGCGCTGATAGCTTTGAAGATATGTTCTGATGGTGGTGAGAGTGGAGCACGACTGTCTCCGTGGCGCAATTGGCTAGCGCGATCGGCTGTTAAGCGAAAGGTTGGAGGTTCGAGCCCACGCGGTGGTGGTGCGGCGCTTTTTTTTTCTTTGGGCTGATAGCTTTGAAGATATGTTCTGATTGTGGTGAGAGTGGAGCAGGACTGTCTGGCTGGCGGAAGTGGCTAGCGCGATCGGCTGTTAACCGAAATGTTGGAGGTTCCAGCCCTCCCGGGAGTGGTGTGTTGCTTTTTTTTCTTTGGGCTGATAGCTTTGAAGATATGTTCTGATGGTGGTGAGAGCTTAGCAGGACTGTCTCCGTGGCGCTATTGGCTAGCGCGATCGGCTGGTAACCGAAAGGTTGGAGGTTCGAGCCCTCCCAAGAGTGGTGTGTTGCTTTTTTTTCTTTGGGCTGATAGCTTTGAAGATATGTTCTTATGGTGGTGATTGTGGAGCAGGACTGTCTCCATGGCGCAATTGGCTAGCGCGATCGGCTGTTAAGCGAAAGGTTGGAGGTTCGAACCCTCCCGGGAGTGGTGTGTTGCTTTTTTTTCTTTGCGCTGATAGCTTTGAAGATATGTTCTGATGGTGGTGAGAGTGGAGCACGACTGTCTCCGTGGCGTAATTGGCTAGCGCGATGGGCTATTAACCGAAAGGTTGGAGGTTCGAACCCTCCCGGGAGTGGTGTGTTGCTTTTTTTTCTTTGCGCTGATAGCTTTGAAGTTATGTTCTGATGGTGGTGAGAGTGGAGCACGACTGTCTCCGTGGCGTAATTGGCTAGCGCGATGGGCTATTAACCGAAAGGTTGGAGGCTCGAGCCCACCCGGTGGTGGTGCGGCGCTTTTTTTCCTTTGGGCTGATAGCTTTGAAGATATGTTCTGATGGTGGTGAGAGAAGAGCAGGACTGTCTCCGTGGCGCAATTGGCTAGCGCGATCAGCTGTTAACCGAAAGGTTAGAGGTTCAAGCCCATGGGGTGGTGGTGCGGTACTCTTTTTCTTTGGGCTGATAGCTTTGAAGATATGTTGTGATGGTGGTGAGACTGGAGCACGACTGTCTCCGTGGCGCAATTGGCTAGTGCCATGGGCTGTTAACTGAAAGGTTGGAGGTTCTAGCCCACCCAGGAGTGGTGTGTTGCTTTTTTTTCTTTGGGCTGATAGCTTGGAAGATATGTTCTGATGGTGGTGAGAGTGGAGCAGGACTGTCTCCATGGCGCAATTGGCTAGCGCGATCGGCTGTTAAGCGAAAGGTTGGAGGTTCGAGCCCACCCGGTGGTGGTGCGGCGCTTTTCTTTCTTTGCGCTGATAGCTTTGAACATATGTTCTGGTGGTGGTGAGAGTGGAGCGGGACTGTCTCCGCGGCGCAATGGGCTAGCGCGATGAGCTATTAACCGAAAAGTTGGAGGTTCGAGCCCTCCCAGTGGTGGTGCGGCGCTTTTTTTCTTTGGGCTGATAGCTCTGAAGAAATGTTCTGATGGTGGTGAGAGTGCAGCAGGAATGTCTCCAGGGCGCAATCGGCTAGCGCGATCGGTTGTTAACGGAGAAGTTGGAGGTTCGAGCCCTCTCGGGAGTGGTGTGTTGCTTTTTTCTTTGCGCTTATAGCTTTTGTTCTGATGGTGGTGAGAGTGGAGCACGACTGTATCCGCGGTGCAATTGGCTAGCGTGATCGGCTGTTAACCGAAAGGTTCGAGGTTCAAGCGCTCCCAGGAGTGGTGTGTTTCTTTTTTCTTTGCACTGATAGCTTTGAAGATATGTTCTGTTGGTGGTGAGAAAGGAACACGACTATCTCCGTGGCGCCATTGGCTAGCGCGATCGGCTGTTAACCAAAAGGCTGGAGGTTCGAGCCCACCCGGAGGTGGTGCGGTGCTTTTTTCCTTTGGGCTGATAGCTCTGAAGAAATGCTCTGACGGTGGTGAGAGTGGAGCATGACTGTCTCCGCGGCGCAATTGGCTAGCGCGATTGGCTGTTAATCGAAAGGTTGGAGGTTCGAGCCCTCCCGGGAGTGCTGTGTTGCTTTTTTCTTTGCGCTGATAGCTTTGAAGTTATGTTCTGATGGTGGTGAGAGTGAAGCACGACTGTCTCCGTGGCGTAATTGGCTAGCGCGATGGACTATTACCCGAAAGGTTGGAGGCTCGAGCCCACCCGGTGGTGGTGCGGCGCTTTTTTTCCTTTGGGCTGATAGCTCTGAAGAAATGTTCTGATGGTGGTGAGAGTGGAGAAAGACTGTCTTCGTGGCGAGATCGGCTAGTGCGATTGGCTGTTAATCGAAAGGTTGGAGGTTCGAGCCCTCCCGGGAGTGCTGTGTTGCTTTTTTCTTTGCGCTGATAGCTTTGAAGTTATGTTCTGATGGTGGTGAGAGTGGAGCACGACTGTCTCCGTGGCGTAATTGGCTAGCGCGATGGGCTATTAACCGAAAGGTTGGAGGTTCGAGCCCACCCGGTGGTAGTGCGGCGCTTTTTTATCTTTGGGCTGATAGCTCTGAAGAAATGTTCTGACGGTGGTGAGAGTGGAGCATGACTGTCTCCGTGGCGCAATTGGCTAGCGCGATGGGCTGTTAACCGAAAGGTTGAAGGTTTGAGCGCACCCGATGGTGGTGCGGCGATTTTTTTCTTTGGGCTGATAGCTCTGAAGAAATGCTCTGACGGTGGTGAGAGTGGAGCATGACTGTCTCCGTGGCGCAATTGGCTAGCGCGATTGGCTGTTAATCGAAAGGTTGGAGGTTCGAGCCCTCCCGGGAGTGCTGTGTTGCTTTTTTTTGCGCTGATAGCTTTGAAGTTATGTTCTGATGGTGGTGAGAGTGGAGCACGACTGTCTCCGTGGCGTTATTGGCTAGCGCGATGGGCTATTACCCGAAAGGTTGGAGGCTCGAGCCCACCCGGTGGTGGTGCGGCGCTTTTTTTCCTTTGGGCTGATAGCTCTGAAGAAATGTTCTGACGGTGGTGAGAGTGGAGAAAGACTGTCTCCGTGGCGAGATCGGCTAGCGCGATCGGCTGTTAACTGAAAGGTTGGAGGTTCGAGCCCTCCCGGGAGTGGTGTGTTGCTTTTTTTTCTTTGGACAGATAGCTTTGAAGATATGTTCTGATGGTGGTGAGAGAAGAGCACGACTGTCTCCGTGGCGCAATTGGCTAGCGCGATCAGCTGTTAACCGAAATGTTGGAGGTTCAAGCCCATGGGGTGGTGGTGCGGTACTCTTTCTCTTTGGGCTGATAGCTTTGAAGATATGTTGTGATGGTGGTGAGAGTGGAGCACGACTGTCTCCGTGGCGCAATTGGCTAGTGCCATGGGCTGTTAACTGAAAGGTTGGAGGTTCGAGCCCACCCAGGAGTGGTGGGTTGCTTTTTTTCTTTGGGCTGATAGCTTTGAAGATATGTTCTGATGGTGGTGAGAGTGGACCAGGACTGTCTCCATGGCACAATTGGCTAGCGCGATCGGCTGTTAAGCGAAAGGTTGGAGGTTCGAGCCCACCCGGTGGTGGTGCGGCGCTTTTTTTGGGCTGATAGCTTTGAAGATATGTTCTGATGGTGGAGAGAGTGGAACAGGACTGCCTCCGTGGCGCAATTGGCTAGCGCGATCGGCTGTTAACCGAAAGGTTGGAGTTTCGAGCCCTGCCGCGAGTGGTGTGTCGCTTTTTTCTTTGCGCTGATAGCTTTGAATATATGTTCTGATGGTGGTGAGAGTGGAGCACGACTGTCTCCGGTGCGCAATTGGCTGGCGCGATCGGCTGTTAACCGAAAGGTTGAGGTTCGAGCCCACCAGGTGGTGGTGTGGCGCTTTTTTTTCTTTGGGCTGATAGCTTTGAAGATATGTTCTGATGGTGGTGAGAGTGGAGCAGGACTGTCTCCGTGGCGCAATTGGCTAGCGCGATCGGCTGTTAACCGAAACGTTGAATGTTCGAGCCCACCCGGTGGTGGTGCGGCGCTTCTTTTTCTTTGGGCTGATAGCTTTGAAGATATGTTCTGATGGTGGAGTAAGTGGAGCAGGACTGTCTCCGTGGCGCAATCGGCTAGCGCGATTGGCTTTTAACCCAAAGGTTGGAGGTTCGAGCCCACCCTGTGGTGGTGCGGTGCTTTTTTTTCTTTGGGCTGATAGCTTTGAAGACATGTTCTGATGGTGGTGAGAGCGGAGCGGGACTGTCTCCGTGGCGGAATTGGCTAGCGCGATCGGCTGTTAACCGAAAGGTTGGAGGTTCGAGCTCTCCCGGGAGTGGTGTGTTGCTTTTTCTTTGCGCTGATAGGTTTTGTTCTGATGGTGGTGAGAGTAGAGCACGACTGTCTCCGTGGCGCAATTGGCTAGCGCGATCGGCTGTTAACCGAAAGGTTCGAGGTTCAAGCCCTCCCGGGAGTGGTGTGTTGCTTTTTTCTTTGCGCTGATAGCTTTAAAGATATGTTCTGACGGTGGTGAGAGTGGAGCGGGACTGTCTCCGTGGCGCAATTGGCTAGCGCGATCGGCTGTTAACCGACAGGTTGGAGGTTCGAGCCCACCCGGTGGTGGTGCGGCGCTTTTCTTTCTTTCGGCTGATAGCTTTGAAGATATGTTCTGATGATGGTGAGATTGGAGCGGGACTGTCTCCGTGGCGCAATTGGCTAGCGTAATTGGCTGTTAACCGAAACGTTGGAGGTTCGACCTCTCCCGGGAGTGGTGTGCTGCTTTTTTCTTTGCGCTGATAGCTTTGAAGATATGTTCTGATGGTGGTGGGAGTGGAGCACGACTGTCTCCGTGGCGCAATTGGCTAGCGCTATCGGCTGTTAACTGAAAAGTTGGAGGTTCGAGCCCTCCCGGGAGTGGTGTGTGGGTTTTTTTTCTTTGGGCTGATAGCTTTGAAGATATGTTCTGATGGTGGTGAGAGTGGAGCAGGACTGTCTCCATGGCGCAATTGGCTAGTGCTATCGGCTGTTAACCGAAAGGTTCGAGCCCACGCGTTGGTGGTGCGGTGCTTTTTTTCTTTGGGCTGATAGCTTTGAAGATATGTTGTGATGGTGGTGAGAGTGGAGCACGACTGTCTCCGTGGCGCAATTGGCTAGGGCGATGGGCTGTTAACTGAAAGGTTGAAGGTTCGAGCCCTCCCAGGAGTGGTGTGTTGCTTTTTTTTCTTTGGGCTGATAGCTTGGAAGATATGTTCTGATGGTGGTGAGAGTGGAGCAGGACTGTCTCCATGGCGCAATTGGCTAGCGTGATCGGCTGTTAAGCGAAAGGTTGGAGGTTCGAGCCCACCCGGTGGTGGTGCGGCGCTTTTCTTTCTTTGGGCTGATAGCTTTGAAGATATGTTCCGATGGTGGTGAGAGTGGAGCAGGACTGTCTCCGTGGCGGATGTGGCTAGCGTGATCGGCTGTTAACCGAAAAGTTGGAGGTTCGAGCCCACCCGGAAGTGCTGTGTTGCGTTTTTTTTTGCGCTGATAGCTTTGAACATATGTTCTGGTGGTGGTGAGAGTGGAACGGGACTATCTCCGTGGCGCAATTGGCTAGCGCGATGGGCTATTAACCGAAAGGTTGGAGGTTCGAGCCCTCCTGGTGGTGGTGCGGCGCTTTTTTTTCTTTGGGCTGATAGCTCTAAAGAAATGTTCTGATGGTGGTGAGATTGCAGCAGGAATGTCTCCGTGGCGCAATTGGCTAGCGCGATCGGTTGTTAACGGAGAAGTTGGAGGTTCGAGCCCTCTCGGGAGTGGTGTGTTGCTTTTTTCTTTGCGCTTATAGCTTTTGTTCTGATGGTGGTGAGAGTGGAGCACGACTGTATCCGCGGCGCAATTGGCTAGCGCGATCGGCTGTTAACCGAAAGGTTCGAGGTTCAAGCGCTCCCAGGAGTGGTGTGTTTCTTTTTTCTTTGCGCTGATAGCTTTGAAGATATGTTCTGTTGGTGGTGAGAAAGGAACACGACTATCTCCGTGGCGCCATTGGCTAGCGCGATCGGCTATTAACCAAAAGGCTGGAGGTTCGAGCACACCCGGAGGTGGTGCGGCGCTTTTTTCCTTTGGGCTGATAGCTCTGAAGAAATGCTCTGACGGTGGTGAGAGTGGAGCATGACTGTCTCCGCGGCGCAATTGGCTAGCGCGATTGGCTGTTAATCGAAAGGTTGGAGGTTCGAGCCCACCCGGTGGTGGTGCGGCGCTTTTTTTCCTTTGGGCTGATAGCTCTGAAGAAATGTTCTGATGGTGGTGAGAGTGGAGCACGACTGTCTCCGTGGCGTAATTGGCTAGCGCGATGGGCTATGAACCGAAAGGTTGGAGGTTCGAGCCCACCCGGTGGTAGTGCGGCGCTTTTTTTTCTTTGGGCTGATAGCTCTGAAGAAATGTTCTGACGGTGGTGAGAGTGGAGCATGACTGTCTCCGTGGCGCAATTGGCTAGCGCGATGGGCTGTTAACCGAAAGGTTGAAGGTTTGAGCGCACCCGATGGTGGTGCGGCGGTTTTTTTTCTTTGGGCTGATAGCTCTGAAGAAATGCTCTGACGGTGGTGAGAGTGGAGCATGACTGTCTCCGTGGCGCAATTGGCTAGCGCGATTGGCTGTTAATCGAAAGGTTGGAGGTTCGAGCCCTCCCGGGAGTGCTGTGTTGCTTTTTTTTGCGCTGATAGCTTTGAAGTTATGTTCTGATGGTGGTGAGAGTGGAGCACGACTGTCTCCGTGGCGTAATTGGCTAGCGCGATGGGCTATTAACCGAAAGGTTGGAGGTTCGAGGTCACCCGGTGGTAGTGCGGCGCTTTTTTTTCTTTGGGCTGATAGCTCTGAAGAAATGTTCTGACGGTGGTGAGAGTGGAGCATGACTGTCTCCGTGGCGCAATTGGCTAGCGCGATGGGCTGTTAACCGAAAGGTTGAAGGTTTGAGCGCACCCGATGGTGGTGCGGCGATTTTTTTTCTTTGGGCTGATAGCTCTGAAGAAATGCTCTGACGGTGGTGAGAGTGGAGCATGACTGTCTCCGTGGCGCAATTGGCTAGCGCGATTGGCTGTTAATCGAAAGGTTGGAGGTTCGAGCCCTCCCGGGAGTGCTGTGTTGCTTTTTTTGCGCTGATAGCTTTGAAGTTATGTTCTGATGGTGGTGAGAGTGGAGCACGACTGTCTCCGTGGCGTAATTGGCTAGCGCGATGGGCTATTAACCGAAAGGTTGGAGGTTCGAGCCCACCCAGTGGTAGTGCGGCGATTTTTTTCTTTGGGCTTATAGCTCTGAAGAAATGCTCTGACGGTGGTGAGAGTGGAGCATGACTGTCTCCGTGGCGCAATTGGCTAGCGCGATTGGCTGTTAATCGAAAGGTTGGAGGTTCGAGCCCTCCCGGGAGTGCTGTGTTGCTTTTTTCTTTGCGCTGATAGCTTTGAAGTTATGTTCTGATGGTGGTGAGAGTGGAGCACGACTGTCTCCGTGGCGTAATTGGCTAGCGCGATGGGCTATTACCCGAAAGGTTGGAGGCTAGAGCCCACCCGGTGGTGGTGCGGCGCTTTTTTTCCTTTGGGATGATAGCTCTGAAGAAATGTTCTGATGGTGGTGAGAGAGGAGCAGGACTGTCTCCGTGGCGCAATTGCCTAGCGCGATCAGCTGTTAACCGAAAGATTGGAGGTTCAAGCCCACGGGGTGGTGGTGTGGTACTCTTTTTCTTTGGGCTGATAGCTTTGAAGATATGTTGTGATGGTGGTGAGAGTGGAGCACGACTGTCTCCGTGGCGCAATTGGCTAGTGCCATGGGCTGTTAACTGAAAGGTTGGAGGTTCGAGCCCACCCAGGAGTGGTGTGTTGCTTTTTTTCTTTGGGCTGATAGCTTTGAAGATATGTTCTGATGGTAGTGAGAGTGGACCAGGACTGTCTCCATGGCACAATTGGCTAGCGCGATCGGCTGTTAAGCGAAAGGTTGGAGGTTCGAGCCCACCCGGTGGTGGTGCGGCGCTTTTTTTTTGGGCTGATAGCTTTGAAGATATGTTCTGATGGTGGAGAGAGTGGAACAGGACTGCCTCCGTGGCGCAATTGGCTAGCGCGATCGGCTGTTAACCGAAAGGTAGGAGGTTCGAGCCCTCCCGGTGGTGGTGTGTTGCTTTTTTTTTCTTTGGACTGATAGCTTTGAAGATATGTTCTGATGGTGGTGAGAGAAGAGCAGGACTGTCTCCATGGCGCCATTGGCTAGCGCGATCAGCTGTTAACCGAAAGGTTAGAGGTTCAAGCCCATGGGGTGGTGGTGCGGTACTCTTTTTCTTTGGGCTGATAGCTTTGAAGATATGTTGTGATGGTGGTGAGAGTGGAGCACGACTGTCTCCGTGGCGCAATTGGCTAGTGCCATGGGCTGTTAACTGAAAGGTTGGAGGTTCGAGCCCACCCAGGAGTGGTGTGTTGCTTTTTTTTCTTTGGGCTGATAGCTTGGAAGATATGTTCTGATGGTGGTGAGAGTGGAGCAGGACTGTCTCCATGGCGCAATCGGCTAGCGCGATCGGCTGTTAAGGGAAAGGTTGGAGGTTCGAGCCCACCCGGTGGTGGTGCGGCGCTTTTCTTTCTTTGCGCTGATAGCTTTGAACATATGTTCTGGTGGTGGTGAGAGTGGAGCGGGACTGTCTCCGCGGCGCAATTGGCTAGCGCGATGAGCTATTAACCGAAAAGTTGGAGGTTCGAGCCCTCCCGGTGGTGGTGCGGCGCTTTTTTTTCTTTGGGCTGATAGCTCTGAAGAAATGTTCTGATGGTGGTGAGAGTGCAGCAGGAATGTCTCCAGGGCGCAATTGGCTAGCGCGATCGGTTGTTAACGGAGAAGTTGGAGGTTCGAGCCCTCTCGGGAGTGGTGTGTTGCTTTTTTCTTTGCGCTTATAGCTTTTGTTCTGATGGTGGTGAGAGTGGAGCACGACTGTATCCGCGGTGCAATTGGCTAGCGTGATCGGCTGTTAACCGAAAGGTTCGAGGTTCAAGCGCTCCCAGGAGTGGTGTGTTTTTTTTTCTTTGCGCTGATAGCTTTGAAGTTATGTTTTGTTGGTGGTGAGAAAGGAACACGACACTCTCCGTGGCGCCATTGGCTAGCGCGATCGGCTGTTAACCAAAAGGCTGGAGGTTCGAGCCCACCCGGAGGTGGTGCGGTGCTTTTTTCCTTTGGGCTGATAGCTCTGAAGAAATGCTCTGACGGTGGTGAGAGTGGAGCATGACTGTCTCCGCGGCGCAATTGGCTAGCGCGATTGGCTGTTAATCGAAAGGTTGGAGGTTCGAGCCCTCCCGGGAGTGCTGTGTTGCTTTTTTCTTTGCGCTGATAGCTTTGAAGTTATGTTCTGATGGTGGTGAGAGTGGAGCACGACTGTCTCCGTGGCGTAATTGGCTAGCGCGATGGGCTATTAACCGAAAGGTTGGAGGTTCGAGCCCACCCGGTGGTAGTGCGGCGCTTTTTTTTCTTTGGGCTGATAGCTCTGAAGAAATGTTCTGACGGTGGTGAGAGTGGAGCATGACTGTCTCCGTGGCGCAATTGGCTAGCGCGATGGGCTGTTAACCGAAAGGTTGAAGGTTTGAGCGCACCCGATGGTGGTGCGGCGATTTTTTTTCTTTGGGCTGATAGCTCTGAAGAAATGCTCTGACGGTGGTGAGAGTGGAGCATGACTGTCTCCGTGGCGCAATTGGCTAGCGCGATTGGCTGTTAATCGAAAGGTTGGAGGTTCGAGCCCTCCCGGGAGTGCTGTGTTGCTTTTTTTGCGCTGATAGCTTTGAAGTTATGTTCTGATGGTGGTGAGAGTGGAGCACGACTGTCTCCGTGGCGTAATTGGCTAGTGCGATGGGCTATTACCCGAAAGGTTGGAGGCTCGAGCCCACCCGGTGGTGGTGCGGCGCTTTTTTTCCTTTGGGCTGATAGCTCTGAAGAAATGTTCTGACGGTGGTGAGAGTGGAGAAAGACTGTCTCCGTGGCGAGATCGGCTAGCGCGATCGGCTGTTAACTGAAAGGTTGGAGGTTCGAGCCCTCCCGGGAGTGGTGTGTTGCTTTTTTTTTCTTTGGACTGATAGCTTTGAAGATATGTTCTGATGGTGGTGAGAGAAGAGCAGGACTGTCTCCGTGGCGCAATTGGCTAGCGCGATCAGCTGTTAACCGAAATGTTGGAGGTTCAAGCCCATGGGGTGGTGGTGCGGTACTCTTTTTCTTTGGGCTGATAGCTTTGAAGATATGTTGTGATGGTGGTGAGAGTGGAGCACGACTGTCTCCGTGGCGCAATTGGCTAGCGCGAAGGGCTGTTAACTGAAAGGTTGGAGGTTCGAGCCCATCCAGGAGTGGCGTGTTGCTTTTTTTCTTTGCGCTGATAGCTTTGAAGATATGTTCTGATGGTGGTGAGAGTGGACCAGGACTGTCTCCATGGCACAATTGGCTAGCGCGATCGGCTGTTAAGCGAAAGGTTGGAGGTTCGAGCCCACCCGGTGGTGGTGCGGCGCTTTTTTTTGGGCTGATAGCTTTGAAGATATGTTCTGATGGTGGAGAGAGTGGAACAGGACTGCCTCCGTGGCGCAATTGGCTAGCGCGATCGGCTGTTAACCGAAAGGTTGGAGTTTCGAGCCCTGCCGCGAGTGGTGTGTCGCTTTTTTCTTTGCGCTGATAGCTTTGAATATATGTTCTGATGGTGGTGAGAGTGGAGCACGACTGTCTCCGGTGCGCAATTGGCTGGCGCGATCGGCTGTTAACCGAAAGGTTGGAGGTTCGAGCCCACCCGGTGGTAGTGCGGCGCTTTTTTTTCTTTGGGCTGATAGCTCTGAAGAAATGTTCTGACGGTGGTGAGAGTGGAGCATGACTGTCTCCGTGGCGCAATTGGCTAGCGCGATGGGCTGTTAACCGAAAGGTTGAAGGTTTGAGCGCACCCGATGGTGGTGCGGCGATTTTTTTTCTTTGGGCTGATAGCTGTGAAGAAATGCTCTGACGGTAGTGAGAGTGGAGCATGACTGTCTCCGTGGCGCAATTGGCTAGCGCGATTGGCTGTTAATCGAAAGGTTGGAGGTTCGAGCCCTCCCGGGAGTGCTGTGTTGCTTTTTTTTGCGCTGATAGCTTTGAAGTTATGTTCTGATGGTGGTGAGTGTGGAGCACGACTGTCTCCGTGGCGTAATTGGCTAGCGCGATGGGCTATTAACCGAAAGGTTGGAGGTTCGAGCCCACCCGGTGGTAGTGCGGCGCTTTTTTTTCTTTGGGCTGATAGCTCTGAAGAAATGTTCTGACGGTGGTGAGAGTGGAGCATGACTGTCTCCGTGGCGCAATTGGCTAGCGCGATGGGCTGTTAACCGAAAGGTTGAAGGTTTGAGCGCACCCGATGGTGGTTCGGCGATTTTTTTTCTTTGGGCTGATAGCTCTGAAGAAATGCTCTGACGGTGGTGAGAGTGGAGCATGACTGTCTCCGTGGCGCAATTGGCTAGCGCGATTGGCTGTTAATCGAAAGGTTGTAGGTTCGAGCCCTCCCGGGAGCGCTTTGTTGCTTTTTTTTGCGCTGATAGCTTTGAAGTTATGTTCTGATGGTGGTGAGAGTGGAGCACGACTGTCTCCGTGGCGTAATTGGCTAGCGCGATGGGCTATTAACCGAAAGGTTGGAGGTTCGAGCCCACCCGGTGGTAGTGCGGCGATTTTTTTTCTTTGGGCTTATAGCTCTGAAGAAATGCTCTGACGGTGGTGAGAGTGGAGCATGACTGTCTCCGTGGCGCATTTGGCTAGCGCGATTGGCTGTTAATCGAAAGGTTGGAGGTTCGAGCCCTCCCGGGAGTGCTGTGTTGCTTTTTTCTTTGCGCTGATAGCTTTGAAGTTATGTTCTGATGGTGGTGAGAGTGGAGCACGACTGTCTCCGTGGCGTAATTGGCTAGCGCGATGGGCTATTACCCGAAAGGTTGGAGGCTCGAGCCCACCCGGTGGTGGTGCGGCGCTTTTTTTCCTTTGGGATGATAGCTCTGAAGAAATGTTCTGATGGTGGTGAGAGAGGAGCAGGACTGTCTCCGTGGCGCAATTGCCTAGCGCGATCAGCTGTTAACCGAAACGTTGGAGGTTCAAGCCCACGGGGTGGTGGTGCGGTACTCTTTTTCTTTGGGCTGATAGCTTTGAAGATATGTTGTGATGGTGGTGAGAGTGGAGCACGACTGTCTCCATGGCGCAATTGGCTAGTGCCATGGGCTGTTAACTGAAAGGTTGGAGGTTCGAGCCCACCCAGGAGTGGTGTGTTGCTTTTTTTCTTTGGGCTGATAGCTTTGAAGATATGTTCTGATGGTGGTGAGAGTGGACCAGGACTGTCTCCATGGCACAATTGGCTAGCGCGATCGGCTGTTAAGCGACAGGTTGGAGGTTCGAGCCCACCCGGTGGTGGTGCGGCGCTTTTTTTGGGCTGATAGCTTTGAAGATATGTTCTGATGGTGGAGAGAGTGGAACAGGACTGCCTCCGTGGCGCAATTGGCTAGCGCGATCGGCTGTTAACCGAAAGGTTGGAGGTTCGAGCCCTCCCGGTGGTGGTGTGTTGCTTTTTTTTTTCTTTGGACTGATAGCTTTGAAGATATGTTCTGATGGTGGTGAGAGAAGAGCAGGACTGTCTCCATGGCGCAATTGGCTAGCGCGATCAGCTGTTAACCGAAAGGTTAGAGGTTCAAGCCCATGGGGTGGTGGTGCGGTACTCTTTTTCTTTGGGCTGATAGCTTTGAAGATATGTTGTGATGGTGGTGAGAGTGGAGCACGACTGTCTCCGTGGCGCAATTGGCTAGTGCCATGGGCTGTTAACTGAAAGGTTGGAGGTTCGAGCCCACCCAGGAGTGGTGTGTTGCTTTTTTTTCTTTGGGCTGATAGCTTGAAAGATATGTTCTGATGGTGGTGAGAGTGGAGCAGGACTGTCTCCGTGGCGCAATTGGCTAGCGCGATCGGCTGTTAACCGAAACGTTGAATGTTCGAGCCCACCCGGTGGTGGTGCGGCGCTTCTTTTTCTTTGGGCTGATAGCTTTGAAGATATGTTCTGATGGTGGAGAAAGTGGAGCAGGACTGTCTCCGTGGCGCAATCGGCTAGCGCGATTGGCTTTTAACCCAAAGGTTGGAGGTTCGAGCCCACCCTGTGGTGGTGCGGTGCTTTTTTTTCTTTGGGCTGATAGCTTTGAAGACATGTTCTGATGGTGGTGAGAGCGGAGCGGGACTGTCTCCGTGGCGGAATTGGCTAGCGCGATCGGCTGTTAACCGGAAGGTTGGAGGTTCGAGCTCTCCCGGGAGTGGTGTGTTGCTTTTTCTTTGCGCTGATAGGTTTGAACATATGTTCTGATGGTGGTGAGAGTGGAGCGGGACTGTCTCCGTGGCGCAATTGGCTGGCGCGATCGGCTGTTATCCGAAAGGTTGGAGGTTCGAGCCCTCTCGGGAGTGGTGTGTTGCTTTTTCTTTGTGCTGATAGCTTTTGTTCTGATGGTGGTGAGAGTAGAGCACGACTGTCTCCGTGGCGCAATTGGCTAGCGCGATCGGCTGTTAACCGAAAGGTTGGAGGTTCGAGCCCTCCCGGGAGTGGTGTTTTGCTTTTTTTTCTTTGCGCTGATAGCTTTCAAGATATGTTCTGATGGTGGGGAGAGCGGAGCACGACTGTCTCCGTGGCGTAATTGGCTAGCGCGATGGGCTATTAACCGTAAGGTTGGAGGCTCGAGCCCACCCGGTGGTGGTGCGGCGCTTTCTTTCCTTTGGGCTGATAGTTCTGAAGAAATGTTCTGACGGTGGTGAGAGTGGAGAAAGACTGTCTCCGTGGCGCAATTGGCTAGCGCTATCGGCTGTTAACTGAAACGTTGGAGGTTCGAGCCCTCCCGGGAGTGGTGTGTGGGTTTTTTTTCTTTGGGCTGATAGCTTTGAAGATATGTTCTGATGGTGGTGAGAGTGGAGCAGGACTGTCTCCATGGCGCAATTGGCTAGTGCTATCGGCTGTTAACCGAAAGGTTCGAGCCCACGCGTTGGTGGTGTGGTGCTTTTTTTCTTTGGGCTGATAGCTTTGAAGAAATGTTGTGATGGTGGTGAGAGTGGAGCACGACTGTCTCCGTGGCGCAATTGGCTAGGGCGATGGGCTGTTAACTGAAAGGTTGAAGGTTCGAGCCCTCCCAGGAGTGGTGTGTTGCTTTTTTTTCTTTGGGCTGATAGCTCTGAAGAAATGCTCTGACGGTGGTGAGAGTGGAGCATGACTGTCTCCGTGGCGCAATTGGCTAGCGCGATTGGCTGTTAATCGAAAGGTTGTAGGTTCGAGCCCTCCCGGGAGCGCTTTGTTGCTTTTTTTTGCGCTGATAGCTTTGAAGTTATGTTCTGATGGTGGTGAGAGTGGAGCACGACTGTCTCCGTGGCGTAATTGGCTAGCGCGATGGGCTATTAACCGAAAGGTTGGAGGTTCGAGCCCACCCGGTGGTAGTGCGGCGATTTTTTTTCTTTGGGCTTATAGCTCTGAAGAAATGCTCTGACGGTGGTGAGAGTGGAGCATGACTGTCTCCGTGGCGCATTTGGCTAGCGCGATTGGCTGTTAATCGAAAGGTTGGAGGTTCGAGCCCTCCCGGGAGTGCTGTGTTGCTTTTTTCTTTGCGCTGATAGCTTTGAAGTTATGTTCTGATGGTGGTGAGAGTGGAGCACGACTGTCTCCGTGGCGTAATTGGCTAGCGCGATGGGCTATTACCCAAAAGGTTGGAGGCTCGAGCCCACCCGGTGGTGGTGCGGCGCTTTTTTTCCTTTGGGATGATAGCTCTGAAGAAATGTTCTGATGGTGGCGAGAGAGGAGCAGGACTGTCTCCGTGGCGCAATTGCCTAGCGCGATCAGCTGTTAACCGAAAGGTTGGAGGTTCAAGCCCACGGGGTGGTGGTGCGGTACTCTTTTTCTTTGGGCTGATAGCTTTGAAGATATGTTGTGATGGTGGTGAGAGTGGAGCACGACTGTCTCCATGGCGCAATTGGCTAGTGCCATGGGCTGTTAACTGAAAGGTTGGAGGTTCGAGCCCACCCAGGAGTGGTGTGTTGCTTTTTTTCTTTGGGCTGATAGTTTGAAGATATGTTCTGATGGTGGTGAGAGTGGACCAGGACTGTCTCCATGGCACAATTGGCTAGCGCGATCGGCTGTTAAGCGACAGGTTGGAGGTTCGAGCCCACCCGGTGGTGGTGCGGCGCTTTTTTTTGGGCTGATAGCTTTGAAGATATGTTCTGATGGTGGAGAGAGTGGAACAGGACTGCCTCCGTGGCGCAATTGGCTAGCGCGATCGGCTGTTAACCGAAAGGTTGGAGGTTCGAGCCCTCCCGGTGGTGGTGTGTTGCTTTTTTTTTCTTTGGACTGATAGCTTTGAAGATATGTTCTGATGGTGGTGAGAGAAGAGCAGGACTGTCTCCATGGCGCAATTGGCTAGCGCGATCAGCTGTTAACCGAAAGGTTAGAGGTTCAAGCCCATGGGGTGGTGGTGCGGCGCTTTTCTTTCTTTGCGCTGATAGCTTTGAACATATGTTCTGGTGGTGGTGAGAGTGGAGCGGGACTGTCTCCGCGGCGCAATTGGCTAGCGCGATGAGCTATTAACCGAAAAGTTGGAGGTTCGAGCCCTCCCGGTGGTGGTGCGGCGCTTTTTTTTTCTTTGGGCTGATAGCTCTGAAGAAATGTTCTGATGGTGGTGAGAGTGCAGCAGGAATGTCTCCAGGGCGCAATTGGCTAGCGCGATCGGTTGTTAACGGAGAAGTTGGAGGTTGGAGCCCTCTCGGGAGTGGTGTGTTGCTTTTTTCTTTGCGCTTATAGCTTTTGTTCTGATGGTGGTGAGAGTGGAGCACGACTGTATCCGCGGTGCAATTGGCTAGCGTGATTGGCTGTTAACCGAAAGGTTCGAGGTTCAAGCGCTCCCAGGAGTGGTGTGTTTCTTTTTTCTTTGCGCTGATAGCTTTGAAGTTATGTTCTGTTGGTGGTGAGAAAGGAACACGACTATCTCCGTGGCGCCATTGGCTAGCGCGATCGGCTGTTAACCAAAAGGCTGGAGGTTCGAGCCCACCCGGAGGTGGTGCGGTGCTTTTTTCCTTTGGGCTGATAGCTCTGAAGAAATGCTCTGACGGTGGTGAGAGTGGAGCATGACTGTCTCCGCGGCGCAATTGGCTAGCGCGATTGGCTGTTAATCGAAAGGTTGGAGGTTCGAACCCTCCCGGGAGTGCTGTGTTGCTTTTTTTCTTTGGGCTGATAGCTTTGAAGATATGTTCTGATGATGGTGAGAGTGGACCAGGACTGTCTCCGTGGCACAATTGGCTAGCGCGATCGGCTGTTAAGCGAAAGGTTGGAGGTTCGAGCCCACCCGGTGGTGGTGCGGCGCTTTTTTTTGGGCTGATAGCTTTGAAGATATGTTCTGATGGTGGAGGGAGTGGGACAGGACTGCCTCCGTGGCGCAATTGGCTAGCGCGATCGGCTGTTAACCGAAAGGTTGGAGTTTCGAGCCCTGCCGCGAGTGGTGTGTCGCTTTTTTCTTTGCGCTGATAGCTTTGAATATATGTTCTGATGGTGGTGAGAGTGGAGCACGACTATCTCCGTGGCGCCATTGGCTAGCGCGATCGGCTGTTAACCGAAAGGTTGGAGTTTCGAGCCCACCAGGTGGTGGTGTGGCGCTTTTTTTTCTTTGGGCTGATAGTTTTGAAGATATGTTCTGATGGTGGTGAGAGTGGAGCAGGACTGTCTCCGTGGCGCAATTGGCTAGCGCGATCGGCTGTTAACCGAAACGTTGAATGTTCGAGCCCACCCGGTGGTGGTGCGGCGCTTCTTTTTCTTTGGGCTGATAGCTTTGAAGATATGTTCTGATGGTGGAGAAAGTGGAGCAGGACTGTCTCCGTGGCGCAATCGGCTAGCGCGATTGGCTTTTAACCCAAAGGTTGGAGGTTCGAGCCCACCCTGTGGTGGTGCGGTGCTTTTTTTTCTTTGGGCTGATAGCTTTGAACACATGTTCTGATGGTGGTGAGAGCGGAGCGGGACTGTCTCCGTGGCGGAATTGGCTAGCGCGATCGGCTGTTAACCGAAAGGTTGGAGGTTCGAGCTCTCCCGGGAGTGGTGTGTTGCTTTTTCTTTGCGCTGATAGGTTTGAACATATGTTCTGATGGTGGTGAGAGTGGAGCGGGACTGTCTCCGTGGCGCAATTGGCTGGCGCGATCGGCTGTTATCCGAAAGGTTGGAGGTTCGAGCCCTCTCGGGAGTGGTGTGTTGCTTTTTCTTTGTGCTGATAGCTTTTGTTCTGATGGTGGTGAGAGTAGAGCACGACTGTCTCCGTGGCGCAATTGGCTAGCGCGATCGGCTGTTAACCGAAAGGTTGGAGGTTCGAGCCCTCCCGGGAGTGGTGTTTTGCTTTTTTTTCTTTGCGCTGATAGCTTTCAAGATATGTTCTGATGGTGGGGAGAGCGGAGCACGACTGTCTCCGTGGCGTAATTGGCTAGCGCGATGGGCTATTAACCGTAAGGTTGGAGGCTCGAGCCCACCCGGTGGTGGTGCGGCGCTTTCTTTCCTTTGGGCTGATAGTTCTGAAGAAATGTTCTGACGGTGGTGAGAGTGGAGAAAGACTGTCTCCGTGGCGCAATTGGCTAGCGCTATCGGCTGTTAACTGAAACGTTGGAGGTTCGAGCCCTCCCGGGAGTGGTGTGTGGGTTTTTTTTCTTTGGGCTGATAGCTTTGAAGATATGTTCTGATGGTGGTGAGGGTGGAGCAGGACTGTCTCCATGGCGCAATTGGCTAGCGCGAATGGCTGTTAATCGAAAGGTTGGAGGTTCGAGCCCTCCCGGGAGTGCTGTGTTGCTTTTTTCTTTGCGCTGATAGCTTTGAAGTTATGTTCTGATGGTGGTGAGAGTGGAGCACGACTGTCTCCGTGGCGTAATTGTCTAGCGCGATGGGCTATTACCCGAAAGGTTGGAGGCTCGAGCCCACCCGGTGGTGGTGCGGCGCTTTTTTTCCTTTTGGCTGATAGCTCTGAAGAAATGTTCTGACGGTGGTGAGAGTGGAGAAAGACTGTCTCCGTGGCGAGATCGGCTAGCGCGATCGGCTGTTAACTGAAAGGTTGGAGGTTCGAGCCCTCCCGGGAGTGGTGTGTTGCTTTTTTTTTCTTTGGACTGATAGCTTTGAAGATATGTTCTGATGGTGGTGAGAGAGGAGCAGGACTGTCTCCGTGGCGCAATTGCCTAGCGCAATCAGCTGTTAACCGAAAGGTTGGAGGTTCAAGCCCACGGGGTGGTGGTGCGGTACTCTTTTTCTTTGGGCTGATAGCTTTGAAGATATGTTGTGATGGTGGTGAGAGTGGAGCACGACTGTCTCCGTGGCGCAATTGGCTAGTGCCATGGGCTGTTAACTGAAAGGTTGGAGGTTCGAGCCCACCCAGGAGTGGTGTGTTGCTTTTTTTCTTTGGGCTGATAGCTTTGAAGATATGTTCTGATGGTGGTGAGAGTGGACCCGGACTGTCTCCATGGCACAATTGGCTAGCGCGATCGGCTGTTAAGCGAAAGGTTGGAGGTTCGAGCCCACCCGGTGGTGGTGCGGCGCTTTTTTTTGGGCTGATAGCTTTGAAGATATGTTCTGATGGTGGAGAGAGTGGAACAGGACTGCCTCCGTGGCGCAATTGGCTAGCGCGATCAGCTGTTAACCGAAAGGTTGGAGTTTCGAGCCCTCCCGGGAGTGGTGTGTCGCTTTTTTCTTTGTGCTGATAGCTTTGAAGATAAGTTCTGATGGTGGAGAAAGTGGAGCAGGACTGTCTCCGTGGCGCAATCGGCTAGCGCGATCGGCTTTTAACCGAAAGGTTGGAGGTTCGAGCCCACCTGGTGGTGGTGCGGTGCTTTTCTTTCTTTGGGCTGATAGCTTTGAAGACATGTTCTGATGGTGGTGAGACCGGAGCGGGACTGTCTCCATGGCGGAATTGGCTAACGCGATCGGCTGTTAACCGAAAGGTTCGAGGTTCAAGCCCTCCCGGGAGTGGTGTGTTGCTTTTTTCTTTCCGCTGATAGCTTTAAAGATATGTTCTGTTGGTGGTAAGAGTGGAGCACGACTCTCTCCATGGCGCAATTGGCTAGCGCAATCGGCGTTTAACCAAAAGGTTGGAGATTCGAGCCCACCCGCTTGTGGTGCGGCGCTTTTTTTTCTTTGGGCTGATAGCTCTGCAGAAATGTTTTGACGGTGGTGAGAGTGGAGCATGACTGTCTCCGTGGCGCAATTGGCTAGTGCGATGGGCTGTTATCCAAAAGGTTGGAGGTTTGAGCCCACCCGATGGTGGTGCGGCGATTTTTTTTCTTTGGGCTGATAGCTCTGAAGAAATGTTCTGACGGTGGTGAGAGTGGAGAAAGACTGTCTGCGTGGCGCAATTGGCTAGCGCAATCGGCTGTTAACTGAAAAGTTGGAGGTTCGAGCCCTCCTGGTGGTGGTGCGGCGCTTTTTTTTCTTTGGGCTGATAGCTTTGAAGAAATGTTCTGATGGTGGTGAGATTGCAGCAGGAATGTCTCCGTGGCACAATTGGCTAGCGCGATCGGTTGTTAACGGAGAAGTTGGAGGTTCGAGCCCTCTCGGGAGTGGTGTGTTGCTTTTTTCTTTGCGCTTATAGCTTTTGTTCTGATGGTGGTGAGAGTGGAGCACGACTGTATCCGCGGCGCAATTGGCTAGCGCGATCGGCTGTTAACCGAAAGGTTCGAGGTTCAAGCGCTCCCAGGAGTGGTGTGTTTCTTTTTTCTTTGCGCTGATAGCTTTAAAGATATGTTCTGTTGGTGGTGAGAAAGGAACACGACTGTCTCCGTGGCGCCATTGGCTAGCGCGATCGGCTGTTAACCAAAAGGCTGGAGGTTCGAGCCCACCCGGTGGTGGTGCGGCGCTTTTTTTTCTTTCGGCTGATAGCTTTGAAGATATGTTCTGATGGTGGTGAGAGTGGAGCGGGACTGTCTCCGTGGCGCAATTGGCTAGCGCAATTGGCTGTTAACCGAAACGTTGGAGGTTCGACCTCTCCCGGGAGTGGTGTGCTGCTTTTTTCTTTGCGCTGATAGCTTTGAAGATATGTTCTGATGGTGGTGGGAGTGGAGCACGACTGTCTCCGTGGCGCAATTGGCTAGCGCGATCGGCTGTTAACCGAAAGGTTGGAGGTTCGAGCCCTCCCGGGAGTGGTGTGTTGCTTTTTTTTTCTTTGCGCTGATAGCTTTCAAGATATGTTCTGATGGTGGGGAGAGTGGAGCACGACTGTCTCCGTGGCGTAATTGGCTAGCGCGATGGGCTATTAACCGTAAGGTTGGAGGCTCGAGCCCACCCGGTGGTGGTGCGGCGCTTTTTTTTCCTTTGGGCTGATAGTTCTGAAGAAATGTTCTGACGGTGGTGAGAGTGGAGAAAGACTGTCTGCGTGGCGCAATTGGCTAGCGCAATCGGCTGTTAACTGAAAAGTTGGAGGTTCGAGCCCTCCTGGTGGTGGTGCGGCGCTTTTTTTTCTTTGGGCTGATAGCTTTGAAGAAATGTTCTGATGGTGGTGAGATTGCAGCAGGAATGTCTCCGTGGCACAATTGGCTAGCGCGATCGGTTGTTAACGGAGAAGTTGGAGGTTCGAGCCCTCTCGGGAGTGGTGTGTTGCTTTTTTCTTTGCGCTTATAGCTTTTGTTCTGATGGTGGTGAGAGTGGAGCACGACTGTATCCGCGGCGCAATTGGCTAGCGCGATCGGCTGTTAACCGAAAGGTTCGAGGTTCAAGCGCTCCCAGGAGTGGTGTGTTTCTTTTTTCTTTGCGCTGATAGCTTTAAAGATATGTTCTGTTGGTGGTGAGAAAGGAACACGACTGTCTCCGTGGCGCCATTGGCTAGCGCGATCGGCTGTTAACCAAAAGGCTGGAGGTTCGAGCACACCCGGAGGTGGTGCGGCGCTTTTTTCCTTTGGGCTGATAGCTCTGAAGAAATGTTCTGATGGAGGTGAAAGTGGAGCAGGACTGTCTCCGTGGCGCAATTGGCTAGCGCAATCGGCTGTTAACCGAAAGGTTTGAGGTTCGACCTCTCCCGGGAGTGGTGTGCTGCTTTTTTCTTTGCACTGATAGCTTTGAAGATATGTTCTTATGGTGGTGGGAGTGGAGCACGACTGTCTCCGTGGCGCAATTGGCTAGCGTGATCGGCTGTTAACCGAAAGGTTGGAGGTTCGAGCCCTCCCGCGAATGGTGTGTTGCTTTTTTTCTTTGCGCTGATAGCTTTGAAGTTATGTTCTGATGGTGGTGAGAGTGGAGCACGACTGTCTCCGTGGCGTAATTGGCTAGCGCGATGGGCTATTACCCAAAAGGTTGGAGGCTCGAGCCCACCCGGTGGTTGTACGGCGCTTTTTTTCCTTTGGGATGATAGCTCTGAAGAAATGTTCTGACGGTGGTGAGAGTGGAGAAAGACTGTCTCCGTGGCGAGATCGGCTAGCGCGATCGGCTGTTAACTGAAAGGTTGGAGGTTCGAGCCCTCCCGGGAGTGGTGTGTTGCTTTTTTTTTCTTTGGACTGATAGCTTTGAAGATATGTTCTGATGGTGGTGAGAGAGGAGCAGGACTGTCTCCGTGGCGCAATTGCCTAGCGCGATCAGCTGTTACCCGAAAGGTTGGAGGTTCAAGCCCACGGGGTGGTGGTGCGGTACTCTTTTTCTTTGGGCTGATAGCTTTGAAGATATGTTGTGATGGTGGTGAGAGTGGAGCACGACTGTCTCCGTGGCGCAATTGGCTAGTGCCATGGGCTGTTAACTGAAAGGTTGGAGGTTCGAGCCCACCCAGGAGTGGTGTGTTGCTTTTTTTCTTTGGGCTGATAGCTTTGAAGATATGTTCTGATGGTGGTGAGAGTGGACCAGGACTGTCTCCATGGCACAATTGGCTAGCGCGATCGGCTGTTAAGCGAAAGGTTGGAGGTTCGAGCCCACCCGGTGGTGGTGCGGCGCTTTTTTTTGGGCTGATAGCTTTGAAGATATGTTCTGATGGTGGAGAGAGTGGAACGGGACTGCCTCCGTGGCGCAATTGGCTAGCGCGATCGGCTGTTAACCGAAAGGTTGGAGTTTCGAGCCCTCCCGGGAGTGGTGTGTCGCTTTTTTCTTTGCGCTGATAGCTTTGAAGATATGTTCTTATGGTGGTGAGAGTGGAGCACGACTGTCTCCGGTGCGCAATTGGCTGGCGCGATCGGCTGTTAACCGAAAGGTTGAGGTTCGAGCCCACCAGGTGGTGGTGTGGCGCTTTTTTTTCTTTGGGCTGATAGCTTTGAAGATATGTTCTGATGGTGGTGAGAGTGGAGCAGGACTGTCTCCGTGGCGCAATTGGCTAGCGCGATCGGCTGTTAACCGAAAGGTTGGAGGTTCGAGCCCACCCGGTGGTGGTGCGGCGCTTCTTTTTCTTTGGGCTGATAGCTTTGAAGATAATTTCTGATGGTGGAGAAAGTGGAGCAGGACTGTCTCCGTGGCGCAATCAGCTAGCGCGATCGGCTTTTAACCGAAAGGTTGGAGGTTCGAGCCCACCCGGTGGTGGTGCGGTGCTTTTCTTTCTTTGGGCTGATAGCTTTGAAGGCATGTTCTGATGGTGGTGAGACCGGAGTGGGATTGTCTCCATGGCGGAATTGGCTAACGCGATCGGCTGTTAACCGAAAGGTTCGAGGTTCAAGCCCTCCCGGGAGTGGTGTGTTGCTTTTTTCTTTGCGCTGATAGCTTTAAAGATATGTTCTGTTGGTGGTAAGAGTGGAGCACGACTCTCTCCATGGCGCAATTGGCTAGCGCGATCGGCGTTTAACCAAAAGGTTGGAGATTCGAGCCCACCCGGTGGTGGTGCGGCGCTTTTTTTTCTTTGGGCTGATAGCTCTGCAGAAATATTTTGACGGTGGTGAGAGTGGAGCATGACTGTCTCCGGGGCGCAATTGGCTAGCGCGATGGGCTGTTATCCGAAAGGTTGGAGGTTTGAGCCCACCCGATGGTGGTGCGGCGATTTTTTTTCTTTGGGCTGATAGCTCTGAAGAAATGTTCTGACGGTGGTGAGAGTAGAGCAGGACTGTCTCCGTGGCGCAATTGGCTAGCGCGATCGGTTGTTAACGGAAAAGTTGGAGGTTCGAGCCCTCCCGGGAGTGCTGTGTTGCTTTTTTCTTTGCGCTGATAGCTTTGAAGTTATGTTCTGATGGTGGTGAGAGTGGAGCACGACTGTCTCCGTGGCGTAATTGGCTAGCGCGATGGGCTATTACCCGAAAGGTTGGAGGCTCGAGCCCACCCGGTGGTGGTGCGGCGCTTTTTTTCCTTTGGGCTGATAGCTCTGAAGAAATGTTCTGACGGTGGTGAGAGTGGAGAAAGACGGTCACCGTGGCGAGATCGGCTAGGGCGATCGGCTGTTAACTGAAAGGTTGGAGGTTCGAGCCCTCCCGGGAGTGGTGTGTTGCTTTTTTTTCTTTGGACTGATGCTTTGAAGATATGTTCTGATGGTGGTGAGAGAGGAGCAGGACTGTCTCCGTGGCGCAATTGCCTAGCGCGATCAGCTGTTAACCGAAAGGTTGGAGGTTCAAGCCCACGGGGTGGTGGTGCGGTACTCTTTTTCTTTGGGCTGATAGCTTTGAAGATATGTTGTGATGGTGGTGAGAGTGGAGCACGACTGTCTCCGTGGCGCAATTGGCTAGTGCCATGGGCTGTTAACTGAAAGGTTGGAGGTTCGAGCCCACCCAGGAGTGGTGTGTTGCTTTTTTTCTTTGGGCTGATAGCTTTGAAGATATGTTCTGATGGTGGTGAGAGTGGACCAGGACTGTCTCCATGGCACAATTGGCTAGCGCGATCGGCTGTTAAGCGAAAGGTTGGAAGTTCGAGCCCACCCGGTGGTGGTGCGGTGCTTTTCTTTCTTTGGGCTGATAGCTTTGAAGACATGTTCTGATGGTGGTGAGAGCGGAGCGGGACTGTCTCCGTGGCGGAATTGGCTAGCGCGATCGGCTGTTAACCGAAAGGTTGGAGGTTCGAGCTCTCCCGGGAGTGGTGTGTTGCTTTTTCTTTGCGCTGATAGGTTTGAACATATGTTCTGATGGTGGTGAGAGTGGAGCGGGACTGTCTCCGTGGCGCAATTGGCTGGCGCGATCGGCTGTTATCCGAAAGGTTGGAGGTTCGAGCCCTCTCGGGAGTGGTGTGTTGCTTTTTCTTTGTGCTGATAGCTTTTGTTCTGATGGTGGTGAGAGTAGAGCACGACTGTCTCCGTGGCGCAATTGGCTAGCGCGATCGGCTGTTAACCGAAAGGTTGGAGGTTCGAGCCCTCCCGGGAGTGGTGTTTTGCTTTTTTTTCTTTGCGCTGATAGCTTTCAAGATATGTTCTGATGGTGGGGAGAGCGGAGCACGACTGTCTCCGTGGCGTAATTGGCTAGCGCGATGGGCTATTAACCGTAAGGTTGGAGGCTCGAGCCCACCCGGTGGTGGTGCGGCGCTTTCTTTCCTTTGGGCTGATAGTTCTGAAGAAATGTTCTGACGGTGGTGAGAGTGGAGAAAGACTGTCTCCGTGGCGCAATTGGCTAGCGCTATCGGCTGTTAACTGAAACGTTGGAGGTTCGAGCCCTCCCGGGAGTGGTGTGTGGGTTTTTTTTCTTTGGGCTGATAGCTTTGAAGATATGTTCTGATGGTGGTGAGGGTGGAGCAGGACTGTCTCCATGGCGCAATTGGCTAGCGCGAATGGCTGTTAATCGAAAGGTTGGAGGTTCGAGCCCTCCCGGGAGTGCTGTGTTGCTTTTTTCTTTGCGCTGATAGCTTTGAAGTTATGTTCTGATGGTGGTGAGAGTGGAGCACGACTGTCTCCGTGGCGTAATTGTCTAGCGCGATGGGCTATTACCCGAAAGGTTGGAGGCTCGAGCCCACCCGGTGGTGGTGCGGCGCTTTTTTTCCTTTTGGCTGATAGCTCTGAAGAAATGTTCTGACGGTGGTGAGAGTGGAGAAAGACTGTCTCCGTGGCGAGATCGGCTAGCGCGATCGGCTGTTAACTGAAAGGTTGGAGGTTCGAGCCCTCCCGGGAGTGGTGTGTTGCTTTTTTTTTCTTTGGACTGATAGCTTTGAAGATATGTTCTGATGGTGGTGAGAGAGGAGCAGGACTGTCTCCGTGGCGCAATTGCCTAGCGCAATCAGCTGTTAACCGAAAGGTTGGAGGTTCAAGCCCACGGGGTGGTGGTGCGGTACTCTTTTTCTTTGGGCTGATAGCTTTGAAGATATGTTGTGATGGTGGTGAGAGTGGAGCACGACTGTCTCCGTGGCGCAATTGGCTAGTGCCATGGGCTGTTAACTGAAAGGTTGGAGGTTCGAGCCCACCCAGGAGTGGTGTGTTGCTTTTTTTCTTTGGGCTGATAGCTTTGAAGATATGTTCTGATGGTGGTGAGAGTGGACCCGGACTGTCTCCATGGCACAATTGGCTAGCGCGATCGGCTGTTAAGCGAAAGGTTGGAGGTTCGAGCCCACCCGGTGGTGGTGCGGCGCTTTTTTTTGGGCTGATAGCTTTGAAGATATGTTCTGATGGTGGAGAGAGTGGAACAGGACTGCCTCCGTGGCGCAATTGGCTAGCGCGATCAGCTGTTAACCGAAAGGTTGGAGTTTCGAGCCCTCCCGGGAGTGGTGTGTCGCTTTTTTCTTTGTGCTGATAGCTTTGAAGATAAGTTCTGATGGTGGAGAAAGTGGAGCAGGACTGTCTCCGTGGCGCAATCGGCTAGCGCGATCGGCTTTTAACCGAAAGGTTGGAGGTTCGAGCCCACCCGGTGGTGGTGCGGTGCTTTTCTTTCTTTGGGCTGATAGCTTTGAAGACATGTTCTGATGGTGGTGAGACCGGAGCGGGACTGTCTCCATGGCGGAATTGGCTAACGCGATCGGCTGTTAACCGAAAGGTTCGAGGTTCAAGCCCTCCCGGGAGTGGTGTGTTGCTTTTTTCTTTCCGCTGATAGCTTTAAAGATATGTTCTGTTGGTGGTAAGAGTGGAGCACGACTCTCTCCATGGCGCAATTGGCTAGCGCAATCGGCGTTTAACCAAAAGGTTGGAGATTCGAGCCCACCCGGTTGTGGTGCGGCGCTTTTTTTTCTTTGGGCTGATAGCTCTGCAGAAATGTTTTGACGGTGGTGAGAGTGGAGCATGACTGTCTCCGTGGCGCAATTGGCTAGTGCGATGGGCTGTTATCCAAAAGGTTGGAGGTTTGAGCCCACCCGATGGTGGTGCGGCGATTTTTTTTCTTTGGGCTGATAGCTCTGAAGAAATGTTCTGACGGTGGTGAGAGTGGAGAAAGACTGTCTGCGTGGCGCAATTGGCTAGCGCAATCGGCTGTTAACTGAAAAGTTGGAGGTTCGAGCCCTCCTGGTGGTGGTGCGGCGCTTTTTTTTCTTTGGGCTGATAGCTTTGAAGAAATGTTCTGATGGTGGTGAGATTGCAGCAGGAATGTCTCCGTGGCACAATTGGCTAGCGCGATCGGTTGTTAACGGAGAAGTTGGAGGTTCGAGCCCTCTCGGGAGTGGTGTGTTGCTTTTTTCTTTGCGCTTATAGCTTTTGTTCTGATGGTGGTGAGAGTGGAGCACGACTGTATCCGCGGCGCAATTGGCTAGCGCGATCGGCTGTTAACCGAAAGGTTCGAGGTTCAAGCGCTCCCAGGAGTGGTGTGTTTCTTTTTTCTTTGCGCTGATAGCTTTAAAGATATGTTCTGTTGGTGGTGAGAAAGGAACACGACTGTCTCCGTGGCGCCATTGGCTAGCGCGATCGGCTGTTAACCAAAAGGCTGGAGGTTCGAGCCCACCCGGTGGTGGTGCGGCGCTTTTTTTTCTTTCGGCTGATAGCTTTGAAGATATGTTCTGATGGTGGTGAGAGTGGAGCGGGACTGTCTCCGTGGCGCAATTGGCTAGCGCAATTGGCTGTTAACCGAAACGTTGGAGGTTCGACCTCTCCCGGGAGTGGTGTGCTGCTTTTTTCTTTGCGCTGATAGCTTTGAAGATATGTTCTGATGGTGGTGGGAGTGGAGCACGACTGTCTCCGTGGCGCAATTGGCTAGCGCGATCGGCTGTTAACCGAAAGGTTGGAGGTTCGAGCCCTCCCGGGAGTGGTGTGTTGCTTTTTTTTTCTTTGCGCTGATAGCTTTCAAGATATGTTCTGATGGTGGGGAGAGTGGAGCACGACTGTCTCCGTGGCGTAATTGGCTAGCGCGATGGGCTATTAACCGTAAGGTTGGAGGCTCGAGCCCACCCGGTGGTGGTGCGGCGCTTTTTTTTCCTTTGGGCTGATAGTTCTGAAGAAATGTTCTGACGGTGGTGAGAGTGGAGAAAGACTGTCTGCGTGGCGCAATTGGCTAGCGCAATCGGCTGTTAACTGAAAAGTTGGAGGTTCGAGCCCTCCTGGTGGTGGTGCGGCGCTTTTTTTTCTTTGGGCTGATAGCTTTGAAGAAATGTTCTGATGCTGGTGAGATTGCAGCAGGAATGTCTCCGTGGCACAATTGGCTAGCGCGATCGGTTGTTAACGGAGAAGTTGGAGGTTCGAGCCCTCTCGGGAGTGGTGTGTTGCTTTTTTCTTTGCGCTTATAGCTTTTGTTCTGATGGTGGTGAGAGTGGAGCACGACTGTATCCGCGGCGCAATTGGCTAGCGCGATCGGCTGTTAACCGAAAGGTTCGAGGTTCAAGCGCTCCCAGGAGTGGTGTGTTTCTTTTTTCTTTGCGCTGATAGCTTTAAAGATATGTTCTGTTGGTGGTGAGAAAGGAACACGACTGTCTCCGTGGCGCCATTGGCTAGCGCGATCGGCTGTTAACCAAAAGGCTGGAGGTTCGAGCACACCCGGAGGTGGTGCGGCGCTTTTTTCCTTTGGGCTGATAGCTCTGAAGAAATGTTCTGATGGAGGTGAAAGTGGAGCAGGACTGTCTCCGTGGCGCAATTGGCTAGCGCAATCGGCTGTTAACCGAAAGGTTTGAGGTTCGACCTCTCCCGGGAGTGGTGTGCTGCTTTTTTCTTTGCACTGATAGCTTTGAAGATATGTTCTTATGGTGGTGGGAGTGGAGCACGACTGTCTCCGTGGCGCAATTGGCTAGCGTGATCGGCTGTTAACCGAAAGGTTGGAGGTTCGAGCCCTCCCGCGAATGGTGTGTTGCTTTTTTTCTTTGCGCTGATAGCTTTGAAGATATGTTCTGATGGTGGTGAGAGTGGAGCACGACTGTCTCCGTGGCGTAATTGGCTAGCGCGATGGGCTATTAACTGAAAGGTTGGAGGTTCGAGCCCACCCGGTGGTAGTGCGGCGCTTTTTTTTTCTTTGGGCTGATAGCTCTGAAGAAATGTTCTGACGGTGGTGAGAGTGGAGCATGACTGTCTCCGTGGCGGAATTGGCTAGCGCGATGGGCTGTTAACCGAAAGGTTGGGGGTTTGAGCGCACCCGATGGTGGTGCGGCGATTTTTTTTCTTTGGCCTTATAGCTCTGAAGAAATGCTCTGACGGTGGTGAGAGTGGAGCATGACTGTCTCCGTGGCGCAATTGGCTAGCGCGATTGGCTGTTAATCGAAAGGTTGGAGGTTCGAGCCCTCCCGGGAGTGCTGTGTTGCTTTTTTCTTTGCGCTGATAGCTTTGAAGTTATGTTCTGATGGTGGTGAGAGTGGAGCACGACTGTCTCCGTGGCGTAATTGGCTAGCGCGATGGGCTATTACCCAAAAGGTTGGAGGCTCGAGCCCACCCGGTGGTTGTACGGCGCTTTTTTTCCTTTGGGATGATAGCTCTGAAGAAATGTTCTGACGGTGGTGAGAGTGGAGAAAGACTGTCTCCGTGGCGAGATCGGCTAGCGCGATCGGCTGTTAACTGAAAGGTTGGAGGTTCGAGCCCTCCCGGGAGTGGTGTGTTGCTTTTTTTTTCTTTGGACTGATAGCTTTGAAGATATGTTCTGATGGTGGTGAGAGAGGAGCAGGACTGTCTCCGTGGCGCAATTGCCTAGCGCGATCAGCTGTTACCCGAAAGGTTGGAGGTTCAAGCCCACGGGGTGGTGGTGCGGCACTCTTTTTCTTTGGGCTGATAGCTTTGAAGATATGTTGTGATGGTGGTGAGAGTGGAGCACGACTGTCTCCGTGGCGCAATTGGCTAGTGCCATGGGCTGTTAACTGAAAGGTTGGAGGTTCGAGCCCACCCAGGAGTGGTGTGTTGCTTTTTTTCTTTGGGCTGATAGCTTTGAAGATATGTTCTGATGGTGGTGAGAGTGGACCAGGACTGTCTCCATGGCACAATTGGCTAGCGCGATCGGCTGTTAAGCGAAAGGTTGGAGGTTCGAGCCCACCCGGTGGTGGTGCGGCGCTTTTTTTTGGGCTGATAGCTTTGAAGATATGTTCTGATGGTGGAGAGAGTGGAACGGGACTGCCTCCGTGGCGCAATTGGCTAGCGCGATCGGCTGTTAACCGAAAGGTTGGAGTTTCGAGCCCTCCCGGGAGTGGTGTGTCGCTTTTTTCTTTGCGCTGATAGCTTTGAAGATATGTTCTTATGGTGGTGAGAGTGGAGCACGACTGTCTCCGGTGCGCAATTGGCTGGCGCGATCGGCTGTTAACCGAAAGGTTGAGGTTCGAGCCCACCAGGTGGTGGTGTGGCGCTTTTTTTTCTTTGGGCTGATAGCTTTGAAGATATGTTCTGATGGTGGTGAGAGTGGAGCAGGACTGTCTCCGTGGCGCAATTGGCTAGCGCGATCGGCTGTTAACCGAAAGGTTGGAGGTTCGAGCCCACCCGGTGGTGGTGCGGCGCTTCTTTTTCTTTGGGCTGATAGCTTTGAAGATAATTTCTGATGGTGGAGAAAGTGGAGCAGGACTGTCTCCGTGGCGCAATCAGCTAGCGCGATCGGCTTTTAACCGAAAGGTTGGAGGTTCGAGCCCACCCGGTGGTGGTGCGGTGCTTTTCTTTCTTTGGGCTGATAGCTTTGAAGGCATGTTCTGATGGTGGTGAGACCGGAGTGGGATTGTCTCCATGGCGGAATTGGCTAACGCGATCGGCTGTTAACCGAAAGGTTCGAGGTTCAAGCCCTCCCGGGAGTGGTGTGTTGCTTTTTTCTTTGCGCTGATAGCTTTAAAGATATGTTCTGTTGGTGGTAAGAGTGGAGCACGACTCTCTCCATGGCGCAATTGGCTAGCGCGATCGGCGTTTAACCAAAAGGTTGGAGATTCGAGCCCACCCGGTGGTGGTGCGGCGCTTTTTTTTCTTTGGGCTGATAGCTCTGCAGAAATATTTTGACGGTGGTGAGAGTGGAGCATGACTGTCTCCGGGGCGCAATTGGCTAGCGCGATGGGCTGTTATCCGAAAGGTTGGAGGTTTGAGCCCACCCGATGGTGGTGCGGCGATTTTTTTTCTTTGGGCTGATAGCTCTGAAGAAATGTTTTGACGGTGGTGAGAGTAGAGCAGGACTGTCTCCGTGGCGCAATTGGCTAGCGCGATCGGTTGTTAACGGAAAAGTTGGAGGTTCGAGCCTTCCCGGGAGTGCTGTGTTGCTTTTTTCTTTGCGCTGATAGCTTTGAAGTTATGTTCTGATGGTGGTGAGAGTGGAGCACGACTGTCTCCGTGGCGTAATTGGCTAGCGCGATGGGCTATTACCCGAAAGGTTGGAGGCTCGAGCCCACCCGGTGGTGGTGCGGCGCTTTTTTTCCTTTGGGCTGATAGCTCTGAAGAAATGTTCTGACGGTGGTGAGAGTGGAGAAAGACGGTCACCGTGGCGAGATCGGCTAGGGCGATCGGCTGTTAACTGAAAGGTTGGAGGTTCGAGCCCTCCCGGGAGTGGTGTGTTGCTTTTTTTTCTTTGGACTGATGCTTTGAAGATATGTTCTGATGGTGGTGAGAGAGGAGCAGGACTGTCTCCGTGGCGCAATTGCCTAGCGCGATCAGCTGTTAACCGAAAGGTTGGAGGTTCAAGCCCACGGGGTGGTGGTGCGGTACTCTTTTTCTTTGGGCTGATAGCTTTGAAGATATGTTGTGATGGTGGTGAGAGTGGAGCACGACTGTCTCCGTGGCGCAATTGGCTAGTGCCATGGGCTGTTAACTGAAAGGTTGGAGGTTCGAGCCCACCCAGGAGTGGTGTGTTGCTTTTTTTCTTTGGGCTGATAGCTTTGAAGATATGTTCTGATGGTGGTGAGAGTGGACCAGGACTGTCTCCATGGCACAATTGGCTAGCGCGATCGGCTGTTAAGCGAAAGGTTGGAGGTTCGAGCCCACCCGGTGGTGGTGCGGTGCTTTTCTTTCTTTGGGCTGATAGCTTTGAAGACATGTTCTGATGGTGGTGAGACCGGAGCGGGACTGTCTCCATGGCGGAATTGGCTAACGCGATCGGCTGTTAACCGAAAGGTTCGAGGTTCAAGCCCTCCCGGGAGTGGTGTGTTGCTTTTTTCTTTGCGCTGATAGCTTTAAAGATATGTTCTGTTGGTGGTAAGAGTGGAGCACGACTCTCTCCATGGCGCAATTGGCTAGCGCGATCGGCGTTTAACCAAAAGGTTGGAGATTCGAGCCCACCCGGTGGTGGTGCGGCGCTTTTTTTTCTTTGGGCTGATAGCTCTGCAGAAATGTTTTGACGGTGGTGAGAGTGGAGCATGACTGTCTCCGTGGCGCAATTGGCTAGCGCGATGGGCTGTTATCCAAAAGGTTGGAGGTTTGAGCCCACCCGATGGTGGTGCAGCGATTTTTTTTCTTTGGGCTGATAGCTCTGAAGAAATGTTCTGACGGTGGTGAGAGTAGAGCAGGACTGTCTCCGTGGCGCAATTGGCTAGCGCGATCGGTTGTTAACGGAAAAGTTGGAGGTTCGAGCCCTCTCGGGAGTGGTGTGTTGCTTTTTTTTGCGCTTATAGCTTTTGTTCTGATGGTGGTGAGAGTGGAGCACGACTGTATCCGCGGCGCAATTGGCTAGCGCGATCGGCTGTTAACCGAAAGGTTCGAGGTTCAAGCGCTCCCGGGAGTGGTGTGTTGCTTTTTTCTTTGCGCTGATAGCTTTGAAGATATGTTCTGTTGGTGGTGAGAAAGGACCACGACTATCTCCGTGGCGCCATTGGCTAGCGCGTTCGGCTGTTAACCGAAAGGTTGGAGTTTCGAGCCCACCCGGTGGTAGTGCGGCCCTTTTTTCCTTTGGGCTGATAGCTCTGAAGAATTGTTCTGAAGGTGGTGAGAGTGGAGCAGGACTGTTTCCGTGGCGCAATTGGCTAGCGCAATCGGCTGTTAACCGAAAGGTTGGAGGTTCGACCTCTCCCGGGAGTGGTGTGTCGCTTTTTTCTTTGCGCTGATAGCTTTGAAGATATGTTCTGATGGTGGTGAGAGTGGAGCACGACTATCTCCGTGGCGCAATTGGCTAGCGCGATGGGCTGTTAACCGAAAGGTTGGGGGTTTGAGCGCACCCGATGGTGGTGCGGCGATTTTTTTTCTTTGGGCTTATAGCTCTGAAGAATTGCTCTGACGGTGGTGAGAGTGGAGCATGACTGTCTCCGTGGCGCAATTGGCTAGCGCGATTGGCTGTTAATTGAAAGGTTGGAGGTTCGAGCCCTCCCGGGAGTGCTGTGTTGCTTTTTTCTTTGCGCTGATAGCTTTGAAGTTATGTTCTGATGGTGGTGAGAGTGGAGCACGACTGTCTCCGTGGCGTAATTGGCTAGCGCGATGGGCTATTACCCGAAAGGTTGGAGGCTCGAGCCCACCCGGTGGTGGTGCGGCGCTTTTTTTCCTTTGGGCTGATAGCTCTGAAGAAATGTTCTGACGGTGGTGAGAGTGGAGAAAGACTGTCTCCGTGGCGAGATCGGCTAGCGCGATCGGCTGTTAACTGAAAGGTTGGAGGTTCGAGCCCTCCCGGGAGTGGTGTGTTGCTTTTTTTTTCTTTGGACTGATAGCTTTGAAGATATGTTCTGATGGTGGTGAGAGAGGAGCAGGACTGTCTCCGTGGCGCAATTGCCTAGCGCGATCAGCTGTTAACCGAAAGGTTGGAGGTTCAAGCCCACGGGGTGGTGGTGCGGTACTCTTTTTCTTTGGGCTGATAGCTTTGAAGATATGTTGTGATGGTGGTGAGAGTGGAGCAGGACTGTCTCCATGGCGCAATTGGCTAGCGCGATCGGCTGTTAAGCGAAAGGTTGGAGGTTCGAGCCCTCCCAGGAGTGGTGTGTTGCTTTTTTTTCTTTGGGCTGATAGCTTGGAAGATATGTTCTGATGGTGGTGAGAGTGGAGCAGGACTGTCTCCATGGCGCAATTGGCTAGCGCGATCGGCTGTTAAGCGAAAGGTTGGAGGTTCGAGCCCACCCGGTGGTGGTGCGGCGCTTTTCTTTCTTTGGGCTGATAGCTTTGAAGATATGTTCTGGTGGTGGTGAGAGTGGAGCGGGACTGTCTCCGTGGCGCAATTGGCTAGCGCGATGGGCTAAAAACCGAAAGGTTGGAGGTTCGAGCCCTCCTGGTGGTGGTGCGGCGCTTTTTTTTCTTTGGGCTGATAGCTCTGAAGAAATGTTCTGATGGTGGTGAGATTGCAGCAGGAATGTCTCCGTGGCGCAATTGGCTAGCGCGATCGGTTGTTAACGGAGAAGTTGGAGGTTCAAGCCCTCTCGGGAGTGGTGTGTTGCTTTTTTCTTTGCGCTTTTAGCTTTTGTTCTGATGGAGGTGAGAGTGGAGCAGGACTGTCTCCGTGGCGCAATTGGCTAGCGCAATCGGCTGTTAACCGAAAGGTTTGAGGTTCGACCTCTCCCGGGAGTGGTGTGCTGCTTTTTTCTTTGCACTGATAGCTTTGAAGATATGTTCTTATGGTGGTGGGAGTGGAGCACGACTGTCTCCGTGGCGCAATTGGCTAGCGTGATCGGCTGTTAACCGAAAGGTTGGGGGTTTGAGCGCACCCGATGGTGGTGCGGCGATTTTCTTTCTTTGGGCTTATAGCTCTGAAGAAATGCTCTGACGGTGGTGAGAGTGGAGCATGACTGTCTCCGTGGCGCAATTGGCTAGCGCGAATGGCTGTTAATCGAAAGGTTGGAGGTTCGAGCCCTCCCGGGAGTGCTGTGTTGCTTTTTTCTTTGCGCTGATAGCTTTGAAGTTATGTTCTGATGGTGGTGAGAGTGGAGCACGACTGTCTCCGTGGCGTAATTGTCTAGCGCGATGGGCTATTACCCGAAAGGTTGGAGGCTCGAGCCCTCCCGGGAGTGCTGTGTTGCTTTTTTCTTTGCGCTGATAGCTTTGAAGTTATGTTCTGATGGTGTTGAGAGTGGAGCACGACTGTCTTCTTGGCGTAATTGGCTAGCGCGATGGGCTATTACCCGAAAGGTTGGAGGCTCGAGCCCACCCGGTGGTGGTGCGGCGCTTTTTTTCCTTTTGGCTGATAGCTCTGAAGAAATGTTCTGACGGTGGTGAGAGTGGAGAAAGACTGTCTCCGTGGCGAGATCGGCTAGCGCGATCGGCTGTTAACTGAAAGGTTGGAGGTTCGAGCCCTCCCGGGAGTGGTGTGTTGCTTTTTTTTTCTTTGGACTGATAGCTTTGAAGATATGTTCTGATGGTGGTGAGAGAGGAGCAGGACTGTCTCCGTGGCGCAATTGCCTAGCGCGATCAGCTGTTAACCGAAAGGTTGGAGGTTCAAGCCCACGGGGTGGTGGTGCGGTACTCTTTTTCTTTGGGCTGATAGCTTTGAAGATATGTTGTGATGGTGGTGAGAGTGGAGCACGACTGTCTCCGTGGCGCAATTGGCTAGTGCCATGGGCTGTTAACTGAAAGGTTGGAGGTTCGAGCCCACCCAGGAGTGGTGTGTTGCTTTTTTTCTTTGGGCTGATAGCTTTGAAGATATGTTCTGATGGTGGTGAGAGTGGACCCGGACTGTCTCCATGGCACAATTGGCTAGCGCGATGGGCTGTTAAGCGAAAGGTTGGAGGTTCGAGCCCACCCGGTGGTGGTGCGGCGCTTTTTTTTGGGCCGATAGCTTTGAAGATATGTTCTGATGGTGGAGAGAGTGGAACAGGACTGCCTCCGTGGCGCAATTGGCTAGCGCGATCAGCTGTTAACCGAAAGGTTGGAGTTTCGAGCCCTCCCGGGAGTGGTGTGTCGCTTTTTTCTTTGCGCTGATAGCTTTGAAGATATGTTCTGATGGTGGTGAGAGTGGAGCACGACTGTCTCCGGTGCGCAATTGGCTTGCGCGATCGGCTGTTAACCGAAAGGTTGAGGTTCGAGCCCACCAGGTGGTGGTGTGGCGCTTTTTTTTCTTTGGGCTGATAGCTTTGAAGATATTTTCTGATGGTGGTGAGAGTGGAGCAGGACTGTCTCCGTGGCGCAATTGGCTAGCGCGATCGGCTCTTAACCGTAAGGTTGGAGGTTCGAGCCCACCCGGTGGTGGTGCGGCGCTTCTTTTTCTTTGGGCTGATAGCTTTGAAGATAAGTTCTGATGGTGGAGAAAGTGGAGCAGGACTGTCTCCGTGGCGCAATCGGCTAGCGCGATCGGCTTTTAACCGAAAGGTTGGAGGTTCGAGCCCACCCGGTGGTGGTGCGGTGCTTTTCTTTCTTTGGGCTGATAGCTTTGAAGACATGTTCTGATGGTGGTGAGACCGGAGCGGGACTGTCTCCATGGCGGAATTGGCTAACGCGATCGGCTGTTAACCGAAAGGTTCGAGGTTCAAGCCCTCCCGGGAGTGGTGTGTTGCTTTTTTCTTTCCGCTGATAGCTTTAAAGATATGTTCTGTTGGTGGTAAGAGTGGAGCACGACTCTCTCCATGGCGCAATTGGCTAGCGCGATCGGCGTTTAACCAAAAGGTTGGAGATTCGAGCCCACCCGGTTGTGGTGCGGCGCTTTTTTTTCTTTGGGCTGATAGCTCTGCAGAAATGTTTTGACGGTGGTGAGAGTGGAGCATGACTGTCTCCGTGGCGCAATTGGCTAGCGCGATGGGCTGTTATCCAAAAGGTTGGAGGTTTGAGCCCACCCGATGGTGGTGCGGCGATTTTTTTTCTTTGGGCTGATAGCTCTGAAGAAATGTTCTGACGGTGATGAGAGTAGAGCAGGACTGTCTCCGTGGCGCAATTGGCTAGCGCGATCGGTTGTTAACGGAAAAGTTGGAGGTTCGAGCCCTCTCGGGAGTAGTGTGTTGCTTTTTTTTGCGCTTATAGCTTTTGTTCTGATGGTGGTGAGAGTGGAGCACGACTGTATCCGCGGCGCAATTGGCTAGCGCGATCGGCTGTTAACCGAAAGGTTCGAGGTTCAAGCGCTCCCGGGAGTGGTGTGTTGCTTTTTTCTTTGCGCTGATAGCTTTGAAGATATGTTCTGTTGGTGGTGAGAAAGGACCACGACTATCTCCGTGCCGCCATTGGCTAGCGCGATCGGCTGTTAACCGAAAGGTTGGAGGTTCGAGCCCACCCGGTGGTGGTGCGGCGCTTTTTTTCTTTCGGCTGATAGCTTTGAAGATATGTTCTGATGGTGGTGAGAGTGGAGCGGGACTGTCTCCGTGGCGCAATTGGCTAGCGCAATTGGCTGTTAACCGAAACGTTGGAGGTTCGACCTCTCCCGGGAGTGGTGTGCTGCTTTTTTCTTTGCGCTGATAGCTTTGAAGATATGTTCTGATGGTGGTGGGAGTGGAGCACGACTGTCTCCGTGGCGCAATTGGCTAGCGCGATCGGCTGTTAACCGAAAGGTTGGAGGTTCGAGCCCTCCCGGGAGTGGTGTGTTGCTTTTTTTTTCTTTGCGCTGATAGCTTTCAAGATATGTTCTGATGGTGGGGAGAGTGGAGCACGACTGTCTCCGTGGCGTAATTGGCTAGCGCGATGGGCTATTAACCGTAAGGTTGGAGGCTCGAGCCCATCCGGTGGTGGTGCGGCGCTTTTTTTCCTTTGGGCTGATAGTTCTGAAGAAATGTTCTGACGGTGGTGAGAGTGGAGAAAGACTGTCTCCGTGGCGCAATTGGCTAGCGCAATCGGCTGTTAACTGAAAAGTTGGAGGTTCGAGCCCTCCTGGTGGTGGTGCGGCGCTTTTTTTTCTTTGGGCTGATAGCTTTGAAGAAATGTTCTGATGGTGGTGAGATTGCAGCAGGAATGTCTCCGTGGCACAATTGGCTAGCGCGATCGGTTGTTAACGGAGAAGTTGGAGGTTCGAGCCCTCTCGGGAGTGGTGTGTTGCTTTTTTCTTTGCGCTTATAGCTTTTGTTCTGATGGTGGTGAGAGTGGAGCACGACTGTATCCGCGGCGCAATTGGCTAGCGCGATCGGCTGTTAACCGAAAGGTTCGAGGTTCAAGCGCTCCCAGGAGTGGTGTGTTTCTTTTTTCTTTGCGCTGATAGCTTTAAAGATATGTTCTGTTGGTGGTGAGAAAGGAACACGACTGTCTCCGTGGCGCCATTGGCTAGCGCGATCGGCTGTTAACCAAAAGGCTGGAGGTTCGAGCACACCCGGAGGTGGTGCGGCGCTTTTTTCCTTTGGGCTGATAGCTCTGAAGAAATGTTCTGATGGAGGTGAAAGTGGAGCAGGACTGTCTCCGTGGCGCATTTGGCTAGCGCAATCGGCTGTTAACCGAAAGGTTTGAGGTTCGACCTCTCCCGGGAGTGGTGTGCTGCTTTTTTCTTTGCACTGATAGCTTTGAAGATATGTTCTTATGGTGGTGGGAGTGGAGCACGACTGTCTCCGTGGCGCAATTGGCTAGCGTGATCGGCTGTTAACCGAAAGGTTGGAGGTTCGAGCCCTCCCGCGAATGGTGTGTTGCTTTTTTCTTTGCGCTGATAGCTTTGAAGATATGTTCTGATGGTGGTGAGAGTGGAGCACGACTGTCTCCGTGGCGTAATTGGCTAGCGCGATGGGCTATTAACTGAAAGGTTGGAGGTTCGAGCCCACCCGGTGGTAGTGCGGCGCTTTTTTTTTCTTTGGGCTGATAGCTCTGAAGAAATGTTCTGACGGTGGTGAGAGTGGAGCATGACTGTCTCCGTGGCGGAATTGGCTAGCGCGATGGGCTGTTAACCGAAAGGTTGGGGGTTTGAGCGCACCCGATGGTGGTGCGGCGATTTTTTTTCTTTGGCCTTATAGCTCTGAAGAAATGCTCTGACGGTGGTGAGAGTGGAGCATGACTGTCTCCGTGGCGCAATTGGCTAGCGCGATTGGCTGTTAATCGAAAGGTTGGAGGTTCGAGCCCTCCCGGGAGTGCTGTGTTGCTTTTTTCTTTGCGCTGATAGCTTTGAAGTTATGTTCTGATGGTGGTGAGAGTGGAGCACGACTGTCTCCGTGGCGTAATTGGCTAGCGCGATGGGCTATTACCCGAAAGGTTGGAGGCTCGAGCCCACCCGGTGGTTGTACGGCGCTTTTTTTCCTTTGGGATGATAGCTCTGAAGAAATGTTCTGACGGTGGTGAGAGTGGAGAAAGACTGTCTCCGTGGCGAGATCGGCTAGCGCGATCGGCTGTTAACTGAAAGGTTGGAGGTTCGAGCCCTCCCGGGAGTGGTGTGTTGCTTTTTTTTTCTTTGGACTGATAGCTTTGAAGATATGTTCTGATGGTGGTGAGAGAGGAGCAGGACTGTCTCCGTGGCGCAATTGCCTAGCGCGATCAGCTGTTACCCGAAAGGTTGGAGGTTCAAGCCCACGGGGTGGTGGTGCGGTACTCTTTTTCTTTGGGCTGATAGCTTTGAAGATATGTTGTGATGGTGGTGAGAGTGGAGCACGACTGTCTCCGTGGCGCAATTGGCTAGTGCCATGGGCTGTTAACTGAAAGGTTGGAGGTTCGAGCCCACCCAGGAGTGGTGTGTTGCTTTTTTTCTTTGGGCTGATAGCTTTGAAGATATGTTCTGATGGTGGTGAGAGTGGACCAGGACTGTCTCCATGGCACAATTGGCTAGCGCGATCGGCTGTTAAGCGAAAGGTTGGAGGTTCGAGCCCACCCGGTGGTGGTGCGGCGCTTTTTTTTGGGCTGATAGCTTTGAAGATATGTTCTGATGGTGGAGAGAGTGGAACAGGACTGCCTCCGTGGCGCAATTGGCTAGCGCGATCGGCTGTTAACCGAAAGGTTGGAGTTTCGAGCCCTCCCGGGAGTGGTGTGTCGCTTTTTTCTTTGCGCTGATAGCTTTGAAGATATGTTCTTATGGTGGTGAGAGTGGAGCACGACTGTCTCCGGTGCGCAATTGGCTGGCGCGATCGGCTGTTAACCGAAAGGTTGAGGTTCGAGCCCACCAGGTGGTGGTGCGGCGCTTCTTTTTCTTTGGGCTGATAGCTTTGAAGATAATTTCTGATGGTGGAGAAAGTGGAGCAGGACTGTCTCCGTGGCGCAATCAGCTAGCGCGATCGGCTTTTAACCGAAAGGTTGGAGGTTCGAGCCCACCCGGTGGTGGTGCGGTGCTTTTCTTTCTTTGGGCTGATAGCTTTGAAGACATGTTCTGATGGTGGTGAGACCGGAGTGGGATTGTCTCCATTGCGGAATTGGCTAACGCGATCGGCTGTTAACCGAAAGGTTCGAGGTTCAAGCCCTCCCGGGAGTGGTGTGTTGCTTTTTTCTTTGCGCTGATAGCTTTAAAGATATGTTCTGTTGGTGGTAAGAGTGGAGCACGACTCTCTCCATGGCGCAATTGGCTAGCGCGATCGGCGTTTAACCAAAAGGTTGGAGATTCGAGCCCACCCGGTGGTGGTGCGGCGCTTTTTTTTCTTTGGGTTGATAGCTCTGCAGAAATGTTTTGACGGTGGTGAGAGTGGAGCATGACTGTCTCCGTGGCGCAATTGGCTAGCGCGATGGGCTGTTATCCGAAAGGTTGGAGGTTTGAGCCCACCCGATGGTGGTGCGGCGATTTTTTTTCTTTGGGCTGATAGCTCTGAAGAAATGTTCTGACGGTGGTGAGAGTAGAGCAGGACTGTCTCCGTGGCGCAATTGGCTAGCGCGATCGGTTGTTAACGGATTATTGCACTCAATTTCAAAAAAAGATAAAATGCATAAGAAGCTTAAGGACCAACCATTTAACACAGTGCTACAAATTCGCTATAAAAAATATTCGAATACGCTTGGTGCAATTTTGAAACGTGCTAAACGTGACTATTTTCAAACGCGCATATTGCTTAATGGAACTGATACTAAACGAAACTGGCAGCTAATTAAAAAGTTTCTGAACAAAACCGATTCCCATGCACGGTTAACGAAAATAAGTACTGCATCCAGCACATTCACTGAGCCAATTGACATTGCCAATGCTTTTAACGACCATTTTGCCAACACTGAAAACAATCAACACCGGCCATCACTTTCCCACTTATCACGCTGTCCGCAATCTTTTTACTTATATCCTACTTCTAGCGCTGAAGTTCGCTCTGTCATATCATCGTTAAAAACAACCGGGGCGGGTTTAGACTCCATTCACCCTTCACGAGTTAAGCTGATAATCGACTGTGTTTCACCTGTTCTTGCTAACATCATCAACAAAATGTTCAAGGACGGCACATTTCCAACCTCCCTAAAAAACGGCAAGATAACTCCCGTCTTCAAGAAAGGTGACCGTGAATGCATTAACAATTACCGTCCTATTTGCATTCTTCCTTTTTTTAGTAAAGTAATCGAAAAGATTTTGTACAAACGCCTCATGTCATATTTCAAAAAATTCGACTTGCTCTCTCCCCATCAGTTTGGTTTCCGTCCAGGTTTCTCAACCGAACTGGCGCTCATTAGTTTCACGGACAAAATCAAACTAGCCATTGATGACGGTTCACTATTTGGTGCAGTCTTTGTTGATCTTACTAAAGCTTTTGACACTATTAATCATTCCATTCTTTTTCACAAGCTCGCATCTTACGGCATTACAGGACCAGCCTTGAGCCTTATTAAGAATTACCTAAAAAACAGGTCGCAAGTTGTACAAATCGACGGTAGTGTTTCCTCTCCCAAGGTTACTAATACAGGAGTGCCTCAAGGATCTATTCTAGGCCCGCTGCTTTTTCTACTCTTCATCAACGATTTGCCCCTAACACTTCGCCATACTGACTGCTTGTTATATGCGGACGATACAACCATATATTCATCTCATAAAAGCATCGCCGTACTGTTACAAAATCTAAATGTTGACTTAAAAAATGTAAGTGATTGGTGCAGTCGTAACTGCCTGCACATTAACCCCACTAAAACTACATTTGTAATATTTCATTCTCCATTATCAAAAGTGCCACCCGTGGTGCTCACGATGGGGGACAATGAAATACCCGTTACTAACAGCGCCAGGTTTCTGGGTGTGATATTAGATGAGCACCTAAAATATAATATTCATGTTCATTCACTAATGCATAAAGTTTCTTTTGGCATACACGTAATCATTAAATCACGTAATTATTTCGAAAGGCCCATTATTCGTTCACTTTATCACTCTTTCATTCATAGCCATCTGTCTTACTGTGTATCATCTTGGGCTAATACTTACTTTTGTCACCTCGATTCCCTTCAACGCCTGCAAAACCAAGCTATACGACTAATGACCTTCAGTAATGTTTTTACCCCCTCTAAACCGCTATACCAAAATCTAAATATTTTGCCACTCTCAGAACTACTTAAACAAAAACTATCTCTATTTATTTTTCGGCTAAAGAGATGTGGCACCTCCATTCCGGCTTACTCAAATGAATTTTTTGTCAACACTAACATTACGAGGTTCTCTTCAAACGACAATCTACTTCTTCCCGCCGCTCGAACAAATTACGCGAAACTAACAGCCCTTTTTTCAGGCATATCCATTTGGAATTCGTTACCATACGAAATTAAATCAGCATCCTCTGTACATACATTTCAAAGCCTTCACAAAAAATACTGTCTCGGCAAATTATGTGGGCAGGCACACTAACTCAGGGATCTGCCATTTTTTTTTTTTTTTTTTTTTTTTAATACGATTTCTTTTTTCTTTTATTTTCGCGCATGCTTGATTTGCTACCATTACCGCTGAATATTTTGCTATCATTTGCTGAATATTTTGCTATCATTTGCTGAATATTTTGCTATCATTTGCTGAATATTTGCTATCATTCGCTGATTATTTGCTATTATTACCGATATGAATTAATCTTGCTTTTGTTTTGTAGCCGTAATTATTATAGCGTTTGGTATTCACTATTTTATATGCTGCTATTGTGTTAAAACTTACTATGTTCACTTTGTTTTGATGAATTCATGACGCCTGTGTCATGAAGATTTCCCTTATAACTGTGTTTTTTTTTCTTCCAGCGTATATTACAGTCATAGACTTAAATACCATGCCAGTTTTTTTGTTATTTTTTGTCTTTTTTCTTGCTTTTACTCTTCTTATGTAGCTCCTTTAGCTTTCCTGTAAATTTTATACATGTATTTTTTTTTTTTTTGCTATCAGAGCATGCTTTTTTCTTGCTGCCCACGTTATTCAACTTACACATGTTCTAGTATTAGGAGGTCCCCCCGTCAGTTCCTGAAACTATGGGACCTCCGAATGTATTACTTACTACTAAAAAAGAAAAATTTAAAAAAAAAAAAATAAAAAAAAAAGAAAAAAAAAGAAAAAAAGAAGAAAAGTTGGAGGTTCGAGCCCTCTCGGGAGTGGTGTGTTGCTTTTTTTTGCGCTTATAGCTTTTGTTCTGATGGTGGTGAGAGTGGAGCACGACTGTATCCGCGGCGCAATTGGCTAGCGCGATCGGCTGTTAACCGAAAGGTTCGAGGTTCAAGCGCTCCCGGGAGTGGTGTGTTGCTTTTTTCTTTGCGCTGATAGCTTTGAAGATATGTTCTGTTGGTGGTGAGAAAGGACCACGACTATCTCCGTGGCGCCATTGGCTAGCGCGATCGGCTGTTAACCGAAAGGTTGGAGTTTCGAGCCCACCCGGTGGTAGTGCGGCCCTTTTTTCCTTTGGGCTGATAGCTCTGAAGAATTGTTCTGAAGGTGGTGAGAGTGGAGCAGGACTGTTTCCGTGGCGCAATTGGCTAGCGCAATCGGCTGTTAACCGAAAGGTTGGAGGTTCGACCTCTCCCGGGAGTGGTGTGTCGCTTTTTTCTTTGCGCTGATAGCTTTGAAGATATGTTCTGATGGTGGTGAGAGTGGAGCACGACTATCTCCGTGGCGCAATTGGCTAGCGCGATGGGCTGTTAACCGAAAGGTTGGGGGTTTGAGCGCACCCGATGGTGGTGCGGCGATTTTTTTTCTTTGGGCTTATAGCTCTGAAGAATTGCTCTGACGGTGGTGAGAGTGGAGCATGACTGTCTCCGTGGCGCAATTGGCTAGCGCGATTGGCTGTTAATTGAAAGGTTGGAGGTTCGAGCCCTCCCGGGAGTGCTGTGTTGCTTTTTTCTTTGCGCTGATAGCTTTGAAGTTATGTTCTGATGGTGGTGAGAGTGGAGCACGACTGTCTCCGTGGCGTAATTGGCTAGCGCGATGGGCTATTACCCGAAAGGTTGGAGGCTCGAGCCCACCCGGTGGTGGTGCGGCGCTTTTTTTCCTTTGGGCTGATAGCTCTGAAGAAATGTTCTGACGGTGGTGAGAGTGGAGAAAGACTGTCTCCGTGGCGAGATCGGCTAGCGCGATCGGCTGTTAACTGAAAGGTTGGAGGTTCGAGCCCTCCCGGGAGTGGTGTGTTGCTTTTTTTTTTCTTTGGACTGATAGCTTTGAAGATATGTTCTGATGGTGGTGAGAGAGGAGCAGGACTGTCTCCGTGGCGCAATTGCCTAGCGCGATCAGCTGTTAACCGAA